>NC_059434.1:3914797-4214797 GCF_021028975.2 Sphaerodactylus townsendi
TGTATTGTTGAAAGCTGAAGTGAAATGGAAGGGGAGCATGAAAATGTTCTAAGCAATAAATAAATGTGTAATCTTCAGGCAATCCCATAACCTTTCTAAACTAGCTCTGTCTTAAAGCCTTTTTTGATGACGTTGGGATAGGCCCAGGGTTGCCAATTTCCAGGTGGCGCCTGAAATCTCCTGCCATTACAGTTGTTCTTCAGACAAACAAGATCAGTTCCAGGCTGTTGTGTGGTTTCCGGGCAGTATGGCCGTGTTCCAGTAGGATTTTCTCCTGACGTTTCATCTGCATCTGTGGCTGACATCTTCATGCCAGCCACCGATGCAGGTGAAATGTCAGGAGAAATGCTACTAGAACATGGCCACACAGCCCGGAAACCACACAACACCCCAGTGATTCGTAAATCAATGTTTTGGTCCAATATTATCAAAAATAAAATTGAATCTATTGGCCTCTCACTGGAATTGCTTAGTATGCTTACCGCTAGCGAGGCTTATAACACTCTGAAAGTGAAACTTCTCGATGTGGAATTCCAAACATTGACCACGGCAGCCAAAAGGACATGCTGCTCACCACTTAGTCTAGCAATACCACCAACCCAAGGACAAATAATAATTATCTAATTACCTTGGTTAATCCAACACAACGACTGGAGCCCTTGGTACTGGGTTGCCAGATTTAAATTTGCTCAATGTTATGTCTTTTCTGCAGGTTCAGTAAGTTTAAAACTCAACGAATATAGTTCCCGCAATCAAACTCCTGGTGCCTGCTTCCTCACATAAGCCACGCTTTTTAATCTCAACCCCCCTTAGATTCCCAAAGCCATGATATGCCCCTCAATCATACTTACATCAGGTCCTTTCGGGCTTTGGCAGCACTGACCAGGTTAGGACATAGTTCCCCGCCCTGCGCGATAGCTCGAAAGTCTAGTGCGGGGTAAGTGCGTCCCCTGGCTCAAGCACTGGAGGTCGGAACATAATGGCCGCTGAAGTGTTTGGGAGGGGAATGGGCAGCCTTCCAGCCATGTTGCCTTTTGCATAGCAAAGGTTGGGATAGCTGCTAAAGTTTGCCTGAAAACCCTCATTTAGGGGAGCAGCAGTTGGGAAACAGCGGCTTCGTGCCGCTGGGGGGGGGGGGAGCGAGGGCAGCACGGCTGCAATGCTTTTAAGCTGCGCCTCTCATGCTTAACAGTCTCTCTAGGGACGGCGTTCCATGCCATGTCCATAGGGAAAGTCGTTATTGGCCCATGCGGAAAGGGCCTCAGATTGAAACTATAGCCCATTCTCTCTTTCACTGCTCAAGAACCAAGAGATTCAGAGACAAATATGTAAATTCCATCCCATTATTTAATATAGCCCTTGCAGAATCGGTTGCTATTCCAATCCTTTTGAACAGGACCAACCCTGAGATTGTTGCAAACTTTCTCCTTGAAATGATCGAATGGAAATAACCCATTAATGGGTCTATGTATGTTTAGCAAATGTAATCAACTTTTCTCTTTTTTATTATGCCACCTTATTCTAATACTTTACTGTAACATTATAATATATTATGATTGGAATGTAGCAAGTTTCTGTAGCTGGCATTGAAATGTTTCCTTGCAGTATCAATTTTAGATTTAATATGTGTTGTAATTCCTGTCTTTCTCCGTTTCGTTTTTGTAGTAATGCACTGCTGACCCAGCAGCACCGTGGTAGAACGTTGGGACGCCAACGGACCTCCTCGCCTCTTTGTTGTTCTGCACCAAGCACCCCCACTCTCATATCCCCCTGCGAGTCATCACGGGGTCAATGAACTGTTCACTGTCTACTGCTACCGGGCGTAGGGACAATGTAGTCTTGCCTCCCAGGTGAGGATTAGGTCTCAGACGCTTGGCCACGCCTTTCCTCTCCCAAGACGTAGCCAGAGTTGTGGGCAGATCATGCATCATATGATGATCTCCCAGGTCTCCCGGGTCTCCCGCTTCATCTCCTACCCACCTCCCTTACACGCTCACAATGAAACCTCCTTAATAAAAGGTGCCAGAGAGATCAAGCATTAGGGCAGAAGTTGCTTCAGGATCACGAAATCCTCGCTGCTTCCTCGGGTTGCTATTGACGCCTCTCCGCCAGATGAAAGCCCTCCCTCCTGCTGGGCTCTCGCCTTGATTCCTTGAAGCTGGAAGGACCCTATGCAAGCGGTTGGCTACAAGCTGCGTGCTCAAACCCCGGAATCCTCGAACCTCCACACCCCTGCTTCACCACTGTCAGCCTGGGGAAGGGCCGCGAGCACCGAAGTCCGCTGGATCGGCGCATCCAGTGGACCAACTGCTTTCGGTATCGCCTGGTCCTTCTGGGATCGGCGATCCAGAGACATCGCTGCCCTAGGACACTCCCCTCGGGTCCTGGGACGGAACACCGGTGAGGTATGGGAGCTTGCAAAAGCAGGGCTTATGACAAGCACGCCAATTTAACTGAATCAGCGTTAGCGAATAAATGCAGCAGGGTCCCCGTAGAAGAGAAGTTGGAGCTGGCTGCGAAATTGGTTGAGTGGAGATTGAAGCTCAGTGTCCATGGGTGCCTGGTGAGGGGGGGGGACATTGAATCTTAAGGACTGGGAAAACATCTGACGACCATGACTTTTCAAGATAGAGCCTCCTGGCCGACGTCGCTGCTACTGACATGGAGACAGGAATGTTTTGTCAGCCATCAGGCTCTTGGCAGACCTATGGTTCCCTTGCTGTAGGTCCTCCTCCTTTCGATCTTTCACCTTCAATTTCAACTCCTGAATTTTCTTCTATCCACTAAATTGGATTCTTCTGTCCTCCCTTCTGCCCCCCCTCGGCTTCCTTCTTCACCCAATTCAAACTCTCCGCTCAGTCCGCCTCCCTGCACTTGTTCCAGCCTCTTTCATTTTTTCTCCTCAAGCCACTGGCACCGGGCTGAAGCCACATAATGGTCATGCTGGGTTTCTCAAAAAACTCTCCTGCAGAGAACGTATTAGCTTACACGACATCTGCAGAAGGAAGAAACTCTGATTCTGGAAGACTTTTATGCCAGGATTTCTTGCATTGTGCCCCGGCCCACTTCACAGATACTGAGGGAGGAGGGTACGCCATCTCGACGGGCTTCGTTTCGAGTGCCTGCCCTCAAGCTATAATATCTCCCACTGAGCTCCGCAGCGATGCGGGACGAGGGAGTCACTAGCCCCAATGCGTGAGAGGCACATGCTGGAGGCTACTCGCAAGGGAACCACCTAATGGTTCCGGATCGCACTGGGAAAACCACCTTTCGTGATGCTCCTGAGCTCCTGCACAATTTGTGATCTGTGGAAAGCGAAGTTCCGCCCAGCAGTGCATCAGTAGGGGAGCCGCCTCCGGCTGCTGCCTACACAGTCCGCCAGCTTTACGGTTTCTGGAGCTGCTTTTCGCCAACCCCAACTGATCAGATTGTCCTGCTCTGAGGCCACCCTTTTACGGTCGCCTCCTTGAGTGCGCCTATAAGGCAGACATTATCAAAGTCCCCAATGCCGCCAGCCAACCCTGGTGAGTTTCTCCACCATCCGGCAAAAACCCCAAGAGCCCCATGGCGTCGAAGTTGCAGTGAACAGGGTTCCAGGAGGCCCTCAAGAGGCAGGTTGACAACGAGGGAGTGCCCGGAAGCACTCCTTAAGCCGCCTTGCCAAGTGAGAACGCCTCCGCTGAGTGCCGCGAAGCGCATCACCAGGCCTAGGAAGGAACTCCCAGCTGGCCGACATGCTCAAAGCTTCTGCAGCAGGATAGTCGGTCTCTTCAGCCCCATCAATGCTTCAGCCTTCTAGTCGCCGCCTCTCCCGCCGCTGCCATGAGCAAGCCCCAGACTTAGGCAGTTTCAACTTGGGCGGCAAAGTGCTTCAGGGACATTTCCTGGAGGAATTGTAGGCTGCTCCGGGCGGGGGGCCTAAGCAACCCTGACGGATCTGGAGGGTTCTCCCCAGAGGGCGAAGACCCCAGGGAGTGCCCAGCCGGGCGCCCCTAATGCCTCGCCGGGGAGGCCCGCGCCCGGGCATCTCCCCAGCCCGGGAACCAAGTGATCCGGCACTCAAACCCCTTCCCCGGAGCTTCCCCTTACGAGATCTTCGGGCTGCTCCAGTCCTCAGTATATAGTGATCCCATCCCCACGGAGCACCATTAGGCTGGCCTGCTTTTACAAGCTTCCGCGGCTGAACAGGGGTTGTTCGATCATCCTGAAATGGTCATCTAACCCCATGCACCAGGGGAGCCATCCACATCCAAGTATGGACAAACATCCCAAGCAGAAACTGCCTAGTTCACCTGGAACACCCCTGCTCTCTGAAGTGCTCTCACTCTGAGTCTAATCTAGGTTCAGCTTTAATCTAAATCTCGCTTGCTCTCGCTCGCCCCTCTACTGCTTATATACTTCCTGCTCTGCATAGCCTTTCTTCTACTTCCAAAGTCACCATGCTCTCCCGCCAGTGCTCCTTAGAATGGCACGTTTATTTCAAAATCTCTGCAGAGTCCACAGTCACTGAATTGCAGCAAGTGAATAGGAATGCTGACGGAAGAGGACTGCCGCTTTGAGCTCCTCCTCAGAATGCGTTCCCTATAGCCAATCCACAGGGACAATGAGGCATGGAAAGGGGAAGATGCTCGCGACAATGGCCTTAAGCTTTCAAAAGTCCCTTCGCGGAAGAAGAAGCCCCCTTGGCCCTCTCCAGCTGTAAGGTTCAAACCAGATCCCTCATAGCCTCTGGAGCCTGTGCAAAGCCCTGGCTAAGCTCAAAGCCCTCTATAGTGGCAGTGCAAAATCGACAAGCACCTCAGAGAGAGCAAAATCCTTTCAGGGGATCAGAGTTGCAATCCTCCTCGCTACTTTATATGTGCTCTGTATGCCTATGTATGTTCTGTATGTCTCTGCCCCCTTTCAAGAGACCCCTAAAGTTTTCCTCTCATAGGGGATTTTTTTCCATTGTTTCTAAGCTATGCTCTTGTGTTTCAATTAAAGTTTTTCTCCTTCTGATTATGTGTGCTAATGTCTTGAAAGGCTTCACCATTACAGCATCCGGGCCTTTAAACGGGACACACAGCTCAGCAAGTGTTCCCTAGGATACCGATGGGACCTGCTTCAAGTCACTTCCATCTTAGTTTAAATCCCAAAACTTTTCCTCAAACCTCTCCTTGAGAACCCTTTTCCTTCATTCATCTGAGCCTACACTACACATTGGCATGGCGCAAGTTTACATATGAAGCCAAAATCATTTTCATGCTCCCACATTCTTCTGCTGAGCTTCCCTGGCTAGTCACAGTGCTGGGGCCTCCTCAGCCACACTCTATCTTACACAGCCTCGGGCCAGAAGGTAGGAAGCGAGCTTCAAACCTGCCAAAGTCCCCCTTACGGGAGGGGAAGGTAGAGCTGACTTCCAAACCCTTCCCCCCCCCGCCTTCCTTTCTGCACACACACCCTCCTCCTAATGGGCTGACGCACCCCACCTCTAGATCTAGGATCTGATAAAGGGTTTTTTGCAAACCCCTCTCAATTTGCTCCCCTGTGATCAAACCTCAAGCCCAGGGAACTGTTTTCTTTGCATCTTCTCTACATCTTTCCTATAGATGCTATTACGATATGACTATAATTGTGAATTGTTTAAGTTGTTTTGCAAAAAACCTACACCTTAGACGGTGATTGGGATTGTTTTACAAACAAAACATCCTGACCTGGATAAGGACCTCTCCCTTCTCCTAAGCCTTCGGGCAATCTCCTGCCTTAGGTATCTCTTAACGCTTTGAATGTTGCAAGTGATCGCTTGTCGGAATGGGCCAACTGCGCCTAACGAAAGCTTGGCCAAAACAAACGAAAAAAAGGGGAGTAGTTCCCCCCCTCTATTGACCCAATCAAGGTCTCATCCCCTCATCCAGCAGACCATATCCAAAGTACTCTTCTCTATTCTCTATCAAAAAAATTGCCCGCTCACTTCCACTCAGGGCTCGTTTCCATTGTCATCTATAAGGACTAACTCAGCTAGCACGCAAAACCCCTAGGGGAAAAGCTGCTGCTTTTGTCTTCTCTTCCATGCCAGGAGTCCAGCCCGCCATGCCAGACCAGCCCCATCCCGGAGATGGATGGGCCTCCCTGGAGGATCCGGCCTCCGGGCCAGCCTCCTGTCGAGAAGGGGTCTGATTGCCCCCCCAGCCTGGGCCGAGATGGGAGGGGATCTCTCTGGAGCCAGCACACCCATTCTTCCACAAGGATCACAGCTCACTGCTGGGGCCACCCCCCCTGGGAGGAACGGCAGCCTGGGCCACGCTGTGGCTCAGAGGTTGATGCCGCGTGTTGCTGCCTCCCCTCATCTACAATCGCTATTCTCTCTCCCTCTCTGCCGCCGCCTGGCTGAAGCTTGGAGTTGCAGCCAGGGACATTCCTGATAGATTAACCCTTGGAACTCTCCGGGCTGTTCTCAGCCGCTTGAATATTGTTGGAACACGCCTTCTCTCACAACCTTGCCTGTGGAGAATCACTGAACCTGCAATGCTAAAGCACTATCAGTAGCTCTCCTAATGCTCTTGAGAAATCCATGGACTTCTAACGCTATCGCTCTGTAGCTTTGGTAGTCAAACAGCAAGAGCCATGTATTGGACAATACCATGTAAACCACGGGTTGCCTCTCCTCCTCGCATACATCATCCAGCCTATGTATCAAGTTTAGCCATGTTTTATTGCTTTAAATTTATTGCATGCCCCACTTTTTGAAGTTAAGTTATTTGTTGCCATTGCTGCATTTCCTCCTGTCTGTCTGCCGGGACTCTCTGCTACCCCAGGCTCCACCCCAGGAGCCCGGACGCCGCCGCCGCCCGCTCCGCTCTGCCTCTCGATCCCTCCTGTCGAAACGGTGACGCCGTCGCCCTCTCCAAGGCGGAGCCTGTCTCCCTGCGCAACTTCTCCTGTGGGAGCCCCCGGACTTGTTTCCCCTGTAACACTAAGACTATTACCGGGCTGGCCTGTGCCCTTGCTAAGCCCATCAATTCTACCTCCATTGCTCTGGACGCTCTGGCTCCTCCTCGAAGCAGTGGAACTCTCATTACGCGACCCTAGACAATCGCAAGCCGCTATTGATTACTTATTGTTATTACATCACCAAGGTTGTGAGAATGTACATAATATGTGTTGTTTTAATCTTTCTGATAATTCCCAATTGATTCATATGAAAGTACGTGAGCTGCAAGAAGTTTTGTCTCTAATCCGAAGTACATGTTTTGCTCCCCATTGGTGGTCAGCCCCTCTGGAGCTGGCTGCCGGGAGGATGGTTGAGTGCTACTGTACAGCTCTGCATTACTTAATTGTGTGCCTCATATCGGATCTTGTTTCGCTCAATGTGTGTCTATTATTGCCTGTAACGTGGTGCAAGAAGCTCCCCGAATTTCCCCTTTACCCCTCGCAGCCAAGTTCTAATGTGCCATACACAAAGCAGCTTGGTCAGCTTGACCAGACTGATGCGAGAGGAGACAAGCGTCCCTTTAAATGCCCTTAGCATTTCGGTCCCCCTTTTTCTAAAATGTAAAAAAGGAGGGAGAGTATGGTAATGCACTGCTGGACCCAGCAGCACCGTGGTAGAACGTTGGGACGCCATACGGGAATACTCCGGCCTTGTTGGTCGCATCACATCCCCCACTCCTCATCCCCCTATGAGTCACGGGTCAAGTGAACTGTCTTTGGCTCAGCCACCGGGCTTAGGGACAATGGTCTTGCCCCCTGGGTGAGGATTAGGCTCAGACGCTTACGCCTCCTCTCCCATGCACGTAGGCCAGGTGTGAGATCATGCATCACATGATGATCTCCAGGTTCTCCCGGTCTCCCGCTCATCTCCCTACCCACCCTCCTTTACACTGCCCACAATGAAACTCCTAATAAAAGGTGCCAGAGATCGGCTACAGAGGCAGAGTTGCTCAGGATCACGCAAACTCCAGCGGCTTCCTGTTGCTGACGCTCTCCGCTCAGATGAGTCCACTCCTCCAGCTGCGTCCTCGCCTATTCCTTAGCTAACTTGACTCCTGCGGGGTTGACTACAGTTTTCGCTTTTTTCTTTTTTTCCTTTTTCTAAAGCTGAGTTCTCTCCCCGACTCCAAACTCCCTCCCCAGGCTGCACTCCCCAACCCTCCAGATATTTCCCAACCCTAGATCTGGCTTTAAAAAGGAACAAGATTTGTTTGTGTTCCGTCAGTGGCTACGAGCAATGATAATTAAATGGAACTCTTACCCACAGAGGCCAAATACCTGTTTTGGGAACAGAAATAAGAGAGTTTTGCCTCTGTTATGCTCCTTTGCTAGTCCACCTTTCCAGGGTCAATCTGCCTGGACCTCAGTGATCGCAGCATGGCTTGGTTGTCCCTCTTGAGGCTGGGCGCTTCCTAAAGTCAAGTGTCCTAGTCTTTGGGAATAAAAAAAGGAAGTGTCCTTAACTGTTAGTGACAAACAAACTCTCTCTCTGTGGCTTGATTCAAAGGGAGGTGAAACCAACTCTGATAAGGTCAGTGATCCAATTTAGATGATAGGTCCTGAACTGTGCAAATTAAGTTTCCATTTTCCACTGGGGGCATTAGGCAAGCTCTCACCCCTGGGCTCCAAGCCCTGACAGGGCTCTTCACTTCAGGTGGGGATTAAGAGTGGGGGTAGAGATGCAACGTCATCTGAGGGACAAGCAACGTCATGATGTCATTTTTAGGTTCCAACTGGAAGTGACATCATGGCACTCTAGACATAGTCCATCTCCATGGTTGCAAAACAATACAGATGGACAGATTCCTAAAATATTGCAATATCACTTCCCAGGGACAAAAGCACGTCATTGTGTAAATGGCCAGTTCCCCGACCTTCAAAAGGGTCTCATTGGTTGCTGATTCTCTGTCTCAGCTAAAGAAAAACCCAAAATTATAACTTCATTTACTGTCTTTGTTTTAAAATGCTTCATTTGGGTCTTAGTGCCTACCTAACAGAACTAAAGCATAAGCATTTTATTGTCATTGTCCACGCACAATGAAATTTACAGCAGTATTCCTCGGGATGTAATACAATTTCAGACTCATACCCCATCCTCACTTTCCCCCTTCCTCCACCCATCCCTACACAGCCCCCCAAACACATCAACACGAAGTCATGTGGAGGTTTAGCATAGCCACAGCTCAGTGGTGGGATCCAAAAATTTTAGTAACAGGTTCCCATGGTGGTTGGGATTCAAACAGTGTATGCGTGGCCTATGAGGGCTGGGCGGGACATGACAGGGGAAAGTGACCCGGGAAAAAAGCATTCCGAGTGCGGGGCATTAATAAGCCCTTCTCTGTTACTGTAAACTTAATTCTTACCTGTAAAAAAAAAGTTCCTAATTTTCAGCTGGTATCTTTCTGTCCCATAATTTTAAACTTCATTATACCAAGTCCTATCAGCATCACTGCCAACAGGTAGAAACAACTACTTCTCCCTCGAATTGACTAGTTTGTCAAATACTTAATACTTTCAAATACTTAATTTTGTTTCTAGAAATCAAAAGAAGGATACTTTCCTTAAACAAGGAACTTTACCATATTTCTGAAACATGTTTTTAAAACAGCCCAACAGGGAGAATTATCCCGTTTTCTACCTTCGCTAACCAGCCACATAGGAAACAACAGGACTTCATGATTTTTGGACCTAATGGAATTTCTAATGGAAAAGCAGACCCAATTAGTAACCCCCTCTCGGCACACACAAATAATTAGTAACCCACTCTCGGGAACTGGTGAGAACCTGCTGGATCCCACCTCTGCCACAGCTCTAGAGTAGAAGCTGTCTCTAAGCCTCTTTGTCCTAGTTTTGATAGACCTGTATCGTCTGCCGGATGGTCACAGTTCAAAAAGAGAGTGTGCTGGATGAGACAGGTCTCTCAGAATATTTTGGGCTTTTTTTAGGCTTCGGGAATTATAGAGTTCTTCCAAGGAGGGGAGAGGGCAGCCGATAATCCTCTGTGCAGTAGTGATCACCCTTTGGAGCGCCTTCCTATCTGCCACTGGGCAACTGGAGAACCATACACAGATGCAGTAGGTGAAGACACTCTCTATAGCACAGCGGTAAAAGGACACCAGGAGTTTTCCATTCAGTTGTTGTTTCCTTAAAAGTCTCAGACAGTACAGTCTTTGCTGGGCCTTCTTAACCACCGCGGCATGATGCCCAGAAATTTAACTAGGTGGGCACTAGGACCCAAATGGAGCATTCTGAAGCAAAGACGGTGCAACATGTGGCAAATGAAGTTACTTTTTTTTCTTTTCCTGAGACAGAGTATAGCACTCTGCTGGCAACTCTAGTTGGGGGAGTGCAAACTCATAATTTCAGACAGGGTTTTTAAAAAATCATTGTATCAACAGGAGTCTCAGAAAGTTCTTCTGATCGTCCACAGTTCATGAATTGCTGTGTGACCTTGAAGACAAATGTCATATGATAGCAGCTTTTGATACTTTGTTGGTAATTATGACAAGAAGCCACATTCTCTTTGCTTCCTAATGGTACATATTCAAGATGGAAACAGACGCCAAACATACTACCCTGTTTCCCTGAATATAAGACATCCCCAGAAAATAAGACGTAGTAGAGGTTTTGCTAAAGTGTGAAATATAAGGCATCTCCCAAAAGTAAGACACAGCAAAGTTTTTGTTTGGAAGCATGCCCGCCGAACAGAACACAGAAAAATAAGACATTTCCTGAAAATAAGACATAGTGCATCTTTGGGAGCAAAAATTAATATAAGACACTGTCTTATTTTCGGGGAAACACGGTAGTTCCAAGAAACAGAAAGTCCAGTTTTTGGGACTCAAGTGGATGTAATCTCTGTCTGAGAGAGAACCATCAGCAGAGGATGAAGAGACAAAACTCTTTCGGCCTTTCAACAAGCCTAATGTGCAACTCAATAGAAACCTCCTCCCCTTAAAACTACACTAGGAAGTTACAGTGGCTGACCCTCAGTTTTCAAAGCAAAGCAATTCCTTCGTAATGTATGATTCATACCCTTTCATCATCCAAGCATACCTAAGTCTGTACCATAAAGGCCAAGAAACAGAACAAGGCACTTCATTCTTTTCTATATCCGTCCCCCCTCTTGTCTTCTGCACACCTGATTTAATCTGTTATTGTATCCTAAAATAGGTCATGACCTTGGGTTTTATGGCCTTGCGAAGTATGTGTTTCCTTATCATAAATGTCTTTGTTAGTTCCTATAAAACGTGTGGCCACATATTCATTTTCAACTCCATTGTCCTTTCTGTTTCCTTGCTTTGGTGAGGGGTTTAGAAGGAAGCGAGGACTGGAGCAGCAGTGGCGTAGGAGGTTAAGAGCTCGTGTATCTAATCTGGAGGAACCAGGTTTGATCCCCAGCTCTGCCGCCTGAGCTGTGGAGGCTTATCTGGGGAATTCAGATTAGCCTGTGCACTCCCACACACGCCAGCTGGGTGACCTTGGGCTAGTCACAGTTCTTCTGAGCTCTCTCAGCCCCACCCACCTCACAGGGTGTTTGTTGTGAGGGGGGAAGGGCAAGGAGTTTGTAAGCCCCTTTGAGTCTCCTACAGGAGATAAAGGGGGGATATAAATCCAAACTCCTCCTCCTCCTCCTCCTCCTCCTCCTCCTCCTCCTCTTCTTCTTCTTCTTCTTCTTCTTCTTCTTCTTCTTCTTCTTCTTCTTCTTCTTCTTCTTCTTCTTCTTCTTCTTCTTCTTCTTCTTCTTCATCATCATCCTCTGTGCTGAGCCCCCTGGGCCCTGCCCCAACCCAGCCTACAACGATGGCATAATCAGACAATGCCACAAACCCTGGGCACGATCCAGCTCTTTTATTTTATTATCACGTTTGTTACTTTGTTTAAAATAAAAGGCCTTGGGTCCCAACTGTTTGCCGTAAGACTGACGTACCAATTGACACAATGGCATTTGTAGTAATGATATAAAACAAATACCACAACTTTCAGGAAATTAGAAGCAGGAAGAGTCTACCAAAATGACTTAGAAGGGTCTATGCTACACTTTCAATTGCATTAAAATTGCATTTTAATTGCATTAAAAGTACAGATAAGCAAAATTGTTTCTGCCTAGTCAGGCCAGTTTTTAAAAAAATGAAACAATGGAATGGATTTGTAGAGACAGAATTGTAATGCCCCCAATTGCCAAATACAAGCATAAAGCAGAGCAGAATTGAGTGGGAGAAGATGGATTCAAAATGTGGGTTAAGAAGATCCAAAATCAACCATGAACCAGTGGTGTGGATGACTTGCTCATTTAGCATGCTATAAGACTTGCCTCACAGGAATGGGTCAAAGCACCCATGTCAAATTCCATGACTATATCTTTATAACAGATGTAGCTGATGTTGCAGGAAAAATAGGGAAATTATACATAGCTGTTGAGCTTCAGCCATTTAGTCTAAGGACACCATTTATATCTTTAAGAAAAAAAGAGTGTGTGGCAAGAACATGATGAACATGATAGAAGTCTACAAAACTAGGCATCCTGGGGAAGAAATTGAAACACCCCCCCCCCCTTTGCACAATTCGAGAACTCTGGGTTGCTCTATTTCACGAAGATGCTGCAAGCTCAACTCAGACAAAAGGAGGTGCCCTTAACACAGACCTGGGCATTATACAGCCAGCGGGCCACATCCGGCCCGTCGGAAGACCCTGACTGGCCTCTGTACCAGCTGGGAGCGGTGGGCTGCCTTTGAAAGTCTCCGCGAGAAGCCGGCTGTCTTTATTTCGCCGGGTTTCATGTGGGCTTTCAAAAGTGCCTGCCCTACCCCCTGCCTTTGGGGAGGCATGCTTGAAAACCCACTTGAGAAGCGGTTGCCTTGGCTGCCCGACTGCATAAGGCTTTCAAGAAACCCCTACTACTGGCCTGGCCCTCCACAATATTTTCTGTTTTTTATGCGGCCCCATGGAAAAAATAATTGCCCACCCCTGCCCACCCCGGCTTACAGATAAGCAGTACACAGTATGATGTAAGTGAGGAATTGCTCATCCCCATAACACCTGCACTGACTTTGTGCATGAAAGATTCAGTGCAGAAGATCAACATGTCACATTTTTATCCTGTCTAAAAGAGCTCAGAGCAGCATTTGTCATCTTCTCCACCAGGGATGTATCTGCCAGAGGGACATGAGGTATCACATGTCCCCAGGCGCACGCCATCTAATCACGTTGGGGGGGGGGGAGCGCTGGGCCAGGGCTGCGCTCGCAAGCTCCAGGCAGTAGACCTGGGTGCCTCGCCAGTCCTGGGTGGTAGATCTGGGCACTGGCACCAGTTCCAAGTGGTAGACCTGGACACTGGCTCTGGTTCCAAGCAGTAGACCTTGGTGCCTTGCTGACTCTGGGTGGTAGACCTGGACACCGGGAGGAAGGGCAAAAAATTCAGATTTTGCCCCAGACTTCATTTTTCCTAGATAAAGCTCTGTTCTCCCCTATTTAATTCTCATAATAGCTCTAAGGGATAGATGATGCTGTGTGTGTGTGCGTGTGTGTGTGTGAGAGAGAGACTAGCCAAAGATACCACAATGAGTTTCTGGACAGAGGTCCTGGTGCAACGACAATCAAAAAGGGGAGAAAAAGAGGACAGGAGAAACTTGGAAACTTGGAAAGTAGACACTATTCCCACATGTTGTTGTGCCACTAGATGCCACTGCCACAATGGCAGACACACATTCTTGTACCCCTCTGGAAACACCTTTAGTCTTAAATACTTTCTCTGTATTTGTGGTAATTAACTGCTTCAACAGGTTTTTCTAGGGTTGATTCTGCACAGTCCAAATATCCCAAGTTGAGCCAAGGGAAAAATCCTGGTTTGGTCAAGACGTTTGCATGGTTGCTGGTACGAAAGTGCGTTTGTCCCCCAATATCTCCCTCATCCCAGGTTTTTCAAAAACCACCCAAATCACGATCTTTTTCCAAAGTCCCACATTGGACCAGCTTCCGTGGGAACACCACGGGAGCAAAAACGATGTATTTTTTCCGCCCCACCAGCTGCTCTTTCCGTCTCACCTGATGTCATGTCAGTTTCATTTCTGCTGAGATGCTGAAGAGCTGAGGGAGAGTGGAGGGGTCAGGAGAGGGGCACCTTATGGGTAGATTCTTGGACCTTAAAAGGCAGTGGCTGCAGGGCTGGGAAGGAGAGCTCCTTGCCCTTGTGTTTCATGCCATGGCCAGAGGAAAATGGCTAAGGGTAGAGTCTCAGGTCTTGACATGTTGCTGAAGGGTAGGAAAGGGGGGTTGCTTGCCCCCGCATTGTGGATTCCGGGGCAGGTGTTTCTTGTCACCCACAGGGAAGGAAATCACTCTTCTTCCCATAGGTTCCCTGGTTGGGCAGGTGGGGAGTTGAGGGTGCAGTTGGGGGGTGGAAGGCTGTCTCCATGGTCTGCAAGTTTATTTATTTATCTTATTTATTATTAGATTTAATATACCGCCCTATCCCCGGAGGGCTCAGGGCGGTGCACAATATAAAACATCATATATAAAACATCATATATAAAAACATAAATACAATATAAATAGCAATTATAACCCAGAGCAGCATCCCACGAAATCCTTACATGACCCTCCTAAAAGAAATAAAGAAAGGATAATGCGTCCCAGCCCATAGGAAGCAAAGGGGAGGGAACCGGGGCACCTTCAACGGCTGGTCTCTCCAAAGGCCCGGTGGAACAACTCGGTCTTACAGGCCCTGCGGAATTCTCCAAGGTCCCGCAGGGCCCGGACAGCTGGCGGGAGAGTGTTCCACCAGGCCGGCGCCAGAGCCGTAAAGGCCCTGGCCCGAGTGAAGGCCAACCGCGTCATTGAGGGGCCAGGGACCTCCAGTAAGTTGCCCACTGTGTGACCCAGGGACGGGGATGCTCTCCATGGGCTACCTGGCTGTGTGGAGGCTTGAACCCCTTCGTGGCTCTTCTTTTCCCCCCAATTTTGGGTGGGGAGGCCAACCATTTCATCTGGCCTTCCCTGGGGCCCATCACGGGCCCCTCATTTTTTGCCAGTGGTCTAGGGATCAGTTCTTTCAGAACCAGGCAATTGTGACGAGACCACCACCGGTTCAAGTTCTGGATCAGGCATATTTTCTATTTAAAAAAAAAAAGCAGAGGGATACTTCACAGTCCATACAAGGTGAAATTGGTCGTTTTATTTTGATGATGAAACTGGAATAATTACGAACTCTTTCCCTGTATCTAATTAGTCACATGACATTATCTAAATATTAAAGCACACATTGTACCAAGTTTAAGGAAGGCAGTTGCGGGGGGTCAACAGGAAATGGGAAGCCTCTTTATCGTGGTTTCAGAAGCGTTTAACAGCATCTCTGGAATGTTAGCATTACTTCATTCCCCCCATTAGAAGCTTTGGATAATTATTGTCCAATAATTGTCCTGCTAGTCTTTCCACGTATTTTTAATGGGCAGCGTTAGGGGAAAGAAACCCACACACAGGCACACGGGGCCATCTGTGGGTGTTTTGACAACTGTGCTCTCCAATTCAGTGTTTTTTGACTTCCTCCGTCCACTCTAGGACTTGGTGGGGACAGGAAGAGGGGAAGAGGAATCTGCTGTCACTGCCTCTCCCGAAAGGGAAAGAACTGGACTTATTAAACTGTGCTCCTATTTAAAACTCTCTCCTTTTTTGCCATCAAGTCACAGCCGACTGATGGTTGTCTCTTAAGGGTTGGCATTCCTTGGAGCCTCCCATCCAAACACTAGCCAGGGTTTGAAACTATGCCATCTCCAGTTGTGAGATCCAAAAATTTTAGTAACAGGTTCCCATGGTGGTGGGATTCAATTGGTGTAGCGCCAATGCGGCTGGGCGGAGCACAACGGGGGCATGGCCGGGCCTCCCTGGGCAGGGCTGTGGCAAGGACGCAGCCGCTGCACCGGTCCTTGGGTGGGAAATGAATGCACGCAGGTGCAGGCTGCCACACATGCTGGTGCACCTCCTGCTAGACTGCTTCAAGTTCTGTGCGCTACTGCTGAGAGGAGGGGCGTAACTAAGGCAAAAATCACGTGGCAAAATCACCCATTAGTAACCCCCTCTTGGCACACACAAATAATTAGTAACCTACTCTCGGGAACCTGTGAGAACCTGCTGGATCCCACCTCTGGCCATCTCCCTATTTCTATGCCCAGCATTAAGGACTCAACACCACACACCCGAAGAAGAAGAGTTGGTTTTTAGAGCCAACTTTTCTCAACCATTAAGAAATCTCAAAGCAGCTGACAATCCCCTTCTCTTTTCCTCCCCACAACAGACCCCTTGTGAGATTGGTAAGGCTGAGAGAGTTCAGAGAGAACCGGGACTGCCCCAAGGTGACCCAGCAGGCTTTCATGTGCAGGAGTGGGGAAACAAATCCAGTTCACCACATAAGAGTCTGCCACTTACATGGAGGAGTGAATGAATGAATGAATGGGCTGAATTTATTATGGATCATATACCAATAGTGCAGGAGTGGAGAATCAAACCTGGTCCCCAGAATAGAGTCCGCTGCTCTTAACCACTACATTGTGCTGTCAGACTTTTTAAAAAAGATATGGATGGGTCCACATCATCTATATATATATAAAAAGCTAACAGTGCGTTTGTTCCTCGCTGTCTATCTTTGAAAGTACTTGACCAATTGCTTTGAAATTTTCACACAACGTCGCATTCGTGTGCAGCCAGGTTTCCATACTGTTCCACACCTCCTATTGTGTACATGTCACAACTGTGCCAGTTATTGTGTACATGCCACACCTGTGACAGTTGGAACCACAGTTCTGTTCCGCAACAGCGCCATCTGCTGGCCATCAAAGCAACACCCTCTGATACAAGGGAAACAACCATGCCTTCTTTGAAACCCCCTGCCATCTGGAGTGAAAGGGACGGGGTCCGCCATCTGGACATGGCCCACCCACCCTAGCAGAGAAAGGGGAAGGTGAGGGAGGGTCTGGGGGTTTGCTGGACCAAACACTCTGAAATCTGAACACACCGTAGCTCATGCCTCTCAGAGTGTTTTCAGCTACTTACCTAGCTCATGTACCACACCTGGGCCAGGTAAACCATGATAGCAAGCTATGTTCCAGGAACCTTCCACACTGGCTGGAAACCTTCTCTCCCTGTGTCTTCTGGAGTGCACCTGTTTGTTTACTCGGATGCAATAAACTGATTTCAGTAACCCTGAGTCTGGTTACTGGGAGGAGGTTGATGGCCATAACACCTTCAACCTGTCTGCTCTTTTGCTGAGGCAGACCAGAAATGATGACTCCCCCCTCTCTGAGGCAGACCTGAACTATCTCCTGCTGTGGGTTTGATTCTCCGCTCCTCCACATGAAGCCTGCTGGGTGACCTTGGGGCCAATCACAGTTCTCTCAGAACTCTCTCAACCCCACCTGCCTCACAAGGTGTCTGTTGTGGGGAAGGGAAAGCGATTGTAAGCCACTCTGAGACTCCTTAAAGGTAGAGAAAAGTGGGGTATAAAAATCAGCTATTCTTCAACATACTATCGACCTTTCCCACAAGGTGATTGGATGCTGAATAATGCTCAGCTGAGTAGCCATTCTTTCTTACAGGGGCAGCACAGTCTCCTGTCCACCACAAAAGGCATAATTACCAAGAGGAGGAGGAGGAGGAGGAGGAGGAGAAGAAGAAGAAGAAGAAGAAGAAGAAGAAGAAGAAGAAGAAGAAGAAGAAGAAGAAGAAGAAGAAGAAGAAGAAGAAGAAGAAGAAGAAGAGGAGGAGGAGGAGGAGTTTGGATTTATATCCCCCCTTTCTCTCCTGCAGAAGACTCAAAGGGGCTGACAATCTCCTTGCCCTTCCCCCCTCACAACAAACACCCTGTGAGGTAGGTGGGGCTGAGAGAGCTCAGAACTGTGACTAGCCCAAGGTCACCCAGCTGGTGAGTGTGGGAGTGCACAGGCTAATCTGAATTCCCCAGATAAGCCTCCACAGCTCAAGCGGCAGAGCGGGGAATCAAACCTGGTTCCTTCAGATTAGAGTGCACCTGCTCTTAGCCACTACACCACTGTTGCAGAGGTCTGTTTTAACAAAAAGGTGATGTTACCTTATACCGAGCCACATCATTAGCCTAATAATTAGCAGTGGTGATTCTCTGAGGTCCCAGGCAGAGGCCTTTCTTAGTCAGAATACCAGAGATGGTTTCAACTGGAGACGTCAGGGACTAGCCCTGGGCCTTCTGTGCAAAGGGGCCCACGTTCTGTCACTGAGGTATGCTCTCCACCCCAGCATAACAGAGGAGACACTAAGGGAACCACGCAGTGTTTGTGCACACAATGATTTACAGCACAAAATGACAATAGAAAAAGGTTAGTGCCCAGTTTATGAGGAACTAACTATAGTGCCATATAAACATAGACGCAAAAGTGCAGATGCGGTCGAACAAGCAATATGTTGCATTTACTAAAAAGGTCACGCAAAAGTTCATGGATCTTAAAGACATAAAATGTGAACAATGCAATTGGTTCATCCAGTGTGAATATTTAGTGTGGGTTATGGGAGGAGGAAGTATTACCTCTCTTCAGGGTTGGAGTAAGTGATTCTGGGACCCTGAGCAAAAATCCAGAATGGGGGTCCAGAACCACTGCCCTGTCCACTAACCCCCATGCCAGGGCCAAAGAAAGAGTGGCCCTCAACCCATAGAAGGCAGTTGGGAACAGCACTGGCGTACCAGGCCTAAATGGTACCTGGGAACATGACCGGCTCCCTGTGCGCCCTGCGTACCGCACTTACAGGAGTCAGCAGGGAGGCCGGGGCTCAGGGGCAGAGCTCAGGGGGCAACTCGGACAGCCGCCACAGTGGCAGGACGGCTCATGGGCCAGCCCCGGCCTCCTTGCAGGCCTGCTTTTGCCCTCCCCATGCCCTGGGGAGGGCAGAAACCAGTCTGCAGGGAAGCCAGGGGGCGGGGCTCAGCGGTGCCTGCAAGGAGCAGGCGCGGTGCAGATGGGATGGGGCCAGAGGCGTTCCTCCCATTGGGCAAAGTGGGCAGTTGCCCAGGGCGCCACCTTGTGGGGGGCACCAAAAATGCAGGTGGGATTTTTTGAATTTTCTGTGTTTTTCCCGGTTTTGGCCTGCAGGGGGCGCAGTTTTTAGGCTAGCAGCACCAAAATTTCAGGGATTTTTCAGGAGACTAGCGTAATTATATCACCCAGGTTTGGTGAGATTTGGTTTAGGGAGTCCAAAGTTATGGATTCCCATAGGGAATGTCCCCATCCCCCATTGTTTCCAATGGGAGCTAATAGGAGTTGGGGGCTACACCTTTGAGGGTCCGTAACTTTGGACCCCCTAAACCAAATTTCACCAAACCTGGGGCTCATGAAGATACTCTGAAATTTTGGTGCTGCTATCTTAATAATTGCACCCCTGACAGCAGGCACACCCTAAATGTCCCCAGATTCTCTTTTTAAATCCAACCCCTTCCTGCCAATGCTTGTTTTCTTTCTTTCTTTCTTTCTTTCTTTCTTTCTTTCTTTCTTTCTTTCTTTCTTTCTTTCTTTCTTTCTTTCTTTCTTTCTTTCTTTCTTTCTTTCTTTCTTTCTTTCTTTCTTTCTTTCTTTCAATGCCTAATAAAGGTTATTGTTGTTGGGGGGGGCATCAAACTCAGGTTTTGCCCAGGGCTCCAGTTTGCCTAGGTACGCCACTGGATGGGGCTTGGTGGCGCCTGCAGGGAGCAGGCCTGGTACAGCCAAGGGGCGGGACACAGCAGCACCCTTCTGGGCCACCCGCTGCTGAGCCCCACCCTTCTGGCCTTCCTGCAGGCTGGCTCCTGGTCTTCAGCCTCTTCCTCCTGTGGGGTCGGTGCCCGGCAGGCCCACGGAAGGCTGCGGTCTGTGGGGGGCCATTTTGTGACGCACATGACCAGATTTTGTGACTCATGTGACCAGATAGGTGGCGCCCAGGGACATGCTGGCAGGTATGTCCCTGGGGAACTGTCACCAGAAGTTGGCTGCCTGAGACCCAGTCCAGACAGTGCAGGTTCCAAGGACTGACCCTGGCCCAAACATGCCAGGTACAAATGACAGTGGCAGGAACATCCATTTTCTCCAACTTCCCTCTATCAAGGGGCAGCCCCCCCCCCTTCCCCCTTATAGCTATGCCTCTGGCAGGAATGAGGTCAGCTATGAATAACTTTAAGTCTTTGCCATTATTTAGCTTGGTTTTTGGATGTAATCTCATAGGTACATGTCAGCGTAGCACTCATAGCACTCATATCTTCGGGGGTAGGGCAAATTTGCCAGGTGTAAATGATACTTCTAAATTATTATTATTATTGTTGTTGTTGTTGTTGTTGTTGTTGTTCTTTCTTTCTTTCTTTCTTTCTTTCTTTCTTTCTTTCTTTCTTTCTTTCTTTCTTTCTTTCTTTCTTTCTTTCTTTCTTCAATTTATATACCGCCCGATCCCCGAAGGGCTCCGGGCGGTAAACAACATTATCTAAATATCAGACAGGAGCTGTCATACAAAATATAAATACATAGGCTCCATCCCATAAAATAGCTTAAAACTCATAAAAACAGCGAATGACAGTAATACATAAATGAGCAAGAGGCGTCCAACCCCAATTTAAAACCTACCTCTATGAGGGGAGAGACGGTGGGGCCCCTCAATATGAGGGGACCCTGATATAACTGGCCCAAGGCACAGAGCAGTAAGGGGGCACCGTATCAGTGGCTGGACACTCCAAAGGCCCTGCGGAACTCACCTAGGTCCCGCAGGGCCCGGACAGCTGGAGGAAGGGTGTTCCACCAGGCCGGGGCCAGTGCCGTAAAATATTATTATTATTATTATTATTATTATTATTATTATTATTATTATTATTATTATTATTATTATTATTATTATTATCATCATCATCATCATCATCATCATCATCATCATCATCATCATCATCATCTAATAATAATAATAATAATAATAATAATAATAATAATAATAATAATAATAATAATAATAATAATAATTTAGAAGTATCATTTACACCTGGCATATTTGGTTGCTTCTTCTGTTGCCTGGGGCGTGGCTGGTGCAGCTCAGTGGGCAGGTTAGGCAGGAATGGATGAATTTCCCAGATCGAACTGGAAACGGAGAGCTGTGCATTCCAGTCATATCACTATCACTATCACTATCATATCACTATCACTATGCTTACTCAGTCGCCGAAAGCCGTCTTGTACTGGTGGCAGCCATCAGTGGCCCTGAATGCTGGCAGCTCCTTCTAAGGAAATGCATATTTCATTTGCTGTTTTGTGCCATCCTGCGACAGAATGGGTTCTGGCATCCCAGTGACTCAAGTGGTCCATCTAGGTTCTTCTCCCACTCTTGCTTGCATTTTGCATATCAGTTGGGAAAACACATTATTGTGATATCTGGTGCATCAAGTGATGATGAATGATTTTCCTTATGAGGAGAGGCTGCAGCGTTTGGGACTCTTTAGTTTGGAGAGGAGGCGTCTGAGGGGGGATATGACTGAAGTCTATAAAATTATGCATGGGGTAGAAAATGTTGACAGAGAGAAATTTTTCTCTCTTTCTCACAATACTAGAACCAGGGGGCATCCATTGAAAATGCTGGGGGGAAGAATTAGGACTAATAAAAGGAAACACTTCTTCACGCAACGTGTGATTGGTGTTTGGAATGTGCTGCCACAGGAGGTGGTGATGGCCACTAACCTGGATAGCTTTAAAAGGGGCTTGGACAGATTTATGGAGGAAAAGTCGATCTAGGGCTACCAATCTTGATCCTCCTTGATCTCAGATTGCAAATGCCTTAGCAGACCAAGTGCTCGGGGGGAGCAGCAGCAGCAGAAGGCCATTGCTTTCACCTCCTGCATGTGAGCTCCCAAAGGCACCTGGTGGGCCACTGCGAGTAGCAGAATGCTGGACTAGATGGACTCTGGTCTGATCCAGCAGGTTAGTTCTTATGTTCTTATGTACTTATGAATAGTACATGTTGAAGAGCCAGTGCAGTGCAGTGGCTGGGAGTGTTCAATCAGAACAAGGAAGGCTGAAACCCTCCAGTCAGCCTTAACCTCACTGGGTGACTTTGGATGGGTTTCTCTCCCTGTCAGTAACCTTACAGATTTGTTTGTTTTAAAAAAGGAGAACCTTGTTCGCTCCGTTGAACTCTTCCGAGGGAGGGAAGGTAAGTGATGTGGCATTTAGATCATAGATTACAGCATCTGATGTGACATCAAGCACAAAGCAAGAATGTTTGCCTGCAAGTCACTGAGTGATGAAATATCAAGCCACAGACATACCTGAAATGTCATCAGAGAAATTATTCAAGCCAATGGTAAATGGTCAGTACAAATATTTTAAGTCTCAGCCTTTCAGGAAAATTGAGATAGTTTGTAAAGAGATGTCAGGTATGGCTGCTGCCCCCCCCCCCCCCCGAACCACACTGGCCACACCTAGACAGAGGGGGAAACATCTTTTCATACGCATAACTGTCTTATGTTAATGGCCTGTTGTTCTTAATCACTGTGCTTGGAAACATAGCAAGCAGGCAACCTCGCCAGGGGCTTCCAGAAGCGGGGAGGATGGAGGCTCCCAGCTGAAGAGTATTCTGTACTCCATAACAAAGCTTTTCACACCTTGTTGTTCTATTAATCTGTGAGAAGATAAGAGGAGGGGAGTGGGAAAACAAAAGGAATAAATTTATTTGCCTGAAGCCAAGACCCTTAGATCTGGCTTCTTGATGTTGGAGTCTCTGCTGACAACTCAATAAAGACTTCTGATTTCACATCCAGGGTCCAAATTATTGAATGTTGTACCAGGACCTAACAGAGAATCTTGGGCAAAAGTGCTACAAGAACATAAGAACAAGCCAGCTGGATCAGACCAAAGTCCATCTAGTCCAGCTCTCTGCTACTCGCAGTGGCCCACCAGGTGCCTTTGGGAGCGCACATGTAGGATGTGAACGCAATGGCCTTCTGCGGCTGTTGCTCCCGATCACCTGGTCTGTTAAGGCATTTGCAATCTGAGATCAAAGAGGATCAAGATTGGTAACCATAAATCAACTTCTCCTCCATAAATCTGTCCAAGCCCCTTTTAAAGCTATCCAGATTAGTGGCCATCACCACCTCCTGTGGCAGCATATTCCAAACACCAATCACACGTTGCGTGAAGAAGTGTTTCCTTTTATTAGTCCTAATTCTTCCCCCCAGCATTTTCAGTGAATGCCCCCTGGTTCTAGTATTGTGAGAAAGAGAGAAAAATTTCTCTCTGTCAACATTTTCTACCCCATGCATAATTTTGTAGACTTCAATCATATCCCCCCTCCTCTCCAAACTAAAGAGTCCCAAACGCTGCAGCCTCTCCTCATAGGGAAGGTGCTCCAGTCCCTCAATCATCCTTGTTGCCCTTCTCTGCACTTTTTCTATCTCCTCAATATCCTTTTTGAGATGCGGCGACCAGAACTGGACACAGTACTCCAAGTGCGGTCGCACCACTGCTTTATATAAGGGCATGACAATCTTTGCAGTTTTATTCTCAATTCCTTTTCTAATGATCCCCAGCATAGAGTTTGCCTTTTTCACAGCTGCCATGCATTGAGTTGACATTCCCATGGAACTATCAACTAAGACGCCTAAATCCCTTTCCTGGTCTGTGACTGATAACACTGACCCCTGTAGCGTGTATGTGAAGTTTGGATTTTTTGCCCCTATGTGCATCACTTTACATTTTGCTACATTGAACTGCCTTTGCCATTTCTTAGCCCACTCACCTAATTTATCAAGGTCCGCTTGGAGCTCTTCGCAATCCTTTGCGGTTCTCACCACCCTACATAATTTGGTATCATCTGCAAACTTGGCCACCACGTTACCCACCCCTACTTCCAGGTCATTTATGAATAAGTTAAAGAGCACTGGTCCCAAAACGGATCCTTGGGGGACACCACTCCCGACATCTCTCCATTGTGAGAACTTCCCATTTACACCCACTCTTTGTTTCCTGTTTCTCAACCAGTTTTTAATCCATAGGAGGACTTCCCCTCTTATTCCTTCATTGCTGAGTTTTCTCAACAGTCTCTGGTGAGGAACTTTGTCAAAAGCCTTTTGGAAATCCAAGTAGACAATGTCCACCGGTTCACCCCTGTCCACATGCCTGTTTACACCCTCAAAGAACTCTAGTAAGTTTGTAAGACAGGATTTGCCTCTGCAAAAGCCATGCTGACTCTTTCTCAGGAGGTCTTGCTTTTCTACATGTTTTATAATTTTATCTTTAATGACAGATTCTACTAATTTACCAGGAACAGATGTCAAACTGACTGGCCTGTAATTTCCCGGGTCCCCCCTAGATCCTTTCTTAAAGATTGGTGTGACATTGGCCGTCTTCCAGTCTTCAGGGATGGAGCCTGATTTCAGGGATAAGTTGCATATTAAAGTGAGAATAATGCCTCCCTCTCGGCCTGCCGGTTACAAAGTAAAGGCAATCATTACTTGCCCGTTTGAGAGTCAAATTCTAGTATCAGAAGCATACACTGAGTGGGATCCAAAGCAAATCTAATCCCACCCGCTCGTATTCAATATGGTCTTGCTATTATTAAACATCAAGTTCTGGATGTATTAGATGGCCAATCCTGCTCAGGGACTGGCCATCTAACTCTAGGGCCCCTTCCGCACACGCAAAATAATGTGTTTTCAAACCACTTTCACAACTGTTTGCAAGTGGATTTTGCCATTCCGCACAGCTTCAAAGAGCACTGAAAGCAGTTTGAAAGTGCATTATTCTGCATGTGCGGAATGAGCCTAGCAGTTACACTCATAAAACAATTTCTCCTTTGCTACTTAAAAACCACAACACTAATTGTAATAGGTTTGTAAAATAGTCCCATACAAAAAAAAAGTTTTTATAAAATAATCAGCTTTAAAACCCCGCTTTAAAATATTAACCAGTGTACTCCATCTGACCACAATGGACACTTTTGTAGGCTTGAGGAATGACTACAGCAATACACAGTACAGACATCTCGCCCCTTGAAGATTATTCAGAAACTGGAGCAGATGCGACATCGAAAAAAGAACAAAGAAAAATAAACTCTGGAGAGGAAGTGAAAATCAGCCACTGATCTTTTACCACCCAGACAATGTAGTTTAGACAAATCAGACCTAGCCTAACTCTTAGAAGAGTGACTGAGAAGTGCTAAAGACTTTTTGAAGGTTTCTCTGGGAAGGTATTTCAGTGTCACTGAACGGCTTCCAGATGAGTGTGGTTTTCTGTGGTTGTCAGATTGCAGTTGCAACAGAAATTCCGAAGGGGGAAGTAGGGTTGCCAGTTGGGGCCATTCTGAAGGTGTGGGTGGGGATGAAGACTGAGAAGATGGCAGCCCATTATGTTGTGATGTCACTTTTCAAAATGTGACATTATGACATCAGAGACACTCTAAGAATTGCCCAAATGTCTATGGTAAAAGGAAAAAGGCAATAGAAAGCCACCTCTGTTGGTCTCTTTCAGAGGTGGGATCCAGCAGGTTCTCACCAGTTCCCGAGAGTGGGTTACTAATTATTTGTGTGTGCCGAGAGGGGGTTACTAATTGGGTCTGCTTTTCCGTTAGAAATTCCATTAGGTCCAAAAATCATACAGTCCTGTTGTTTCCTATGTGGCTGGTTAGCGAAGGTAGAAAACGGGATCATTCTCCCTGTTGGGCTGTTTTAAAAACATGTTTAAGAAATATGGTCAAGTTCCTTGTTTAAGGAAAGTATCCTTCTTCTGATTTCTAGAAACAACATTAAGTATTTGAAAGTATTAAGTATTTGACAGGCAGTCAGTTAGAGGAGAAGTAGTTATTTCTGTTGGCAGTAGACGATAGGACTTGCTATAATGAGTTTAAATTATGAACTGAAAGATACCAGCTGGAAATTAGGAACTTTTTTTTTAACAGTAAGGGTTTTTTACAGTAACAGAGAAATTATTAATGCCCTGCCCCCGGAATGCCCAGCCACTCCCCCATCGTGCCCCACCCAATCCCATTGGCGCTACGCCACTGTTTGAATCCCACCATGGGAACCTGTTACTAGAATTTTTGGATCCCACCACTGGTCTCTTTCCTTGAGAACCCTATGGGATCACCATGAGTTGGCTGAAACTCAACGGCACTTTACTTTCTCAATCACACAGATGCACACAAACGCACACATTATGGTTAAAACCAAAGCAACTTGGGGAATTCCTAGACCGCTACAGACGCCCTCTTTCCTTCCTCAGTACTGCTGCTGCTGATTCCTGGTAACCCGATGGCAGAAGGTAGTCTGTTTGCTCTCCATTGTTAGCTATGTTTTCTCTTTCACACCTGATGAAACATTCCCCCACTGCTGAGTTCTCATGCAAGCATCAGGATTCTCCACTTATTCTGATTTAATCGGGAAGGATGCATGCAGAGCACAGCATAGAAATATTGCAATACTATACCTTAAAAATGTTAACCCTCTACGTATTTGCAGGGCGATTCCCTTCCTGTTCCCTCTACTTAAAAATGAGCAATTAAGCCATGAAGAGGCTGGACAAAATAATATGTAATAAATAATAAACACAGGCAGACGTGATGGACTGCAGCAGAAAGCGTGGCTTTTAAAAGTGCAGTTCTGTTTTCAGCTATTATTGTTTCAGTGAGGAGGAAGCCTAGGAACTGGAGAAGCCACCTGATTGGCTGTGGCATCCTGCACTCTGATTGGCCTAGTGGCTAGATGATGCCAAGGGAGGGGGGAGGTTAACCCCCTGACTCAGGGTCTGCAACCTGTGGCTCTCCAGATGTTCATGGACTGCGGCTCTCCAGATGTTCAAGGTCCAATTGGCCATGCTGGCAGGGCTGATGGGATTTGTAGTCCATGAACATCTGGAGAGCCGCAGGTTGCAGACCCCTGCCAGGCCTGACTGAACAATCTGAGAAGCTTTTGGAATTTTGAAGTTCCTGAAGTTAGCAGCCATTTTGCTTTTGCTGTGGAAAAATGGTTACCTCTCTGAGGAAAGTAGTAGCAATCAATCAGTTTGAGATTCTGTCTTGCCCTACTGTGGTGACAGCCCTGCATGCTGTGGTTTAAGCAAATAATATCAGACTGGAGTGTACTGCTGGTTGGGTTATTTAGGGGTTCAAGCAGAAGAGTCATTTATATAACCTGTTAGGAGCGTATCTTCCAGGAAGAAGAAAGAATCTTAAATATCAGTTAGTCTTGGCTATTGGGTTTAGTTTTTGTTTTCCTCAAGAGAGTGTTTTATGTTTTATTTTGAGGGTTTTCTATCTATGAGGGCTGTGAGGGTACTGAAGTTTACCTACAAAGTCTGATAGCACCGTGTATGTGTAAGAACTGTAGTCTGTACTGAAAAACAAGGAGTTTTAGCTCTAGGTTGGATTAACAGATCACAAATAGATCTTAGGCCAGAACAGACTAGCAGATAGTTGATATGTGTGTAGGCTTGTGGCAATTTGCATATTTAGCAAAGACTCATGGGGTATGCTGATGAAATGATTACCATAGCAATAGAAGGTGGTCTACCGTAGGACTGGGCCAGCTAAAAAACATGAGGGGATTGTTCGAGAAGCACTGAAGGCAATTTTTTCTGGAGGACAAAGCTTTGGAGCTGGAAAAGGACCAAACAGAAACAGTTGAATTTGTGAGCTAGAAGAACTGAACTAACTTCTGTGAGAACTGCAGCAGTTGCAAAGAGTTTTTTAGCACATCACCTGTGACTGGAGAGAGGAAGAAACAGGCCTTGCTATAGCTGAACTTTTGATGTGCTGCTCTGAAGCACCCTAGTACAGAGCTGCCCCACCTTGTCTTGCCAGAAGAAAAGGGGAACTGCTCCTAGGGTAAGGTGACCAGATTGTCACCTTTGTAAGCCAAAACCCGGGCGGGCGGACAGCCGCGCGCATATGCGCCTTCTGTCACAGGGCGGGAAACCAGGAGCGCCCCAGAAGGCAGTGCACTCCTGCGGCCGCGTGCGCCGGAGGCTGCCGCACTGCCTTCTGGGGCACGCCTTCCAAAAACCGGGACAGTTCAAAAAACCCGCGGGACGCAGGACAAATTTTTTAAGGCGGGACTGTCCCGCCAAAAGTGGGACGTCTGGTCACCCTATCCTAGGGCAACAACCAAGTTCAAGGACTCATCCAGTGTCTTTCCAGGAAGAGTTCCTGCTGTGGCAAAAAGGATTTTTTTGGGGGGGGGACTCTGCTCCAGACTTGGTCTCAAGAAGAGCATGCAGTGCTGTCTGCTAGGGACTATGAAGAGGACTGTGCTATACCACAGTGTTAGTGAACTAGTCTTGATATAATGGGAATTTTTTCACGAATGCTTTCTGTTGTGGTTTGATCAACCTGACCAAAGCTACTAGACTGGGCTTACGGCTTCTGAACTTGAAGCACCCAATCCTGTTTGAACAGATGGAAATTTTTGAGGAAGCGCATTTTTAAGGAACGGAGTATGATATTCTCCCTCCCCATTGTAAGAAAGACTGTGGGGTTGAATTGGTGGATTCATGCCAGTAAATGGGTTGAAATGGTAGATACCATATTCACACAAAAGCAGTTGGGGCTGGGGATGGTGACATGGTCAGCTTCACCTTCAAAAAGGTGCTACCCATTTCTGTGCTTGAAAACAAATAGAAGAAGAAGAAGAGTTTGGATTTATATCCCCCCTTTCTCTCCTGCAGGAGACTCAAAGAGGCTTACAATCTCCTTGCCCTTCCCCCCTCACAACAAACACCCTGTGAGGTGGGTGGGACTGAGAGAGCTCCGAAGAGCTGTGACTAGCCCAAGGTCACCCAGCAGGCGGGTGTGGGAGTGTACAAGCTAATCTGAATTCCCCAGATAAGCCTCCACAGCTCAGGCGGCAGAGCGGGGAATCAAACCCGGTTCCTCCAGATTAGATACGCGAGCTCTTAACCTCCTACGCCACTGCTGCTCTCTGCTTCTCTGCCAAAGATCTCTGTTGAAAATATATATTTCTGCTGCTTTAGCCATTCCTTTCTACCAATTTATTCATTTCCCATTCCCATCTCGTCTTTCTTTAAATAAACCTTTTAATCTGTTTTACATCTCTGGCCCCATCCACACATGCAGAATAATGCTCTTTCAATCCACTTTTAATGTACTTTGAAGCTGGATTTTACTGTGTGGAATTGCAAAACACACTTGCAAAGAATTCTGGAAGTGGATTGAAAGTGCATTATTCTGCATGTGCAGAAAGGGCCTCTGCCTCAGTATTATTATTTTGGTGTGCCTTACAGAAGGGGCTTGCCAATGAAGTTTTTAAAATAATAGGCTTCCTTCACATTCTGGGACAATTACAGGGCTGAAAGTGCTTCTTGTCACAAAAAAATCCTACATATTAGAAGTAGCTCAGTCCCTGACAGAAAAAAGGTGGGAAAACTTGACAAGAACTTGACAATACTTCCAAAGCAGTGGCGTAGGAGGTGAAGAGCTCGTGTATCTAATCTGGAGGAACCGGGTTTGATTCCCAGCTCTGCCGCCTGAGCTGTGGAGGCTTCTCTGGGGAATTCAGATTAGCCTGGGCACTCCCACACACGCCAGCTGGGTGACCTTGGGCTAGTCACAGCTTCTCAGAGCTCTCTCAGCCCCACCTACCTCACAGGGTGTTTGTTGTGAGGGGGGAAGGGCAAGGAGATTGTAAGCCCCATTAAGTCTCCAGCAGGAGAGAAAGGGGGGATATAAATCCAAACTCTTCTTCTTCTTCTTCAAGTAACATTTAACAAAGGGTTTACAGTTACAAACACAAACTACAACAGCCAAACAGAAAAGCTAGCTACATAAATGGTTTCACTTAATCAATTCCTCAGTGGAATTGTTGAATGAAGGGTTGTTCGATATGGCTTGTTATAGTGGGGAGTTCTCTCAACAACAAGCCCCCACTATGCTCCAGTGCTTTTTAAGTACAATTTTTTAGAATTCTATAAAGTTTTAACAGTGTTATGCTGGAACATTCTGTTCACCACAGTGCTACAAACAGTATTTGTACTCAACAAGCCTTAATATAACAATAGTGTTTTGCTGGTGAAACACCCTTTTTTTACAGGTTTGAATAAAGTGATTTGTGTGCATGCGTGCGTGTGCGTGCGTGCAAGGAATGGACTAGTCACGATCTGTATATGAACAGAAGAGGATGACATGAGGAAACAAGCAAAAATCTGCACCAGTAAGGTGACTGACAGGGAAAATACTCTGAAAGCAGACTTAGGCTGATTCCGCATGGGCCAAAAACAGCAGTGTGAAAACAGTATAAACCCTTTTACACCGTTTTCACACCGTTTTCACACTGATGTTTTTGGCCCATGCAGAATCAACCTTAGTGTCAGGCTCTGCTGGGGCCTGGCATCACAGGGCTGGAACCAAGGTCTCACCTGGCCCTGCTGTTACCTGTGGCCAGAGGGCCTCTTCACTCTCTCTTTGTTGCTTGCTTGTAACTAGTTGAAGTATGCATGCCTTCCCCCATTTCCTGGCATGGGGAGGATGACTGTCAAGGCCTTGGGCAACTCATAACAGTGCTGCATTCACACTATCTCTACTCAAGCGGGCAATTGTGGGAATCAGTGGGCGGGGGATTTCTAAATGGGCCATGTTTCTACGTTTGGTAATAAAACCTAGGTGCAAAGCCTTGAGCACCAGCGCTGGCTTTTTGTAGCCTAGGAGATTCAAAGGGGCTGACAAACTCCTTGCCCTTCCCCCCTCACAACAAACACCCTGTGAGGTAGGTGGGGCTGAGAGAGCTCTGAGAAGCTGTGACTAGCCCAAGGTCACCCAGCTGGCGTGTGTGGGAGTGTACAGACTAATCTGAATTCCCCAGATAAACCTCAACAGCTCAGGCGGCAGAGCTGGGAATCAAACCCGGTTCCTCCGGATTAGAGTGCACCTGCTCTGAACCACTACGCCACTGCTTTGGAAGTATTCCTAACTCTCAATTGTTGACTAGAGTAACAGACCCTCACACTTAGGCCCCTTCCGCACATGCAGAATAATGCACTTTCAATCCACTTTCACAATTGTTTGAAAGTGGATTTTGCTATTCAGCAAAGGGCATTGAAAGTGGATTGAAAGGGAATTATTCTGCAGGTGCAGAAGGGGTCCTATTCTTGCAACAAGCCTCATTTGGGTCAGGATTTATGGTTTTAATAATAAGATGCTCTTATGACTGCTTACAGTGGATTACTCTTCCAAAGCAATCCCTCAGTGGGTGAAAGTTCAACGCAGGAAGAAGGATGACACACATATACAGAGACAGAGACAGAGAGACAGAGGTATTTCCCGCACAGCAGAAATATAACATCTTGAGGATGTTGTAAAAAGCATTTTCGGGAAGCATTTTGCACAGCTTTCCAAACGTCTTTAGAACATTTTATCTCTCTCAACCTGAATTTTTGCAAAAATCACCAAACTAGCAATCTTTTTTCCTGCAATATCTCCTGCTTGTCTTTGCAGGCAGGCAGGAGGAGGCAGGAGATACTTTAGTTCTCTCTCTTCCCAGCTCCTACTTTCTTTTTTTGCTGCAGCTACACTGGTCATTTTGTGTACTGCTGCAGAGATCCTCAATGCCTCGCCATTTGGTGAAGGTTCCCTGTTGTCAAATCTCGGATCTGGAAATCACGGAAACTGTAGATTTGTAGCCTTTATTTCAGAGCGTAGGAAACATCGTCAAAAGAGGAATCTGGCGATTCCCACGCAAACCCATCACCTATATCCCGTTGCCCCCTCCCACTGAGCCAAACGGCTCCTACTCCCCTCTACAAACTACAAAGCATTCACTGCAAAGCATTGCGAGCCTGGGAACAGTTCACACCTTCTCTTGATAAGATCTGTGTCCGGGATGCCCTGGGGCGCCGAGGGGAAGAGGCCGGACTTTCGCCCCATATCAGAGGATGGTAACCACCTCCCCCTGCCCTACCTGGCGTTTGGCCCTGACAGGCTCAGTCCTGACACCTGTGGAGGTTTCCTCTGCTTGCAGCTCATCCACACGTGATTTCGCTGTAAAAAGTGTTTGTTTTGAAGTTTGTTTTGCCTGGAGATCCCGCCCACAAGCAGAGGAAACCTCCATGGAAAACCTTCAACAAATGGTGAAGCCGGAGAATCTCTGCAGCAGCACACAAAATGGCCGACGCAACTATGAAACTGACAAGAGGTGGGAAGAAAGAACCACTTTGTCTGGCAACACTTGTGTTCTCTGCATAGAGCGAACACACACACACACACCCAATATTTTTAAAATGTCTGCAGGACGTTTTATTTCCACTGTGTGGAAAGGACCAGAGAGAAGCATTCTGGAGAGAAGACCATGGTGCTGGCTGGGCAAATCTTGTGATTTGCTTTCACGTGATATTTTGGTTTGTGTTCTTTGAGTGGGCAGTGAGTGGTCGCTTCACATTGACTTTGGGTGTTTTCCCACTTACTTCACCTCCGCTTTGCTGTGCACTTCTCTCAGCGCGCATCATTCCAGGCGCACGCCCCGGCTTCCCCACGACCCCGCGCTCTGCGCAGGGTCATCAAAAGGCGCCGTTGCAAAGAGCGCCTGGAATGACGCGCACTGAGGGGGCATGACAGCAGCAGCGTCGGGGCAGCTGCGTTGTCGCCGCCCCTGTAGTGGGGAGGCGCAGGGGACCCCGTGCTACTTGCGCGCAGCAAAAGGCAAGTGGGAAAATGCCCTTTATCTTTCTTTAAACCACTTGTACTAAGACATCCTTCCTAAGCTACTTGTGTTTTCAGAAATGGGACTCGCATACCATTACTCCTCTGCCATAAAACCATAAGATGTGGGAACACCCACTGGCTGATGCATCAAGAATTAAAAGGTGTGGATCCCATTTATGGCAGCAACTTCTAGATGTGTTTGCAACAGAGAGGATAATGTTAACTGAGGAAAAGCAGATAAAAAGGGGACTTTAGCCTCCGATGTTAAGTAGACATGTGTCAGGGACAACTTTTTATGCAACGTTTTGAAAGCAATTTTTTTTCTCCCACCCGATCTGCAAGCTCTCCTTTTTGTTTTCTGCTGCCTGCCATTTTCTGCTGCTTGAATCCTCCCTGCCACCTGACATTTGGTGGAGTTCCCCTGGAATGTTTGCTCTTCTGGCATTATGGCTGGGCACTTTTTCAATGAATAAATTACATGAATGGACTCAACTTCTACTGCCGATTGTGACAATGTGTCATTTCCTTGCTTTTTTAAAAAAAAATTCTGAGAGGTAGCTTCAAAGCTACAAAGAGTTTTTATGAGAACCAAATACATACAATTTAAAGTCAATGCAAGTTTGCAGTGTGGAAATTATTTCAGTTATTTTCTGCATGAAGCAGATGCCCAACATCCACTGTATTGAAAGGTTTGCCCACACAGAAGCATGATGATTACAAAAGGAACACAAGTCATTAAAATCATCAAGAACAGCAACAAATGAGCTAAAGAAATGGAGCTCGGAGTTTAGAACATGCTTTATTTACTTAAACAAGTCTTGCATTATGGAAGAAGCCATTCCTAATGAAAAGGGACCTGATCTCAATAAAAGATGCATTACAGGCAGCATATGACTGTAATTTTATTATATTTGACTAGCGGGGCCCAGCCACGCGTTGCTGTGGCTTATTGTGGTGAAATGGAAAAGGAACAGTAGCAGCAAATCAATTGCAGAGGCCAGCAGTACGTGCTCATCCAAACACACAGCCTGATACTGTGCGATGTCATTGATGTGTGTGCCCGCATTCCTTGGTGGGAGGGGGGGGGAATGAAAAGGCACACCTCCCACACATCTAGGCTGGCTGGTCATGATCCTTTACTTGGGAGTAAGTTTGGTTGGTGGCAATTGATGTCGCTTCTGAGGAAACCCTCTGAGGGGCGCGACGCAGCCATTCAAAGTATGTCACGGTTGCTGTACCGAGCTTACTCCTGAGAAATGCGTGCCTGGTTTTCTTAACTGTAACTGCAGTATTCAGGGTGCCTGGCCCCACCCTCCCATCCCTTGCATGTCGCCCCTCACTCTCTTCCCTCCCTCACTTCTCTTCCCTTGCATGCCACCCCTCCCCCTCCCTCCCTTCCCTTTCCCTCCGCTAGGGTGCGTGGGTCATATCAAGATGCTGGGCCCCCTGCCTCCCCTCCCTTGCATGCCACCCCTCACTGTCTCCCCTCTCTCATTTCTCTTCCCTTGCATGCCTCCCGCTCCGTCCCTTTCCTCTCCCTCCCTCTCTTCCCTTGCATGCCACCCCTCCCTCCCTCCCTCTCCCTCCCTTCCCTCTCCCTCGTGTGTATGTGTGTGTATGTGTTTCATTTCCACTCGAGTTACTGCCCATGTACTGTTTCCACTGCTCATCTCTGGCCATCTGAGTGAACATTCTAAGCTGCACGAGCATTCTAAGGGTGACAGTTACACACAGGCAGCTGCATGTCCTTCACCAGGGAGCGCTGGGAAAAAGGCATTTTACCTGGGCCAGGTGTGAAATTTCAGGTATGTGAACATCTAAAAACACTCTCGCCTGGCTGACTATAGTGGTTGAGAATTTTCAGAGGAATTGGCCCAGCAGTTACTGAGGTATACTATCATCAACAAAAACACTGTTAGCTTTTTATATATATAGATTGGTAGCTTGTGCCATTCCCCCACAACCTATAGATTATTATTAATTACTATTGTCATTACTTGTCCAACGCAAAGGACAGAGAACTGTTTGATGCCAGAAATATTTGCGTGCCTACTATTAGGATAGTAAACAATAAAGTAAATCGCTGCATTTTTACTAAATACTATCTTCAGCATAAAGTACTGTGTGGGTTCTGATCCAGGGAACTGAGGATAACATTTGAAGGAGTCATCCCACGCCTGATTATTCATTTCTAGATAAGACTGCCAAATGGCCTCGAGAAAAATGTCTTGCCGCTGTAATAGAGGCTGAGTGTGTGGAAATCTGCAGGTGAAGGATTTTATGGCACGGCCTGAAATGACAGTCTGTGTTAAAGGAACAGCACATTTCCCCCCCAGGCAGTTGGCAACCCAGTTTTTCTGATAATACTATATATCATGGCGAAGCCAGCATTTGTACAAGGGGCTTGCAGAAGACAAAGAAAGCAAGCACACTGGTAACTGCTGTGCTGAAACTAATTGAAGGATGTTCAGATATTCCCTGAGAAGTTTTGCTAATCTCATTAAAACCTCTTGAGCTCAACATTGTTGGCATTTTGCTGAGATAGAAACGGCTCAGTTTGCTCTGATGTAGCGTTAGTCAGAATTCAGGAGCAGCTTAAAGGGTTGTGAATTTCCTTGATTAATTTTGCTAAGCTACTAATTCAATCCTTTTAGCTTCTCATGAAATCTCTTTTTTTTTCCAGAGCAGAAACCTTTAAACTGAGCTCAGTGTTGTTTCAGGTGGAATCTGGTGGTTCTGATCTCTACAGAACTTTCTGTCTCCAAGTATTGTACAAGAGTCAGGACTGATTAAGAAAAAAATGTTTAGACATTTTGTGATGTTTCAGCGTGGTAAATAATTAATGCAGGACCTTCCAGGAATTCAGGAGTATGAAGAGCTAGATCTATGAATGGAATTTTTCATTGATTGATTGTTCCGAAATGCAGTGCCTCTTCATTGGCTCAGTGCCATCACCTGGCCATCCATTCAGTGCTCACTTTCACCTTTTCAACCACCTATGGCTTAGCATCAGAATACCTGAAGGGCTGCTGTGACAACCCTTTTTTTCATACCGAGGGGATGCACACAGCCTCCCAAGATTTTTGGGATCTAGGTTTTGGGTTTTGTGAAGCATGGATCTGTATGTTTAGAATACTGCCTGTGGCTTATTTGAAGGGTTGAGTACCTTTCATGTCTTTATGTATTTTTCACTTTCAGCTCCTATTGCGATGCTGTACTATTCATTTTGGCATGATGGCACAGATGTTTTTGCACACTGCTTTAGAAACAGTCAGGACAAAATGACCTAAACAAGGGAAAGCTCTGTGTATCTTACAAAAGTCACGGTGGGTTTTAGGAAGGGACGGAAGGCCCAGGTAGGTGTGAAAACACTTGGCTGCCCCTTAAAAGCAGCGGTCTCCCCCCCTGCTCTGTCTGCCACATGGGAATGTCTCATGGGAGGGACCTGTGTTGGGCATACACAGTTTTCCTTCATTCCCAGAGGAAGGGGGCCGGATTGCCAACTTTGGACTGGGAAATACTTGGATATTGAGGGGGCAAGGCCCGAGGAGGGCAGGGATTGGGTAGGGAAGGAACTTCATTGGTATATAATACATTTAATTACATTGGTATATAATGAGGAACTTCATTGGTATATACCCATGGTGGCGAACCTTTGGCACTCCAGATGTTATGGACTACAATTCCCATCAGCCCCTGCCAGCAAGGCCAATTGGGGCTGATGGGAATTGTAGTCCATGCTTATGGAATGCAAAAGGTTCACAATTAATGACCTACTACTCTTATCCCTCTGGTCTGTCATTTTCTCCAGTGGAACCGATCTCTGTTGGATCAATTGGAATAAACAGGAACAAACACTGACCCCAGGATGTCACGCAGCACTGCACTTTATTGAGGAGACATATGGAAGGGATGTGGGCTGCTGGTGCCACTTGTTCCCTTAACATTTAATTACAAGAAATATAGATAGCTTTAAATCTCTAAAATGGAATCATTTAGAAGGAGGGTCAGGAACCACTGTGCGGTCAATGCCTTGTTTCCAATTTTATTTTTGGCAAAATCATAACTGTTCCTTGAAATATAAAGAATTACACTCCCTAATGGTGATTAATGTCTCCTGCCCTTCTCAGAGACTACAAATATAGTCTACTTGTCACTGCAAATTGGCCCAACTAGAACAGAATACGCTCATAGATGATATATTTCATTTGATCAGAGGTTAATTCTACCCCTTCGTTGATTGATATGAATCTCTTGTGATGCACAACAAGGTTGTCACTGGATATGAATAAACTGTGTAACATCTCTGAAGAATTCTGGCAAAAACATCCCTCACATTTAAGTTCCAATTGATTTTGCTAAAGATCAAATGGCATGGCATGCTCTTGTTCTTCTGAGGACAGTGTTATTAGCCCAAATGGTGCTAAAGACATATTTTGAGATGGCAAAGGGCGGGAACAGGATCATCTGCCTTTCACAGTTTGGACAAAGTTTGCATTGAATTCAGAGTCTTTTGGAGATGAACGGTATAGTAAAACTACTAAATAAATAAATATGCAGAAAAAGCATTCTCTGGGCAACTGGGAACCTTGGAATAGAAGAAGGCGTGCTCCAGGCATCCTAGGTGGCCCCATGTCTCCATAGGCGGTACACCACTGATTCACAGAGTACAACTTTCACATACCACCCCTTTCAGAATTGGAACCAAACTTCCATCACAGTGGGATAGAGGACCCCTGAGAGCAGTATCAGGTGGAGTTAGACCTCTTCAGGGAAATCAGTGACCTATCTCCCCCTCCCCCAGTCCCACTTTGCCTACAGATATTCCCCATAGGGTCTGTGTTCCAGGGAAATGATAGATACCTCTTCTAAGGTAGTGATACTGTAATGAATGATGATTTTTGTGGCCAAGAGCATTGGTGCACACAAAGGTGGAAAAGCAGCTCCCCCCCCCCCCACCCGGACTGGCCAAAAAATAGGTGACAGTTTTTAAGAGAAAGTAGAGAAACAGTCTGTCATGCAAAGTTCATCTATAAGTTTTCTGTTGCAGCTGCAGACCCCAACACTGAGAATAATGGTGTTTCAGAGGGGCCATTCCATTTATGAACAGGTATGTTTGTATCACTCATACTTTTTTGACAGACAGCTCCTGAGGAGCAGCTGGGGGCAAGGGATAGAGCAGGTTGCAAAACTTGTCATCTCACGGTTAGAAAATTACAGGAGATTTGGAGACAAACCTGGGGAGAGCATGGAGTTTGGGGAGGGAAAGGGAGAAAACTCAGCAGGCTTGCCAACCTCCAAGTAGCTCCTTTAGTAGAACATTTTTTGGCTAACAACCATGTACTGGACTCATTCAAATTCACAGTACTTGCTACATTGGAATTCAAACCAAACATTGGAAATATCAAGCAGAGTCTCCCAACAATTGAAATCAAGATAGGTTTCTCTATTGAATTCTGTTCAACCCCATGGATTGAATCAAAATATTGAATTCTCTGCATTCTTGTAACAATAGACAACAGGGGTTAATAACGGCCCTTTCTGCACAGCTCGAATAAAATGTACTGAGGACTAGGGGGAAAGCATTTGGAGAGGAAGTCTACACAGTTTTTTCCACATGACCTTTTCAGGACATTTTATTTCTGCTCAATTTCTGCTTTGTGAAAACACTAAGGATTTTTTTTTTTTGCTAAGTTGGCTTAGTCATCTCCTGCTTGCTATGCAGAGCTCAGGAGATGACTTATTTCTGCTGCCCAATCAAAAAATCTCTCACTTTCGTTTTCTCCCACCAGCCATTTTCTGCTGCTTGAAACCTCCGTTGTGCTGGCCATCTGCTAACGTTGCCCTGGATGTTTGCATACATGAAGCCCAGCTGATTCTCATTTTGTGTGTTTGTGTCTTCAGACAGCATATTGAAAATTTAGCAACTTTAGCAAATATTGGTGCAACGGAGGCTTCAAGCAGCAGAAAATGGTTGGTGGAAGCAAAGAATGGCCTGAGATTTTTGATGTGTGGGAGAATCATAGAATCATAGAGTTGGAAGAGACCACTGGGGCCATCAAGTCCAACCCCCTGCAATGCAGGAACACACGATCAAAGAAGTAATTGGACATTTAAAAAGATCATACATGCCAAGTATCCTTCTGGACAAATACATTTATGGAATGATTTATTATCTGATGATCAGAGCAGTGTGAGGTATACAATGAAATCAAGCCTAAATCAGAGGCAGATTGCTCAAATAAAAGCCTGTGACGGGGGTCTTGGAATCTGTATATCTGTCTGGTCATGCTACCGTCTAAAGCAGTGATGACTCTTTTTTTAAGACCGAAAAGTGCGAAACTGCAGCTCAAAAGGCTATTTATGTGCTCGCCAAAGATTATCACGGCAATTTAACTTGAATACTGAGGTTTTTAGTTTACAAAACAACTCATAAAGCATCACCATATTTTATCTGGAAAAGAAAAAAACATTGACAGGGCTTTCAATGATATAAATACATTTTATTTTATACACAACGTTATATAAACAACTTTTTTTTATTTTACAAACAACTTTTTTCTTGAAAGTGAACGTTTGCATTTTGGCATGCTTTGACCAATTAATGTGATTTTTTGCTGTTGCATGCATGCTGATAATTTGTCTATGTTTGGCTCCATGCCAGTAAGTTTGAGAGGCAACACATGCAGCACCTCAGCTCATCTGTAAGTCTGTTTCTTTGTGTCAGATTTTTATATAGTTCAAAGCTGGAAAACAGCTGCTCACAAGCATAAGAGACTCGCATCCAAACAAAGAAAGGAAAGCAAAATCCCAAGTTCCTTCATTGGATTTAAAAAATTATTTGGCAGAGAATTTCCCACTACTTTGAGGATTTCATTTTCAAGAACTAGCTGTGGTTCTCCCTCATATTATCCTTTTCTATCTTCTCCAGTGTTTCCAGCATAAAGTCATAGAATTTATTTTTTTTCCAGAGAGTGCTTTCTTGAAATTCCAGCAGCTCCATTTCCAGATTTTTCTAAATTTAACCAATTTTACACAGGAAAGATCAAAGTTCTTCAAATTTGGCTTCTTTATCTTGGATAAGAAGTAAGAAAAGACAGTGTTGCCTCCATCTTATGGAACTGTAAAAAAAATCTTTTACTAAAAATTCATACCTTTGCAGCTGCTACTGAAATGCTAGAAAAATTCCCTTTGTAGATTTCCTGATGGCTTGTAGGATTGTCTGCAAAAAAAAGTTGTAGAATTTTCCCAAAATGCATTTTTTTAGTTTTGGGGAAATATTTCCAGCTGCCCACTTTTCAAGATCTCTTTCTAAAACTCTGCAGTTTTTCTCTCAAAATGTTTTGATATCACAAAACATCCTTTCTAAGCTAGTTTTCCCAACACCTTGTAGCTGTTTGTTCTAGTAATGCGTTGAAGTGTGCTGTAAAATCTGTGGAAAAAACATTAGGTTGGTAAGCCAGGCCATATCAGCAGTGAGTTGTGGAAATTCCTGCCCTTTTTCATTCATAAACAGCCTAATTTCATCCAAGCAGGCTACAAATCTCTCTTCCAGGACTTCGTCCTCTGCTCAACCAATCGGACATTTGTTTGTACATAAGTAAACATTTATACTGTGCCTGAACCTCCTCAAAGAAGTGTCTGAAACTGTCGAGAATTCATGTGAGCACGAGCCATGATGTAATTGGACTCATTTTGCTTTGACATCTTTGAGGGACATCGTTAAAGTCAAATGTTTTGCTGCTGTCCCTGGCAACAAAGAGCTTCCCTGGGTGTATAAGTACAATGGAACTGGATGACTGGATGTTTTTTTACTCTCTTTAACAAAAGAACTGTATGAAGAGCCAGATGTTGCCCCCCACTCATGGAAGGTGCCCCATCACTAGTGATTGAGAGAACCACTTCTCTCTGGTCTTGATATTGTGTGCCCAGCACAAAAGCCTCCCATCACAGCAGAACTGTGGATATCTATCCCTTGTGTTCTTTTGGGCAAAGACACCAGTTTCACTCAGCTCTTCTCTCCATGATGTCACTCAGCAGCATAACGCATGAGAATTACTGCTAGCCTGGCATGATCAGTCACATCTGTACTTTCATCCACGCCAAATGGGAGGTAACAGGGCTGCCTCTTTTGTAAGTCAGTGGTGGAGCTGCTGACTAACATCAGTTGCCATCGCTGGACTACGGGATCTTTCACAGTATTTCTGCTAATTGGCCATCTCAGAGAAGCGTTTCCAGAAATTTTGTCCTTGTTTGGGGGGAAATCATGAAAAAGAGAATTAATCTCCCAGACAACATGGCTGTTTTGATAATCTCCCCATCAGAGAGGGGTCATTGCCGTGTTTTGGCTAGGCACAGTGAAATTTGGAAAAGCTGGCAGCTGCTGTCAGATGATTTGTTCTTGGAAAGATAGTTAGGAAACCAAACTAAGATGCTGGGAATGACTAGCTCCTCAATTTCCCTTCAAGAAAACTCTTTTCTTTCTTTCAGCTTCATCAAGTTTAAGTAACATTTTTAGGTGAAGGTTGGTGTCAAAGTGCCGTTTGACACTTGATGTGCGCACAGACAACACTTTAAGTTACACAGGGACACAGAACGCTTTCCCACCAAGAAGCGTTCAATCACTCCAAATAACTCTGTCCAGGTCTCTTAGAATGATCTTCCACTGTCTATTTTAGCTTTTTTTTGGCTGTAGCCATTTCTGGGTGACTTAGAGTCTGCAAAAAATACATTTTTTAAAAATTAAGCATCCAGTACAAATCTATCCTATTACAACACATATCTAACTTGCTCAAAGAAATGGATATTCCCTGAATAGACCAGTGATTCTCTAACCAGGTTCCTTTTGAATTTGTTGACCACCAGAACGGCAACACATGGCTCCAAGAACTCTCTCAGCCTTACCTACCTCACAAGATGACTGTTGTGGGGGAGGTGGGGATTAAAGTGGAAGGTAGAATTAGGGCAAGTGTTAAGAAAGCCTGTCAGTATGGTTGTGTCTTATGATAGCAAAGAATATATTTAAGGAAGTATATAGAGAGGCATATATAAATATAAAGGTTTTCAGCTCAGTTCTGCGTGGAATAAAAAGCTCTCACATGTGAGCAAACCAAGCCCTGGTAATAATGGCGAGATTTCTCTCCTGCAAAAGACCAATGATAGGTTGCCAGTGGCCACCTTTGGGTTATACATTCTTGACAAAAAATAACTCCCAATAACTGTTCCTTGGAAAGAGAAGGAAATCATTCCACAACTTCATTTTGTGTTGTACAGAAACAATAATCAATTCTTTTTTTTCCTTTTCCCTCAACTTTATATAGCTTTTAGCATCTTCACTTTGAGAATTCTCCTATTACACTGTCCTCCATGCCAACATATTTGGGCAAACCAATTGTTGCTTGAAGCTCACAATCATCCCAATACTTTAAAAAACATCCATTTATTTCCCAAATATCAACAAGTCTCAGCATGATTTTCTCAAATCCAGTGTCAACAAACAAATTTTAAAGAAATCCAACCTCTTTTGCCATACAGGTTGTTAATTTTAAAGCAAAATGTTGAAAGGCAGACCTATTTTCATGCCTTTATTTCCTAATCTTCTCCCTTTAGCTCTTTTTTTACAGCTCTTTGTTTTATGGGCATTTGGCTACACATGGTTTCCTCTATATTTAAAGCAGCAGTTTTTTTAAAGCTGGAGAAAGTGGAGTTGAGAGGGAATAAAATGATTATAAAATCACTGGCAGGAATTAAAAAAGTATAGAAAATACTCTGGCCTTTAAATTTAAAAAAAAGACCCTTAGTTTGACCAATACATATTTAATTAAAGAATTCTTGTTTAGGGGATTAACTCCTGTAATTTCAGGGAATTTCAATTGCAATTCCCAGGTTGCATGCCCCATTAAAACCCAACTTCTTTCTACCCCAATTTTAAGTTCAGGGGTGGGTGGAAGAGAAGTTATTGATTTTATTATTCAGACATCTCAGAAAGCATGGAGAGTTGCTGGGGTGGGGAAGGGATTTTTTGCCCAGGGATCTTTTGGATCCTGAAATTTTTATTTAATGAGATCTGGTTGCCTAGCTCCAAATCATCATTCTCCCAAGAAATATGAAAAAAAAGGAAGTTAACATGAGGATCTTTGCAAATTCCTTCCCCCCCCCCCGCCCAATCTCTCTTCACTGCTCCTCCTTACATAATGAAGAGGAGACTCTAATGGGGAAAAGATAAAAAACACTACCACCTTCTCTCTGGTCCACTGGAAATGCATTTTGTGCTTTACGAATGCCCTTGCCTCCATAAACACACACACACACACACACACACACACACACACACACACACACACAACAGGCTGGAAGGGCAAGGTGTGTCGACATGAGAGCTAGCGATTGCTGGACGGTGACTGGGGAGGGGAGGGGGGATCGTCCTCACGCTCTTTTCAAGGCATCCACCCCCACCCGCATTTTATGTAAACAGCTACAAATTTTGAGATAATCCCCGTGCTTGCCCAACTGACTGTGGAAAACATGTCTTTGTGAGAGAGAAATCTCTTTCCTAAGAGAGCACACCAGCCAGCGCGCGCACGGTGCCTGCTGCTCAAAAAAAACTTCCAGGACTACAAAATCCGGCACTGGCTGGAAACGTGGAGCAGAGGCTGTTCTCAGAGGAGCAAAGTGGGAGGGGAGATGTCCTTACAAAGGATGGTGCTACATGGCGGGCGGGCTGGACTGCCCAGAAGACCTCCCCCCCCGCCCTGAAAAAGGGTCTCCTCTGAGGAGCTAACGGGGTTGCTGGCAGGAGGAAATAAAAGGGGCCAGGAGGGGAGTCGAAGCGCTGCTGTAAGACCAGGCAGGGAGTGAGTCCCTCTCTCTCTCTCTCTCTCTCTCTCTCTCTCTCTCTCTCTCTCTCGGCAAGAAACGTCTCCTCCCGCCCGCCGCTAACGAAAGCGCGCCTCTTTCTCTCCATGAAGCCATGTGCCCTCCTCCAGCCGGGAGCGTGTCTCTCCGCGCCCCTTCCCAAGGGGGCGGGCCGGACCGCTCAGAAGACTCCCCTGGGGTCTCCTCTGAGGAGCTAGCAGGGGTTGCTGGCAGGAGGCAAATAAAGGAGGGCCAGGAGGGGAGTCCGAAGCGCTGCTGTAAGACCAGGCAGGAGTGAGTCCCTCTCTCCTCTCTCCTCTCTCTCTCTCTCTCGGCAAGTAAGAAACGTCTCACTCGCCCGCCGCTAACGAAGCGCGTCTCTTTCTCTCCATGAAGCCACATGTGCCCTCCTCCAGCCGGGAGGGCGTGTCTCTCGCCCCTTCTCATTTTATTCACGTAGCCGCCTCATCCACCTCGCTGGAGCCCATCCACCTCCAAGATCGTGCCCTCAAGTTCATGCAAGGATGGTACACGGCGGGCCAGGCTGGACTGCTCCAGAAGCTCCCCCCCCCCGAAAAGGGGTCTCCTCTGAGGAGCTCTCGGGGAGCTTTCTCTCCAGTCTCCACGAAGCCATGTGACCTCCCTCAGCCGGGAGCACGTCTCTCCTGAGCCCCCCTCCCAACAGGCTCCTCCATGGTTCTGCGCTTTTGCTGCTTGACTCTTGCGGCCTTTCAAGTCCTCCACCCTCCAAGTTTGTGATCCGCTACCGTAGCTGGATTCCTACCGAGGCTTGCTTGCGCGGTCTCCAGGGAGGCACAGCAGCCCGGCAGCAGCAGACAACCCGACAAGATGGGACCAGCCGCCTGCAGCACTGAAACAGCTGAGCACGAGGGAGAGCCGAGAGAGAGCACTGAAACAACTGGAGCACGAGGGAGGCAGTTTGCAGAGCTGGGGCGGGAAAGAAGCAACGCCCAGAAGGCAGCGGGAGGAAGCACCCGCCCCAGAAGGAAACAGTGGGGTTTCATGCCCTGCCTCGGAGGCCCTTTCACAAGCCTCTGACGGGCCGGAGCCAGTGCTTGAGGGAGAAAGGGGAGGGGGGAGAAGTCCAGAAACCTCGCGTGCCCAACAGAAGGCTGCCGCGTGCCACTCTGAGACACAGCGCTGCCAAATTACGCCATCACGCAGACCTAAAGAGAGACTTTTCTTAACTTTTGAAGAGAAGGCTATTTGACCAGGAACATCGAATCCCTAGCAGAAAAGGCTTCCAGGGTAACTTGCTCTCCCTTTTCAGATTAGCCTGTACACTCCCACACATGCCAGCTGTAAGTGTGACCTTTGGGCTGCAGTCACAGCTTCTCGGGCCTCTCTCAGGCCCCACCTACTCTCCTGGGGTGTTTGGCTTGTGCAGGGGAAGGGCAAAGAGATTGTAAGCTGCCCTTTGGTCTCCTGCAGGAGAAAGGGGGATATGGAAATCCAAACTCTTCTACTCTTCTTCTTCTTCCTTTAGCTCTGGGTATCACTTACATTGGTAATAAGGGGGGCTCCAATACCAGCACCAGATAAACCGTGCTCCAGTCTCCATTAGAGAACAATGTGATGCTGGCCACTGTAAATGCTCATGCCCTGAACCGTGATCAACGGGGAGATTCACTCAAAAACCCTTGCCACCACTAAAAGGCTATTATGCATATGCTTGGGAACTGTGTAGACTCTATAGGATCATATTTTTACTTTTTGGTTGTCCTCTCTGGCTGTGCCCAGGAGTCAAATACCTGTCATCCCTAAGCTACTCAAAAGAGAGTATGCATCTGACTTACAAAAGATTATCTTTCTGTCAGACGGTCCCAGCAATGATGCAAAGCGATGCAGTAAGCCAAATTTTTTTGGATTTGTACATGAAACAAGCTCTAGGAGCAAAATCACAGAACATCAGCCTCTTTTCCTGTACATTTATTTTAGTTTCCCTCTATTTGGTTAAGTGGACTTGTGTATATAATATTGTTATGCCAATAAAGGTTCTTTGTTTGTTTGTTTGAATCTGTATACCTGCATAATGAGGTGTGATTCCAGAATCTTCGCTGTCTGTTGTAGACTTTAGAGTTGCCAACCCCAGACTTGGAAATATGTGGAGATTTGAAGGTATTATACATACCTTTAGGTGCTGAAGGAACCTTGCCAAGGTATTATACATCCAGTTCACCTTCTAAAGAAGCCATTTTCTATACACACACACACAGGTTGTGAATCCACAATGGCAGCAAATGGACATCACAGATTATAATATGGGCCACACTGCTCCTAACAGCTTTAGTTCCCCTAAGACTAAATAAATCAATTTATAATGCAAAAAGTCTGTTGTGCTTATTTCAGCAACAAGAAATCTATACAGTAATTAGTGGGCCATTGAACCACTGGTCTGGGTTTCAATTTCATAGAGCTTCTTCTTGGCCCATTTAGTACTGCTCCCAAAAGTGTGCTAATATGTGCCTAAGCACCATTATAAACTCACAAGGAGCTAGTATAGTGCGATTTCCCAGGGCTACAGTTATGCTGTGACGCTCCAGCTGTTCAATTGTCCTTAAAGAGAAGTTCTGTGAATCTGAACCCCAAACCGATGGTTTAAATGCCTGCTAATCACTGTACAGGTTTCTTGTTGAAATAAGCACAACAGACTTTTTGTATTGTAAATTGATTGTGTATATATAAGAGATGCTTGAATATTGTTTCCTGTGAAGAAGCCAAATAAGAATTATTAGTTTATAGAGCATATTGAAACGTTCTGAAATTTATTTGGTCCTGGATGACCTAAAGCTATTAGGTGCAGTTTGGTACATATTAAACCTACCCAGAGGTTGGTAATTCTCTTAATAGTGAGAGAAATGTCGACTAAAATGTCAACTAGTCACTGAGGGGTTAAATAGCTGTCATATTTTGTAAGTTTTGTAAGTTTATTTTTATTCCCTAGGTGTAGCAGCACATCACATTTTGGCCCACCCACGGAGGGAGGAGAGGGAGAGGTGCCACGCAAGGGAAGGGAAGGGAAGGGAGGGAGGGAGGGAGGGAGGGAGGGGAGGGAGTGAGGGGTGGCATCAGAGGTGGGATCCAGCAGGTTCTCACAGGTTCCCGAGAGTAGGTTACTAATTATTTGTGTGTGCCGAAGGGGGGTTACTAATGGGTGATTTTGCCACGTGATTTTTGCCTTAGTTGCGCCCCTCCTCTCAGCAGTAGCACACAGAACTTGAAGCAGTCTAGCAGGAGGTGCACCAAGCTGATGGCGTGGCAGCCTGTAGCCATGCGTGCATTCATTTCCCACCCAAGGATCCGGCATACAGCGGCTGCCAAGGTCCTTGCCACTAGCCCTCGCCCAGCAATGCCCCACCCCGGAATGCCCGGCCATGCCCCCTCTATCATGCCCGCCCAGCCCCATTGGCTTATGCCACAGCTTTGAATCCCCAGCCACCATGGGGAACCTGTTACTAAAAATGTTTGGGATCCCACCACTGGGAAGTGACATGCAAAGGAAGCGGAGGGAGGGAGGGGGCTCAGCATCTGGACGGTGGGCCAACCCACCCTAGCATAGGAAGGGAAGGGGAGGAAGGGGTGGCATGCAAGGGAGGGGAGGGAGGGGTGAGTGAAATACTTATGAGTGAAATACAAAAGTAAAGTACACTTGCTATGCCTTAATTCACATTGCAACATAGCAAAAGCATATTTACAAAACGAAATCTCATGCATTCCCCATCACAAAACTGCCAGAGGTTCCTGGTGTTGCTCCTGAAACCCATGGCCACCCCACCCTACCCTCAAGACCCACAAGTAAGCCTTGCTGCCTAGTCATAGTTATAGGATTGAGTTCTTATTCATATTTGAGACTCACTTTTCCTAGAAACATAACAAAGTTCTTTTTTATTTCTGCATTCATAGGTCTTTTCAAACCTGAATGGCTCTTACCTTAAAAAGGCACTGGAAACACCACCCAAGAGTGTCTTCAGGAGTAGCTGCTCCTGGCCAGCTAGCTGAGCCTCTTATAGTCTGATAGCTCTGATCACATGAGTGTTGCTAATAGAATTTGAGGCCAGGATGGAAATAGTCATATCCTAATTGATCCTTTTTTCTTTCTTTCTTTCTGGCTTTCTAAAGGCAGGGTGAGGGTGTAATTATTTTCATTCCTTCCCCAGGATGACAGTCAGAATTTATTCTCCAGTTTCTTCCCCTTCCAGCTGAGGTTTCAGCAAAAGGCTGAATTCTCTGTCAGTGATTTTTTTTCCAGATTCCCTTCAATAAATCCTATTTATATTAAAATGTCTGCTGAGGAATGCTTGCTTAGATACCTCTCTTTGGGGCTTTCCCCACTACAGAAGGGAGCTAAGGTCGACTCAGTTCCCTTCAGTGGAGGGCGATTCCAGGCTGTCCCCTACGAAGCAACTGAGAGTTGGCCCCCCTTTGGAACCGAGCTAAGTGGGAGGGATCATCTTGGTGCCTGTTCCACTCCTTGATCACCGTGGATTTGAAGCTTTGTGTTAGCAGCGGAAAGCGGGAGGCGTTCTTTTTTTTTATATATACAGTTTTTGCAGTTTACAGTTACATGCGCTTTCTACTTTGACTCTCCAGTTCTGCGCATGCCACAAAAGTGGCTCGTGATTGGTTGAACAGATGAGGTGTCATTTCGATGCTTCCCCGCCCGAGTCGAAGTGGTATCGACCTTGTTCCGGCAGAAAAGTGTCGTTCATAGCTGCAACAAGGATGTTGCAGTTCTGAGGGGGGGGGGGGCGGGGAACTGAGACAAAACAATGTTGAACTCAGTGGATTCACTGAGGCGAACCTAGGTAGAAACCAGTTCAACTCTGTCAGTGGGGAAAGCCCCTTTAAGTACTTTAAAACTCTGCCCATGCAGAAGACTCTATAGAGTAGGCAATATGGAGGGAACTATTCTCCCACTGGGACTGAGGATGGATCTGTACAACCTGGAGAATAAACTGGGATCAAAAGGAATGAATGGACCCCACCAGTCTAAGATTGAAAAATAACTGGGGCTTTTGTGAGTGGAGACCAGGCAGAGTGGGGCAGAATGCCATTACTGAAGTAAAATGCCACACAACCCACCTTCCAGCGCAGCCATTTTCTCCAAAGGAACTGATGTTTGTAGTCTGGAGATCAGTTCTAATTCTGGATGGGGTCTCCAGACTCCACCTGGAGGTTGGCAAGCTTCTCAACCACCTATAGGTTGGATCCAGTGGAGACTTTCCACAACTGGAAGAAGAAGAAGAAGAAGAGTTTGGATTTATATCCCCCCTTTCTCTCCTGCAGGAGACCTAAAGGGGCTTACAATCTCCTTGCCCTTCCCCCCTCACAACAAACACCCTGTGAGGTAGGTGGGGCTGAGAGAGCTCCGAGAAGCTGTGACTAGCCCAAGGTCACCCAGCTGGCGTGTGTGGGAGTGCACAGGCTAATCTGTATTCCCCAGATAAGCCTCCACAGCTCAGGCGGCAGAGCTGGGAATCAAACCCGGTTCCTCCAGATTAGATACACGAGCTCTTAAACTCCTACGCCACTGCTGCTCCTGGAAGGAAGGGTTTTTCCAGTTTCCCCCTTGGCTGCAGACCTCTGACTCTCCCCAAACATTTTTTCTGGGGTCTCCTATCCCATGCAGTGTGAGGGGAAAGTTATAGTTTGCTAACCAGAATTCTTTCCCTCTGTGCAAATGGTCCGTGGGATCCCTCTCCTCCATATTAAAAAGTAGTACATTGAGAGAAATGTTCTAATCCAGGCTTCCTCCATGAGTGCTGTGGAGTCTGTCAGTGTATTTTCTTAGTGCCACAGCTTCTTCTTCCCCCAAAGGGCCTCTTTTCCAAAGCAAAGCTCCACTCTCTTTCATTGGAACAAGGGATGCTTCAGGAGCCCCCAGGGCCCCACCTTTGCATCTGCAGAGAGCCTCGCTTCAGAAACAGCTTTCATCTTGGAAAGCATTTGGTTTGGAAACCTCTCGGTTGCCCCCACCCCCCCCCATGGTAGCCATTTTGTGATCACACCCCAGCCTTTTACAAACTCCCAACACTAGTTCAACAAAGGTCCCTTGAGCACAGGCCAAAAAACACAGCTGTAGGCTCCTATTTAAACTATTGGGGGGGGCGCTTCACACAGTTTTCCCCCTCACGATGAGTGGGGCCCACGTTTAAGTGGCCCAGCTGAGTTTTTCAAAAGTTGCTGAAAAGGCGACTCTTTCAGAAAAACCTGGCCATGAGCCGCCATCGAGAGAATGGCCAGTCAGGAGATGGGTTTCTTATTCCCATCCCCTGCAGTGGTGCTTCCGTGGGCAGTGGCTCACGGCTGGCTTGCCAATCCCGTGGGCATGGTTGCCAGCTGCCTGGCTCTGCAAGCACCTGAGGGTGCACCCCAAGGCTTGGCAGCAGGGTCCCCCTGGCTGGTGGGTCCCCATGGGTCCCCCCCCCCCAGTGTGTTGTCCCTGCATAACTACACAGGTGCAACTGGGAAAATAATAATGATTTTAAAAACACATCTGTGAAGCACCTTCATGCGAAGGCCTGCGGACCGGCCGAATCAGTCACTGACCAGCGAACAGCACGCGGGGAAGACGGCTTCATTTATGACAGGTAAAACCCCTTGTACTGTGGCTGTGCAGAAGAGGCCAAAGTTGAAGATTCCTTTACCTTTTTCCTTGCAGAGAAACTCTTAACAGAGAGAACACTCAAAATGTGGTCTCGGAGTGCTCAAAGACCCACTACACGCAGTGGTGGCGAACCTTTGGCACTCCAGATGTTATGGACTACAATTCCCATCAGCCTCTGCCAGCATGGCCAATTGGCCATGCTGGCAGGGGCTGATGGGAATTGTAGTCCATAACATCTGGAGTGCCAAAGGTTCGCCACCACGGCACTACAGTGTGAGGTGCTACAATGTTCCACTCTGCAACCTCTCTTGAGAGAAGATAGACTTTGTTGCATTAAATCAAAAAGGGCTCCTAGTATGATCATAAGCTAATCGCTTTTTTCTGGATAGCTGACAGGACGTTGCACATCAGTCTGCAACATGGCTTCCTGTCTGCTGGTCATAACTGCTGCGCATTGAAATTGGAGTTGGGAAGCAAACCTCTGCCACGAACTGCTCTGCTGCCCATCACAATTAGCACATGGTTAATCCCCAAGTTGTTTTGATTCTGCCACGTCACCCATCTTTTCAAAGCCACGTAATTGTGTTTACGCAGATTTGTAGGCACCATGTAGCGCATCCCTATCGGCCAGGGGAAGTGTGAGCACTAATAGTGCTATTCACCACGATGTCAGCCGGTGACATCACTGAGACTGAATCCCAGCACTGGATCCCAAAACATGGACATTGGCAGCAATTATGGAATGAAACATCCACTGTTTTTGAGTTACTGTAGTTTCAGCTGGGGCATATCCAGAGGCGGAGCAAGGGCAAATTGCACCAGGAGCATGCGCGCCCCCTGGACCCCTGCCACAGCGCAGCGCAGCGCCGCCCGCCCCGCCCTGGAATGCCCCCAGAATGCCCCCTCCATGGCTCGACTATAGCTCTGCCGTGGCTCCGCCCTGGGTGTTGCACCCCCCCTCCCCATGGGTGCTACGCCACTGGGCATATCTATGGAAAACAGCACCTAGGGCCGTGGTGGCGAACCTTTGGCACTCCAGATGTTATGGACTACAATTCCCATCAGCCCCTGCCAGCATGGCCAATTGGCTGTGCTAGCAGGGGCTGATGGGAATTGTAGTCCATAACATCTGGAGTGCCAAAGGTTCGCCACCACTGACCTAGGGCAAGCATTGAAAACCCTTCTCCCGCCTCTTCACCTGCAGCCTGGCTGGGTGTTGAACGTCAGAGGCAGAGTGTGCAGTTTAATGCTGGACCTGGCCAGGTTGAGTCCGCAGTTGAACACTGGGCCAGGCTGAGTCTAGCACTGAACTGTGGGCTCAGCCCGGCAAGGTCCATCTTCATACTGTGGGCTTCGCCTTCGACATCCTCGTGAACTTTGGAGGAGGCGCCTGCAGTTTAAACCTGGGCCCCATCTGAAGTGGAGTGAAGCTGTTAGCATGGAGGGGGCTGGTAGCCAAAGGCATCTCCCTTCAAGGGGTGCCCAGGTCACATCCCTGAGCTGCCCCTCTGGGGTTCAGCAGCTTATAACAAAAGTCTTCTTCAGTATTCTATTCCAATAGATCTTTAGGGTCTCTCCCAATCTGGCATTAAACTCTGCGACTGTATATCTGACCTTGATGTCATGTGGTATACAACACAAAACAACACAAAACACTCTCCAATGGTCAATTGATAACAAATTATATCAAACTGATATCAAATGGCCAATTGATATCAATTGAAATCAAATAATGTGGCATAAAGTGCACCTGTATGAATCAAATATACAAACTCATCAACAGACAGACAAGTGTGTTACAACATACATGAAGTATCACCCACGTCCCTGGGCGCATGCCTTTTGGTCTCAACAGGGGGTGCTGGGCGTGCCAAAAGGTGTGTGCCCCAGACACACACAACCGAGCCCCACTGCCTCGCTTCCTGCAGGCTGACTCAGAAGCTGGCATGCAGGAAGGCGGGGCGTGGCTCCCTGCCTAGACCACCCACTGCTGCCGAGCCCTGCCCCCTGCCCTCCATGCAGGCCAGCTTTTGCCCTCCCCAGGCCCTGCTGACCTGCACGGAGGTCAGGGGTGGGGCTCAGCCTGCATGGAGACCAGGGGCAGGGCTTGGCGGTAGGCGGACCCACCCCCAGCCGACTTTGGCCCTCCCCAGGCCCTGCTGGCCTGTATGACAGCGGGGGGGGGCAGGGCTTGGCCTGCACGGAAGCCAGCGGGCAGCCCCACCCCCGAGCCCTGCCCCCTGGTCTCCATGCAGGATGGCTTTTGCCCTCCCCAAGCCCTGCCAGCCTGCACGGAGGCTGGGAACTGGCTCGGCCTGCATGGAAACGAGGGGTGAAGTTCAGTGGCTGTACAGAGGCTGGGGGCAGGGCTCAGAGGCAGGGATGGGAGGTGGTGTAGGGGCTGCCCAGAGAAGGGTTGTCTCCGGGCACCATTTCCCCCCAATATGCCTCTGGTAACACCCCTAAAGTGGTCTCAGCCACTCCTACAAGCTTCAGTTTGTTTATTTAGCAGTAGGTTTACCAGCTAAAACTTGCACTGAAGCTCCAGTCCCAGCTGCACTCTTTTGCACATTCAGTAAGAGTTTGGGAGGAACTTGCTACGCAAAGGTATGGTTGGGGGTTGTAATGCAGGTGGGGTTTTTCAGTCCAGGGAGAGATTCACATTTGCATTCCCTGCAGCAGCAACAGTCTTAGTGAATGTCAACACTGTGCACAGCAAGTCCCACCCAAACACTTACGGATCGGTTCCCCACCCTGGGACATGGACAATATATACCCCACTAAACGTTCCCTTCTCACTGGACACAGTGTGTAACAGACTTCCCTCTGTGATACACCTCTGAAGATGCCAGCCCAGATGCAGGCGAGACTTTAGGAACAAGATCTACCAGACCATGGCCACACAGCTTGGAAAACCCACCAGAACCAGTTGAATCCGGCCGTGAAAGCCTTTGACAATACATTTAGCTTTAGCGTTTATTTAAATAAAATATTTTGTTGTTGTGCTGTATGGCGATACAGGCTCTTGTGCTGATTATTCCAGAGGTACTCAGAGGAAAATGGGAGAATAATTCCTGAGGAGATAGCTCCTCGTTTTTGAGCCTGGTGAAAGGGAAATTACCCTTCCCCCCCCCACACACACACTTTTGGTTTACTACACAGGGCATATCAAACATGTGAAAAAGAGTGTGAAAGCCCCTGTGTTGGGGTGAGCCAGCGAACCTGGCAGAGCTTCAGACAGAGCACAGGAATGCCTGCGCCATCTGTTGCCCTCTGGGCAAGCACCCTCACGGGTCACAAGATGTCCTGGACAAAGGGACAAAAGGTGCATACCCCCAGGTATGGATTAGGCCCAGACAGGAGCGTTTCCTCCCGCACGTACGCAGCCCCTATGATTCATGTATTGCGCAACATTCTCCCGCTCTCCTGCCTTCCCAAAAACCCCAATAAAAGGTGCCAGGGACCGCCAGCTCGGCAGAGTAGCCAGATCCACGGATCACGCTGTATCGCCACTGGCTTCTCTCCACCGGATGATATCACTGCGTCCCGCCTATTCCTTGCGCCGACAGTAACGACTTCACCCCTGCCCAGATATGTCCGGTTCCATTGTTGAAATGGTTTAAGTTTTTCATAATGCTGAATGGAAATCTACCTCTCCTGCCAACCATGCACACATCTCTGGTACCTTCAGCCCAGTCCATCTCATTCTGCCTTCTTGGGCAAGCACAGAACAATCCTGGTCCTCTTCCCTGGAACGGCCCTCCAGGGATGTGAAAATTATGTCTCATCTTGGTTTTAGGTCATTATGTCTCCCCTTGGGTTTAATTAGCCAGAAATGTCATTTCACGGAGAAGTTTCCATATGTTTATGTCATAGGTCAGTGATGGCGAACCTTTGGCACTCCAGATGTTATGGACTACAATTACCATCAGCCCCTGCCAGCATGGCTAATTGGCCATGTTGGCAGTGGCTGATAGGAATTGTAGTCCATACCATCTGGAGTGCCAAAGGTTCGCCACCACGGTCATAGGTGATAACTAAGGCCTTTTCCCCACTCACCTTTGCCCAAGGGTTGCTGCGGGCAATTCCCGGCGCGCGCAATTCCTGGCACGGGCCCTGGCTTCCCCACGACCCCACGCTCTGTGCTCTGCACGGGGTCGTCAAAAGGCGCCATTTCAAAAGGCGCCAGGAATTACGCGCGTCAAGGGGGCGCGAGAGAGGCAGCGTCGGGGTGGCCGTGAAGTGGGGAGGGCAGCTGGACCCCGCGCTACTTGAGGAGAGTAGTGCGGGGCTTAAGGTAAGTGGGGAAAGGGCCTAAGAAATTCCTGCATATCCAGATAAATGTTTTCCCTTTGGGTAGAGTCAATACGCATAATTTGCTCAGCCGCACATGTACACGTCTTGAGCAGTATTTCAGGGCGGACCACTGCAGAGCACGAAAGATTTCCTTTGGCACCTCAGAGCGTAACTGTGCCCTGCTCCCTGTTAGCCATGGCAATGCCTGTATTTTTTTTGAAAGCTGATAACTAATTCCATTAGGATTATAGAATGAAATTTAGATCTCTGCCAAGGACACTGTGAACAAAGTCAGGACCAGTTGTTCTGGCTGACTCCAGAAAACAAAGAACTCCAGCTGCCTTGAGGATATTTCCTCTAGAACTGCCACGAATGGTTTGTTCTCCCTAACAGGTCACCCCAAAGAGAAGAGTCAAAACTGCCCCTTTGGGTAGCTGACTTTGAGGAGAAGCACAGACTGGTACCAACCTTCGGGGACGCGGCGGTATATTAAATTTGAATAATAAATAAAATAAATAAACCTTTGTTGGTTCTTCTGCTTTTATAGGAATTTTGGGGATATTGTTTGTCTGTTCTCACTGAATGAGAGAACTGGAAGATTGAGTCTCTGTGAGAAAGCGAATTTCCCCAGGCTGACAGGAACGGGTTGTAACCAGAGACCTCGAGACAGTTGTGCGGAGGTTAAGAATCTTACTGTGACTCATTTGTTGCTCTTCCCAATAACACCCGCGTTGTCCAGTAAGATGGCATTAGATACCTGCAAGTGTCTGTTGATATGGACAGGAAAGGAGCTGGAGTAATTTTGGCACAATAATGTTGCAGTCAGGGAAGGGCTAAATGAGATGCCAGGCCAGGGAAGGGCTAAATGAGATCTGATGAGAGGTTATCAAATGAAGAACAGTAATGTAATTTTAAATTGGTCCTATAAAACTCATGTGGAGATGTTTATGGATGAATCCAGACAATGTGTCATCTTCAGGTAATCGCATCAAGATGTACATCCTGGCAGCACTTGAAGGATCTATTTGTGCTGGGATTTATAAAGAAGATTTTTTAAAAGAAGAGGTTTTATCAGCACTTTTGCGGAAGTGATCCAGGGATACCTCCTGAAAAACCCGGACTTGCTTATTCTGAATCTGATGTGCTTTGCGTTGACCTGTGTTAAATTAGGATTGAAAGCCCAGGTGTCCACAGGGTTCTGGGTCTCCTGAGTGTGGGCACTTGCATACATGTGTGTATATTATCACAGACAAATATGTCTCAAGTGAAAGAAGAAGAAGAAGAAGAAGGAGGAGGAGAAGGAGAAGGAGAAGGAGAAGGAGAAGGAGAAGGAGAAGGAGAAGGAGAAGGAGAAGGAGAAGGAGAAGGAGAAGGAGAAGGAGAGTTTGGATTTATATCCCCCTTTCTCTCCTGCAGGAGACTCAAAGGGGCTGACAATCTCCTTGCCCTTCCCCCCTCACAACAAACACCCTGTGAGGTAGGTGGGGCTGAGAGAGCTCCGAGAAGCTGTGACTAGCCCAAGGTCACCCAGCTGGCGTGTGTGGGAGTGTACAGGCTAATCTGAATTCCCCAGATAAGCCTCCACAACTCAAGCAGCAGAGCTGGGAATCAAACCCGGTTCCTCCAGATTAGATACATGAGCTCTTAACCTCCTACGCCACTGCTGCTCCTCTAGTGTACCAGCACATTTCTTCTGCAAGAAAACCACCACAGTCTAGAATGCTGGTACAGATTACCCTGCTCCTCCATAAAACAATATTCCTCAAATAGAACAATGACCAGCATATAGAAATAGCCCACATTTTCAAAGGAAGAGAGTTTTGCATAGCCTTCTTCCTGGCATTACATTTTTTTTCTGTGTGCATGGAGCTGTTTCATAGAATGTCACTGAAACATATAAGGCCGGAACAAATGAGATATGAATGCACCACGAGTAAAAGAAATGGTTCCCCCTCCTTTGACTATGGGCATTTCCACACTCACCCTGATCCCCCCTATGCCGCGTGCTGCTCTCAGCGCACGGCATCCCAGGCGTGCGCCTGGGCATCCCCACGACCCCGCCCTCTGCGCGGGGTCATCAAAAGGCACCATTAAGAAGAGCTCCTGGGATGCCGCGTGCTGAGGGGGCGCGACAGCGACACTGCTATGCTGTCGCCGCCCCTGTCATGAGGAGTGCCAGGGGACCCCGCGCTACTCTCCTCAAGTAGCGCGGGGCTTAAAGCAAGTGGGGAAAGGCCCTATATTCCTCTGCCATCCCTGCCTTCTGCTTCAGAGGACTGCAGGCCACTTGGAACAGGATGATGAGGAACTTGGGGGAGGTAGAAGCAGAAACTGCCCTGACCCCAGCCGCAGGACAGGCTTGGCTCTCCTGCCTGCCAAGGACGTAGGTAAGGGGGGGCTCGGGTTCAACCCCCACCCCCCATTCATGTCCGAAGCTCTGCCCCTCCGTTTGTGGTTTTTAAAAACATTTTTAGTGTTTTTTCGGTTTTTGGCCTTCAGGGGGTGCATTGTTTGGGCTAGCAGCACCAAACTTTCAGGGACTGTTTGGAGGACTCTCCTGATAATACTACCCTGGTGTGGTGAGGTTTGGTTCAGGGGGTCGAAAGTTATGGACTCCCAAAGGGGGTGACCCAATCCTCCATTGTTTCCAATGGGAGCTAACAGAAGATGGGGGCTCCACCTTTGAGGGTCCATAACTTTGGACACCCTGAACCAAACTTCACCAAACCTGGGAGGTATCATAAAGAGAGTCTCTTACTGATACCACCCTGGTTTGGTGAGGTTTGGTTCAGGGGGTACAAAGATATGGACTCCCAAAGGGGGTGCCCCCATCCTCCATCATTTCCAATGGGAGCTAATAGGAGATGGGGGCTACACCTTTGAGGGTCCATAACTTTGGACATCCTGAACCAAACTTCACTAAACCTGGGTGGTATCATCAGGAGAGTCTCCTAAAGATACCATGACAGTCTGGATTTGGCTACCATGGAGCTGTGGGGTACCCAGACAACGGTGTCTTTACTGTCTCTGCCAGCAGGGGTGCCCTTTACACCTGCAGAGTGGGTCAATGTATCAGCGTAAACCCATGCCACCCCCAAAGTCCATTTCCCACCCACTCCTTCTGGATTGGGCTGCTAGCATCACAATCTTTCATGGGACCGGTGGCTAGCTTGAAGTTTATGCTATGAGAATCCTTTGCCTTGACCGATCTAATTCAACATGAGGGGGAAAATACAAGTAATTTCTCCCTGGGTTTAATACAAATTTAAGCATTTCCCATGTTCCTAAACTGTAAATATATAAAAAATTCTTATGACAACAATGGCAATGACAACAAATTAAATCCTACACATCATAACAGAAATAAACATTCTTGATGATGCATTTTTTTCTGATCAATTAAATTCTCAGTATCATAGGATTAACAACTGCCACATATAAGGTGCGTTACCCTGCCTAAATGCCTAGTTGCTGGAAGGAATGGAACAAAGCAGTTAGCATTTTTACAGCACAGTATTGACACTACTTCCCCTAATATCCTATACTTAATTTGTCTATTTACCAACAGGACACAAAAGGATCTTTGATTGGAGAACAGCATCTAAGTCAACTGATTTGATTTTGCATGTGTACTTCAAAAACGTAGGCAGGAAAAAGAAATGGACAGATATAGGATGGGTACATGTGAAAGGGATTTGGGAATCTTAGTAGACCACAAACTGAATATGAGTCAGCAGTGTGATGTGGCTGCCAAGAAAGCCAATGTGATTCTGGGCTGCTGTATCAATAGGAGTCTCCTTCTTTGGAAGTTTTCAAACAGAAGTTGGATGGCCATCTGTCAGGAGAGCTTTGATGGTGTCTTCCTCCATGCTAAGCAAGAGGGGAAGATACACACAAAAGTGAAAATGAAGAAAACTTGTACTCACAGGCTACAATGAAGACTTCAAAAAATTAGTTCTCCCACTGGAGTAGCAATTTACGTTTAAGTAACCAAAATAAATTTATAATTTTACAAACAGTAACCAAATGTTTTGGAAAATTGTTTTCATTCTCCCATTGGAGTAATATATATATAAACATAAGTTAGAATGGCACGGCAAAGTAATCTCAATGTAAATATAACAGCTAGCCAGATTCTAGATAATTAACCAACTGGCCTCGTTCAACTTCACGGCTGTTAAAGGCAGGTCAGGGTTTTTCAAAATACAATAATGGTTACAACCAGTGAGGACAACGCTCTGCAATTGGTTTGTTCTTATGCCGTTCTAGCTTGTGTTTATATATATTACTCCAATGGGAGAATGAAAACAATGTTCCAAAACATTTGGTAAAATTTGTAAAATTATAAATTTATTTTGGTTACTTAAAAGTAAATTGCTACTCCAGTGGGAGAACTAATTTTTTGAAGTCTTCATTGTAGCCTGTGGGTACAAGTTTTCTTCATTTTCACTTGATGGTGTCTTCCTGCATGGCAGAGGGGTTGAACTCGATGGCCCTTGTGGCCTCTTCCAACCCTGTGATTCCATGATTCTATGAAGAGATAAATATGGATGCCATCCTCCAGGTGAAACCTGGGAATCCCCACAAATTACAGCTCATCTCCAGACTGTAGACATCAGTTTCCATGGATAAAATAGATGCTTTGGAGAGGTGGGTTGTATGGCCTTGTACCCCATTGAAGCCCCTGTCCTCCTAGGCCAGTGGTGACGAACCTATGGCATGGGTGCCAGAGGTGGCACTCAGAGCCCTCTCTGTGTTAAATGGCCGTGTTGGCCCTTTGCAATAAATAAGCGGGTTTTGGGTCACAGTTTGGGCACTCGGTCTCGAAAAGGTTCGCCATCACTGGTCTAGAAGTATTTCATCGTTCAGGTTTCAGGGGCCCTAGAAGCCCCCTTGCCCCATACAAATCCAGCCTGTCAGAAGTATGGACATTTCGCCACTCTGAAATCCACGCAAGAAAACGACCAAGCAAAGCTGGCCAGAATAAAAAGTGGCCAAGCGGTCAGTATTTACCTGGTTAGTTTCCCCACCCTGCTACTGAGTTCTGCTGCCTCTGCTCCTGCTGCCATTCTTCTCGAGACATGTCATGCTCTTTTATACTTCTGTCCTAGGGGTGTTGAGGACAGTCACGGCAAGTGACCCGGCTGGTTGAACGATGTTACGAAACCACATTCTCATTCTCCGAGACACGGAGACACCGAGCTGTTCAGGTGCTGACAACCCACAAGAAGCGGCCTGAAATAACCTCCACCGACTCCGGCCTTCGTGTCCGGGAAAGAGATCATATAGTATAGAAATAATTTTTGTGGAACTTTGAGCACCTTGGAATGTACGAGGACATGGGGGGCTGGCACAACATTTGGCCACGGTAAATTAACTACTGAAGACTGGTTTGTTCAATTTATCTAGCAGAACAGCTCTCCTATGTTCTTTTAAATTAAAGAAAAGTTAAACTGTATTTGTGAACTCTTCACGGTCTGGGAATTTTCCAGTTAACATAATTTTTACTGATGAATATTTGTGTGCCTGCTTATCCCTGTTGAGAGCACTGATTTCCCAATGCAATACTGCATATAATTCAATTATGATTTTGGGTGCAGAATGTGTACAAAATACTATTATAACAACATTATATAACAGGTTTGTAATAACAGGTTTACTCTGTGACTGAAATCCTATTGTAATGTTCTACCCTTCTGACAGAGGAAGGGTTGTCCCAAAGGTGGGATCAAGCAGGTTCTCACAAGTTCCCGAGAGTAGGTTACTCATTATTTGTGTGTGCCGAGAGAGGGATACTAATTGGTGATTTTGCCACGTGATTTTTGCCTTAGTTACGCCCCTCCTCTCAGCAGTAGCGCGCAGAACTTGAAGCAGTCTAGCAGGAGGTGCACCGGCGTGCGTGGCAGCCTGCGCCTGTGTGCATTCGTTTCCCGCCCAAGGACCGGCGCAGCGGCTGTGTCCTTGCCACAGCCCCACCCAGGAATGCCCTGCCCCCGGAATGCCCAGCCACGCCCCCATCGTGCCCTGCCCAGCCCCATTGGCGCTACGCCACAGTTTGAATCCCACCACCATGGGAACCTGTTACTAAAAGTTTTGGATCCCACCACTGGGTTGTCCCTTTTCACAAATTCGTCCTTCCCACTGCAGATCCCCGCTTTGACTCCTCCATTTCGTTTGAGACCCCACCCCCTGGAGTGGAATTTCAGGGTCCCCTGTGAGCTGCAGGGAAGTAGGAATTCATGGTGCTCACAGGTTGTGGGATACATAGAATCATAGTTAAAGTTTCAAAAGGCAATCGGTACGTAGAATGACTTTCATAGAATCATAGAATCATAGAGTTGGAAGAGACTCCAAGGGCCATCAAGTCCAGCCCCCTGCAATGCAGGAACACACAATCAAAGCACTCCTGAACATATGCTCATCCAGCCTCTGCTTAAAAACGTCCAGACTTCACCACTCTCCGAGGCAGTGAATTCCACTGTCGAACAGTCCTGATGGTCAGGAAGTTCTTCCTAATGTTTAGGTGGAATCTCTTTTCCTTCACCTTGAATCCGTTACTCCGTGTCCTAGTCTCTGAGGCAGCAGAAAACAAGCTTTCTCCCTCTTTGACACGGCATCCCTTCAAATATTTAAACATGGCTATCATGTCCCCCCTTAACCTTTGCTTCTCCAGACTACACATCCCCAGCTCCCTAAGCCTTTCGTTGTAGGGCATGGACTCCAGACCCTTTACCATATTGGTTGCCCTCCTCTGGACCCGCTCCAGCTGGTCAATATCCCTCCTGAACTGCGGTGCCCAGAACCGTACACAATATTCCTATTGGACAGAAAACAGGGGGAGTGTTGATCCAGCACTGGTTTCTAGGCTGTCTAATGAGCTAAAAATCTATCCTATACTAGAATTCACTGACATATCTTGAGACTAGGAAAACTTTGGTCAAGAAGCAAAGGCTTCTGGTAGTGTCTCTTATTCTTGAATTGTGTTGCTTGTCGGTCACCCCACTGTTTGCTAGGAGTTGCTTTTATTCTGAGGGCCCTTCCTAAAGGGCGCTGAAGTTCCTGTGTCTTCAAATGTTGTGTCAGAATCCCAAAAACTGAAACAAACTCATGTATAGAACAGTAGTTTATTCAGATATGTGGATCTTCCCTGGACAAAGCCAGAACTGATTTGCCTGTGCAAAATCCAGTAATTAAAACAGCTTGCCCCCCCCCCCCCCCCATCCTGGGAAAGTGCGCCTAGAAGTAACTGTAAGAAAGATAACAGTGAAGATGCCCAGCCACTGAACTTGGTCAGCACCTGGAATGTGAAATCACGCACATGAAACAGTGGAAAAGCAGACAGTAATGCATTAACCCATTCCACCACCCCCATCACCAGAGGTGGGATCCAGCAGGTTCTCACAGGTTCCCGAGAGTAGGTTACTCATTATTTGTGTGTGCCGAGAGGGGGTTACCTATTGGTGATTTTGCCACGTGATTTTTGCCTTAGTTACGCCCCTCCTCTCAGCAGTAGCGCGCAGAACTTGAAGCAGTCTAGCAGGAGGTGCATCGCCGTGCGTGGCAGCCTGCGCCTGCGTGCATTCGTTTACCGCCCAAGGACTGGCGCAGTGGCTGCGTCCTTGCCACAGCCCCGCCCAGGAATGCCCCACCCCCGGAATGCCCGACCACGCCCCCGTCGTGCCCCGCCCAGCCCCACTGGCGCTACGCCACAGTTTGAATCCCACTAACATGGGAACCTGTTACTAAAATTTTTGGATCCCACCACTGCGTCATCATACAGAAAGCAGCCCCAAATCTAACAGGCCTCCTGACATGTTGCTATGTTCACAGCCATGATGATTCAATTGTACTTCTCATTTTAAGTTGCCAGGTTTATGATACATGTTTGTTACCTTGAAATGCATAACACCTTGATTTTTTCCTTTCTTTTAAAAGAAACTTCCCACTTGATTGACAGGCCACAAAGGAGCACCCATTTATTGATTTGAATCCATCCTCTTCAGATCCCCAACTGGAAAAGGGAATTTAGGTGTATATAGCCAGGGCCCCTTCCGCACACGCAAAATGAGACATTATTATTTGGCTGGCCAAAAGGCCGTAATAATAAATATCTATCTAATATGAGACATTATTATAAACTGTTTGAGAAAGACCAGAAGGGATGAGATTCTTTATTTTCATTCTCATTTTATTTTGGACAATGACGAATTAATCATCCTGAAAGAAATCCCAAGATGAATTCTGGGCAAAATTAACGGACATTTTGAGGAAAAACAATATTTCCTATTGATTGGGGCTTTTTGAGAGAGTATCATTCACTCACAAAGATAGGCGATATAATTTAAATACCGCGGAAAAGCTTCAGGATTTTATGGCTTGCAACAAAAAATAATTAAATTAAATGAATGGAAGTCACCGGTCTAAATAAGAATAATACATTAATTGAAATAAAGTAACAATTTATTAAGGGAAGTATTTTGAGGGAGGGTAAAGTATGACGTACAATTTTCACCAATAATATTAATGGTCTAAACAACCTGAGGAAAAGAAGGGAGATCTTTCACTATTTAAGAAAATCAAATTATGACATAATTTGTATGCAGGAATCCCATGTAAAAGAAAAAGACCAGATTCAGAATAATAGGCCCCTTCCGCACACGCAAAATTATGCGTTTTCAAACCACTTTCACAACTGTTTGCAAGTGGATTTTGCTATTCCGCACAGCTTTAAAGAGCACTGAAAGCAGTTTGAAAGTGCATTATTCTGCATGTGCGGAATGAGCCTAGGATTCTGTTGGGTTACAAACTTTATTCTTTAAAATACATGTAAAAGAGGCCCAGTCCTTTCTATTAGTACGTGGAGAGAGCTCTGTGGTGCAGCAAGGTTAGCTGCAGTGCTGTAGTCAAAAGCTCTGCTCACGACCAGAGTTCAGTGCTGATGGAAGTCAAGTTTGAGTAGCTGGCTCAATGTTAATTCAGCCTTCCATCCTTCCAAGTTTTGTAAAATGAATATCCAGTTTGCTGGGGAGAAATAACTGGGGAAGGCAGTGGCAAACCACCCCATAAACATAGTCTGCCTAGTAAAGTTGAGATGTGACATCATCCCATGGGTCAGTAACAACCCAGTGCTTGCACAGGGGACTATTTTTAGCTGTCCTCTGTCCCACCAAAATATCTCAGGAGATTTGTGAATTGATCTGCCATTTCCTGGACCATTCTAGAATTCTCAGCTTGGGTCTTAGTGCCTTGGGGACATCATTAGGAAAGCGCTAGGATCCAAGCAGAGTAGAACATAGACAGTCCAGGAAATGGCTGATCATTTCATGAACAAGGTGACCAGACATCCCGCCTTAAACCAATTTGTCCCGCGTCCCGCGGGGTTTTTTAACTGTCCTGATTTTTGGAAGGCTGCTGCACTGCCTTCTGGGGCGCTCCCGGTTCCCACCCTGTCACAGGGCGGGAAAACGGGGAGCGCCCCAAAAGGCAGTGCGGTCCTGCGGCCGCGCGTGCACGCACGGCCGTGTCCCGGTTTTTAAAAATGAAAATCTGGTCACCTTATTCATGAATCTCCTGAGATCTTTCAGTGGGATAGAATATAGTAGCAGAAAGCATCCTTGCCCCCCACCCCAGTTACAATTTCAGATCCCCAAGGCCTTCAAGAACTCTAGCCAATCATGCCAGCTGAAACTTGCTTGGAGCTTTAAGACAGCTTCGCATGCAGGCGTAGCGTGCTTTAAAAGAAAAACTGAGCAAAAAGTTTGGATTTATACCCTGCCTTTCTCTCCCATGAGGAGTCACAAAGCAGCTTACAAACTCCTTTCCCTTCCTCTCCCCACAACAGACACCTTGTGAGGTTGGCGGGGCTGAGAGAGTTCAGAGAGAGCTGTGACTGGCCCAAGGTCACCCAGCCAGAGGCATGGTTCCGGGGGGATGTGTGTGTGTGACACATCAGGCACATGCCCCTGTGGGGGTGTGACGAGGGCGTTCTGGGGTGGGACAGGAGCGGAGGATGCACCAGTGCACCGGGCTCCTTTTCCCCTTGATACGCCTCTGCACCCAGCAGGAATGTAGGAGTGGGGAATCAAATTCAGTTCACCAGATTAGAGTCTACTGCTCATGTGGAGGAGTGGGGAATCAAACCTGGTTCCCCAGATTAGAGCTCTGGCTCTTAACCACTACATTTTCATGACTGATTGTGTGTGCATAATAGAAACAGTTTATTTTAGATTTAGCAAAGGATTCCCAGGGGCTGTTGTAATATTTCTGGGATATACCTGAAAAAAACGGAGAGTGTGAGCCAAACCCTTCTTGTGTATATACTACACTATACTCCTATCCAACAATTTGTTTCAGACCACTGAAAAGCATTGTGCTATATAAAGGCACCACTTTTTACTTGTGTGCTCTAAAGTCTGTTCTGGTGTTCTCAGTATTCACTTGTGGTCGCAAGTATCCTCAAATAGCCTCCACAAGAGTCCTCAAATTGCTTTCCTTGCAATACTGCAGTGCTATAGGACAGGAGCCATTTGTTGCCATCACACCTGGTCCGGGTTGTTTTCCTAGGTTTTGATGCTTCTTCAGTGAATGGCAAAACACCTTTAATTGTGCTCTATTTATATCCTGTTCACCGTCCAGAGCCCTCCAAGGGAGGGCGGTCTATAAACCCAATTAATAATAATAATAATAATAATAATAATAATAATAATTATTATTATTATTATTATTATTATTATTATTATTATTATTATTATTATTATTATTATTATTATTATTATTATTATTATTATTATTATTATTGTGTAGGAACCATTCATGGGAACAGACTTTATAGCACACAAATAAAAAGTGGTGGAATTGTTGAATAGGAGTGTTTACACCTGCTGAGAGTAAAAGTGACTCTTTAAAGATTGTGTTTCTGACAGTGCTTTACTGTGCTTAGTTGATAATTGTAACAGATAATTGTAACTCTATGTATGATATAGTATATACAAAGAAGGGTTTGGGTTGTTTGTGAGTTTGCATATCTGTACTACTTTGTTGCACTTTATATCATAATTAATCACAGCATTGGGCACTGGGCATTTGTTCTTCTTTGTAATATTTCTGGGACCCTATAAAAGTCCAGGATAGATCCCAGGATCACTGCCCCAGCTAATTTGGGGCCACCTCCTCCTCAAGCCAAGCAAGTGGTATCCTTTGTCCCCCACGTCTTTTATGGCATTATGAAAATTCTTAACCATTGTGGAAGTGTTAAGGGCTAACTATGCACATCCTGTGTCAAATGTCACATAAATAATTGTATGGTCACCCTAATGGCCACTTTGCCCATTCCACAGAAGTAGTGAGAGAGGAAATGCGCGTCACTCCTTCTTCTTTGGCAATTGAGTGTGCGTGTGGGAGAAGGTGTACGTTCTTCCAATGAAGGAGAGCACTGGCATCTCCTCACGGTCACTTCCTTCCTCCTCTTCCCTCCTTTGCATAAGATCTGAAAGAGATAGGGCAGGGAGGAGGAGTCATTCAAGGTGAAAGACTTGTCAGTATGCCAATTGCTATGAACCACTGTACTATAGAGGACTAAAGAGGACTGTAGAATTTGGATGGGAGAAAAAGTTCATGTTTTAGAAGAACTTTGAGAGACAGGGACGTTCAGCGTCTCTTACCCCTTTGGAGGCTATTTTCACTACCAGCCAAACTAGACAAGTCTACTTTAGTCAAGTTTCACTCTTAATCTTCTGCTTTCTTAAAATCCATCAATGTTTTGTTAGGGATACTGTCCCTGTGTACTCACGAAGAGATGCAAAAAGCATTACAATTTCACCGGAACTTCCTTTCACAACAGCCCCCACTCCACTGACTTTCTGTCCAGGAAGATCTTACAATCTCTGGCAGGACCGTTTCAGAAGTCAAAAAGGGCTTCCCTCCTGCACCAGCAGAAAAGCTAGTAGGATCCCACCCACCTGCCATTCTAAAAATCTGGATCCGTTATTTTGTTCTCAGAAATAGTTCAGATAGGCAAGGGCTCTTCTTTAAACATGATATTTATTGTTTATGAGATAATGTCAAGACCCCATCCCTAGGGCCTTACCATGCACAGAGAGACAGGGGCACCCGAGAATCCCTGCTTGTGATACAGCTTGGCTGGTTTAGTGGCTTGTAGTAACGTTTTCCCTGTGAGGCTCTCGAATGTGGAAATAACAGAGACCATAGGAAAGTCCTAAAGCAGTTTATTTCTACAACGCGTAGAGTAACAGAGAAAGCTGAATCTAAGCTCTCCTGCTTAGATCCAGCGATTATATCCTTCAATTCCCCCCATTTGATTCCCACCAAATGTGTTTCACAAAGTGTATAACATTTGCACTACAGAGCTTCAAGAAACCTGGGAACGTTTGCACCTTCCCGCAGGAGGGCTGGCGCCAGGGAATTGCCAGGAAGGGGAGAGGGAAACAGGAAAGCATTTACAGGAAACATTTGCAATTCCCACACAGCAAGCCATCTAAGCACTGACAGGCATGAACCTGACATTCCCCTCCCTAGCCAGACAGCACCTGCCCCTTAACCTTGAAGGAACTGCATGGCTTGTGAACACTTTTGCTTTTGGGGAAACCACTGGGGTATAGCCTAGGGTACACAGCAGGGGATATAGGCTGCTGCTTCATGTGGGAATGTTTGACCCAGTGAAACCCACTGGAGTGTATCTGTTCGTTTCCTCTGGCCAATCTTGGTATGCTTGAGTCTGGTTATTGGGAGGAGGTCAACAGGCACAACAAATACTGACTTCTCCCTGCTTGATGATCCTGCATCATTAGCTTCTGTGTAAAGTAGATACAAGGCATATCATGTGTACATAATACTGTGTTCCATAACTATAGGGTTGGGATGTACATGACACAGTATGAGATTTCGTAACCAGACTCCGTGACCCTTCTTCTAATCTTTACAGTTTCCATTGAAAAGAGAGCTATGCCAATACTGAGAATCAGTGAAGCAACAATTTCAAGCCAATGTTCCTTTCTCGTTAGAAATAAAGTCATATGCAAGTTGCCACCCCTCCCCCATCCAAGCTTGAAACAAAGGGGTTGAGTGGTATGGGAGTTCTCGCCCCTCTGAAGTTAGCAACCAAAGAGCTCAATGGGAGGCGTGGCTGCCCTCCCCAGTGGGCAGTGAGGGAGCCAGACTCAGCAGCACCTCCCCTAGATTATTATTATTATTATTATTTATTTAATTTGTATACCGCCCGATCCCCGAAGGGCTCCGGGCAGTGAACAACATTCACTACAACATCAACAGGAGCGGTCGTACAAATATAAACACATGGGCTCCATCCCATAAAATAGCTTAAAACTCATAAAACAGCAAAAAACCATAATACATAATAAAAGGCGTCCGACCCCAATTTAAAACCTACCCCCATGGGGGGGGATGGCAGGACCCCTCAATATGAGGGGACCCTGATGTAACTGCCCTAGGGGCAGGGCAGTAAGGGGGCACCATGTCAGCAGCTGGACACTCCAAAGGCCCGGTGGAACAACACAGTCTTACAGGCCCTGCGGAACTCACCCAGGTCCCGCAGGGCCCGGACAGCTGGAGGAAGGGTGTTCCACCAGGCCGGGGCCAGTGCCGTAAAGATGATTGGCACCCTCGGCCAGCGGTACCGGCCCCAGTAATGGTGAGGGGGGCAGCCTCACCACGAGATGGAGGAAGTTTTAGACTCTCGGGTGCACCATGGCTGGCTACAGTATTTGATTGCATGGACTCATTTCCCGGCTGGGGACAACAAGTGGGTCAATTCTGACCATGTTCAAGCCCCTCGCTTAGTAAAGGCGTTTCACCGGGCTTATCCCGATCGCCCGGGGGGGAGGTCTTAAGGGGGGCGGAATGTCAGGACCATGCCTGTCAGTGCCTAGATGTCTTGCTGTGTGGGAATTGCAAATGTTTTCCTGTAAATGCTTTCCTGTTTCCCTCTTCCCTTCCTGGCAACCTCCTGGCCAGCTCATCTACAAGGTGTGAACGTTTCCCAGGTTCTTTGAAGCTCTGTAGTGCAAATGTTGCAGAAACTGTAGTGGACATTTGGTGTGGGGTGAAACGGGGGGGAGGGGGGTTGAAGGATATAGGTCCTGGATCTGAGCTCTCTAGCTCAGATCCTGCTTTCTATTGTTACTCTACGCGTTGCAAGAAATAAACTGCTTTAGGACTTTCCTACGGTCTCTGTTATTTCCACGTTCGAGAGTCTGACAAATAGGAGTCCCTCTAGCTTTAACAAACTGTTTCCTTTAGTGGTCGTTGCTGGGCAACCACAGCATTCCAGGCTGGAAGTTTCTGTAAGTAAAAGGCGGGGGGAGCAAGGTCTTTTCCAGGCTCCAGATTATGAAATTCCTTGAGATTTTTTGTGTGGAGTCTGGGGAAAAGTGAGGCCTCTGTCAGATCTGCCATAGTTTCCACCTCCAAAGCAGCCATTTTCTCCAGGTAGGCAGATTTGTGTCATCTGGAATTCAGTTGTAATTCTGGGAGATCTCCAGGGCCCACCTGGAGGCTGGCAACTCCAGGCCTTGCAGCAACCTCTGGATGACTTGATACCACCTGACTTGCGTAATTCAACTGGGCCTGCTGCTTGCTTCTTTCCAACAGCAGCCATCTAACGAAAGCCAGGGTGGTGCAGCAGTTGGAGTTTCAGACTAGGGCCTGGGAGACCCAGGTTCTCATTGCCATCTGGCTGGGAAAGCTGACTGAATGATTTTGAGAGAGTCCCATGCTTTTACCCTAACCCACCTCACAAGGTTGTTGTGTAGATAAAAAGCAGGAGAGGCGAACGATGCGATCTGCTTTGGTCCCCACTGTGGAGAAAGATAGAGTATAGATCAAATAAATAATTAACCTTCGGGACCGCATTACCCCATATGTCCCAGCTCAACCTCTGCGCTCGGCAGAGGCCAACTTACTGGAGACCCCTGGCCCCTCAATGATGCGGCTGGCCTCCACTCGGGCCAGGACCTTTACGGCTCTGGCCCCTGCCTGGTGGAACACTCTCCCTCCAGCTGTCCGGGCCCTGCGGGATCTGGGTGATTTCCGCAGGGCCTGTAAGACTGAGTTGTTCCACCGGGCTTTTGGAGAAACCAGCCGCTGAGTGTGCCCCCTCAGGAGCAGCAGTGGCGTAGGAGGTTAAGAGCTCGTGTATCTAATCTGGAGGAACCGGGTTTGATTCTCCGCTCTGCCGCCTGAGCTGTGTGGGAGGCTTTCATCTGGGGGGAATTCAGAATTCAGCCTGTGCACTCCCACACACGCCAGCTGGAGTGACGCTTGGGCTGAATCACAGCTTCTCGGAGGCTCTCTCAGCCCCACCTACCTCACAGGGGTGTTTGTTGTGAGAGGGGGGGAAGGGCAAAGGAGTTTGTAAGCTTCCCTTTGGAGTGCTCCCGGGCAGGAGAGAGAGTGGTATAAATCCAAACTCTCTTCTTCTTCTTCTTCTTCTTCTTCTTCTTCTTCTTCTTCTTCTTCTTCTTCTTCTTCTTCTTCTTCTTCTTCTTCTTCTTCTTCTTCTTCTTCTTCTTCTTCTTCTTCTTCTTCTTCTTCTTCTTCTTCTCCCCTATATCATTGGGACCCGTTACTGGGATACATGGGTCCTTAATACTATCAGGACCCGCTACCTCTCCCTCCCCCTCCTAGGAAGATTAGGTTTTAGGTGGGAAGCCATCTTAGGACATAATCGCTGTTTTATTATATTTCTGGAAGTTTTGTATGATGTTTTTATTGGTGGTTTTATGTTGTACACCGCCCAGAGCCCTTCGGGGATGGGGCGGCATATTAAATTAAATAAATAAATAAATTAATAATAATAATAATAATAATAATAATAATAATAATAATAATAATAATAATAATAATAATAATAATAATAATAAAAAGTAATATAGCAGAAGAAGGGAGGCAGAGAAAAGCTAGGCTGGTGAAAGACTGAGGAGAAAATGAGGCAGGGAAAGGGTTGCCAGGATGAGGGAAGGAACAAACAGTGTGGGGAGGGGGTTCCAGGGGGAAATGAATGGGCCCTTTCCAGCCTCTGCTGTCCCTTGCCGTGTGAACCTGGTAGAAGGGAGCCTGGGACAGCTGTTGGCACCAGGCAACTGGGCTATAGTTTTCCCAGGTAAAGATTGCTAAGGGGGAGGAGGGGAAGCTGCAGGCAGAGACAGGTAGGTTGGCTGTTACTTGGGAAGAAGTAAGCAGGAAAGGGAACTTTCAAGGTGTGGAAAGAGAATATGGTTCATAAAGGGAAAATAAGATTCCCCCCTTGCAAGTCCTTATAGCATCCTGGCTTGTCATAATACAGTCTGGGTGAGCTCTGTGCCACACAGGTGGAGGGAAGACTCCAAAATCTGTTCAGGTTCATGTAAGGTCAAGAGATAATTTTCTTCCTCCATAATATGTTGCATCCTTTGTGTATTAAATGCAAACATCTAGTTGTGTAATTTTCCTAGTTGTTACATGCATAATAAACTGAACACAATTTTTTTCTTGCAGCCATTCATCCTGCCTGTGGTTGAGTTGGCCAAATATTAAGTCAGTATCAATCAGCTGCTATTTGAGTCACATAAAGCCAATGAATCAGATGCACTTTGTAGACAAGTCTTTCAGCTCTGGCTCAACATCCTTTTGTTAACGGTGATGCTCAACAAGGCTTGCCTGACCAGGGCTGGCTGAAGACTTACGTTTGTACGAATGTAACAAACATTCCAGTGGGAAAGATGGCATGGAAATAATTTTATTACTGGGTGCTGAAAAGGCCCAGGGCTTATTAGGAGTCAGGTATTAGTGGCAAGCAAGGTGACTAATAGTCCCCTTCACAGTTTAGCAAAGTTGTGGTTCTTGTGTCTTGTGGAAACCAGTGAGATTACATTAGTTTTAGGACTTGGTACTGCAGCTGCAGCAGTGGCGTAGGAGGTTAAGAGCTCGTGTATCTAATCTGGAGGAACCGGGTTTGATTCCCAGCTCTGCCGCCTGAGCTGTGGAGGCTTATCTGGGGAATTCAGATTAGCCTGTACACTCCCACACATGCCAGCTGGGTGACCTTGGGCTAGTCACAGGTTCTCGGAGCTCTCTCAGCCCCACCCACCTCACAGGGTGTTTGTTGTGAGGGAGGAAGGGCAAGGAGATTGTAAGCCCCTTTGAGTGCAGACCAGGTGCTCAGGAGCAGCAGCAGCAGCAGAAGGCCATTGCTTTCACATCCTGCATGTGAGCTCCCAAAGGCACCTGGTGGGCCACTGCAAGTAGCAGAATGCTGGACTGGATGGACTCTGGTCTGATCCAGCAGGCTAGTTCTTATGTTCTTACGTTCTTATGTTCTTATGAGTCTCCTGCAGGAGAGAAAGGGGGGATATAAATCCAAACTCCTCTTCTTCTTCTTCTTAAACTGGTTAGTGAATAGTGACTAATTGTCCCCAATGCAGGCTGATTCCACACAGTCCAAATATCCCATGTTGAGCAAGGGAAATATCCTGGTTTGGCCAAGAAGTTTGCACAGTTCCCAGTCCTAAAGCGGGGTTGTTCTGTTGTATTTCCCTCATCTAGGGTTTTTCAAAAAACCCTAAAATCACAATATTTTCCCCAAAGCTTGCACTGAACTTGTTTCCGTGGGAACATCATGGGAGCAAAATTGATTTATTTTTCCTGCCCCGCCGCTTGGTCGCCCCGCCCCGCCTGATGTTGTGTCAGGTTCATTTCTGCTGAACTGCCGACTGGGGTGGTAGCCCACCCTTTCCAAAACATTCCCCAAATTTTCTGCCCTTTGACAGCTCTTCATGAAACCACAGACCACGGTCCAAGAACCCAAATCGTTTCTGGCGGCACCACCTCCATTATCCTTATTTCTCTCCCTGGGCCACATCCTTCCACTGGGAGTAGAGATGAAGCCTTCTCTGAGCCTTCTCTGAGGCTCCCGAGACGAGGCACCATCTTTGATCATCATCAATTAAATAAGTAGACGTTTTCAATAAGAGTCTTGCTTCATCTTATTTTTCCCCCAGGGACTGTTTAATCAGTTATGTATTCACATCAAGACTACAGTGTGTTTGTATGTTTGTGTGCGCAGCCTTCCGACGTGCCCTTCCCCCTGCTCCTTAAATCTGCTTTAGGGGAATGCTCATTGGGAGTTCTACTTGCGCTGATGGAGAGTACCTAACTTTCCTCAAAGGGCACCTCCAGAACCACATGGGGCAGGACAGGAGGAGGGCATGGCTTGGCATCACTGTCCAGGTGAAACCCAGATATGATGTCAGCATATCGACCAATGCTCTGGAAACTGAATGGTAATACCACAGAGTTTCTGGAGCATCGGGGACGGAGGAATTGCGTTGATCCCTCATTTCTTTTGGGTCCCTTGCTTAGTCTGGTGCTGTTCTAAAAATATGCTTGTAAACATTTTCTTGTTAATACAAACTCTTTAACGTTGGGTTCTGGTCATAGTTCTCTGTACCACATAGACCTCCATTGTCATGGAAATGCTATTAAGAAGGAGCTGCCAGGAGAGGGAAGGCTGGCAGTGGGGAAGTGACTCTCCCAGAACCAGAATTGATCTCCAGATCACAAAGAACAGTTCCCCCTGGAGAAAATGCCTGCTTTGGAGGGTGGGTGTGACGAATGCCCTTTAAGGCACTCAGTTTCCAGGGTGAGAGTCTGCCCTAAAGGGGTTAAGCCCTGGCCAGCCCTGATTGGCTAGAGGGAAATGGCAAGAATATAAAAGGAGTCAGCCAGAGTGCTGAGGGGCTTTTTCTTTTGGTTCTTTGTGCCTTTTGGTGCGTTTTGGCAGAGTGAGCAGATCAAGCAGAGATCTATCACTGCTGTTGGTCTGGCAGGAGTCAGATAGTGTACTCTGTAAGCTGAGGAAGCTTATCAGAGACATCAGGAAGCCCTGAGTTTGGTGGAGGGTGACCCCCCACTCCGGTGTTTGACGGAAAACCTCGGTCCAGACTAGAGCCCGGTCCTAAATCCAAGTACAACTCCCCAGTCTTAGGAGGCTCCAGTCCAGTGGGCAGTGTGGCCAGTTTGGATGGTGGGAGAGGGAGGCCAGCCAGCATCCTGGCTGCGGGCAGCGACTGGGGTGTGTTGGTTTAGTGTGGTTAGGTACAGAAAGACTAGCATTCGACAGAAGAGGGAAGTGACACTCTGAAGCAGTAAATCTTTTCTTTAGTGACACCTGTACCGTGAATGCTCTGAAACCGAAGCGCCAACAACATCTCTGGAAACCATTATGGTGTTGAAACCAATAAGTTTTTTGAAACCAACAAGCTTTTAAACTTTCCTCAGGTTACCTGGAGAATCCTACACGGAAGCCAGTACAACTTTTCTGCTCTTGTTTAAGTTACAACTGCTCCAGTCTATTTTGCCTGTGTGTGTTCCTAGAAAGAGTGGTAACCACGATCAGTTTATGGGCTGCCCAGAACAGATTATACCATGGTGGCAGCGACCTTTAATATTTTTGTTTTTATTAGGGGAGGTCCCTCCAGCTAGAGAGGAACCAGTTTCCTGACAGAATATCTCCCTGGGGCTTGGCCCTTTGAAATAGGTGTCAGGGAAAGGGGGATTCCTTTTTCTCTCCTTCTCCTTTGCCCCTGTTTGTGCTTTTGTTAACATTGGTGACATAAGGGTGGCTTGGAAGTTTGGGACAAACGTTCGCCTCAGACGTGGGCCGTGCCCTGAGTTGCCACAGGGCAACTCTGTGGCATCATACCCTGCGGAGGTCTCTCCCCTCCTCTACATCCTCCCCAGTCTCCACCCCTAAATCTCCAGGAGTTTCCCCATCTGGGATGACAACCCCCCCCCCTCAGCATTTGGGACCATCATTAAAACAGAGTTGACAGCCCTTGCTCCCGTGAAGAGATGTGGCATGAAGTCACCGCGGTCGATTCAGCACACCAAATCTATGTCAGCTTGCAGTCATGATAAAAGAACCAATTTCCCTGTTTTCCCATTCTCAAGCATTCTGTGCAGGCAGCAACTGGAGCCCATGGAAACCACCTAGGTTGCTTTCGCACCTTTGCCTGGAGACACTTCGCTCTTTTAAAAATAGCTACGCAGGCCTGCAGAAATGAACCTCCACAGCCATGCTGATCATCCCACAATATGATCAGCTACACTCAGTGGTGGGATCCAAAATTTTTAGTAACAGGTTCCCATGGTGGTGGGATTCAAACAGTGGAGTAGTGCCAATGGGGCTGGGCGGGGCATGACGGGGGCGTGGCTGGACATTCGGGAGGCGGGGCATTCCTGGGCGAGGCTGTGGCAAGGACGCAGCTGCTGCCCAGGTTCTTGAGCGGGAAACGAATGCACGCAGGCGCAGGCTGCCACGCACGCCGGTGCACCTCCTGCTAGACTGCTTCAAGTTCTGCGCGCTACTGCTGAGGAGCGGAGGAGGGGTGTAACTAAGGCAAAAATCACGTGGCAAAATCACCATTTAGTCACCCCCTCTCGGCACACACAAATAATTAGTAACCTACTCTTGGGAACCTGTGAGAACCTGCTGGATCCCACCTCTGGCTACACCTGCGTAGCTACTCAAGTGTATCGTGCAATTAAAAAAATAAAGAAAAGGGCAATGGCCGGTGGACCCTCCCTGACTGTGGGTGGCGCGTTGGAAAGGAGGGAAATAGAGCCCCTCCTGCCTGGCCGTTTGCACGGGAGTGGCTCCAACCTAGGATTTTTCAAAAGGATCGCTGGTTTAGTGATTTTCTAAAATCCTGGGTTGGGGAAATAAAATGGGGCAGACTCATTTGGGGGATGGGGCCTGTGTGAAGCCCCTCCCAAAAAACTTTTCATACAGCATCCTACTCCCGTTATATTTGCCCTGTGCAGAATCAATCCACGAGGCTAAGAAACTGGAAAGATGGGAGGGGATGTATGCGGGGAAAGAAATTTTTCATTGAATGAAGTATTATTCAAACAATTTAATTACATGTCCAAGCCACACGTTATACAGTCCAAATGTTTCACCAATAAAACTTAAATTCTAGTCAATAATTCCATGGCTGTACTACTGATTGATAATTTGTTCCTTGAGAAATATCTATCCATTGCTTCATAAGATTGGCCGAATCCCCACTGAAAATTAAATACAGATACATCCAGGTTTCAAAAGAATCAGCATCTTTTCATCACGGATTCCCCCCCTCCCCCACCCCCGCAGCATGTTTCCAGTGAAGACATCTATGTCTATCGCGGATTCAAACAATGTTAAATTCCCCACAAACACGCGATCTGCTTGGTGGGCCAAGACTGATTGGTTGTTGTGCCATGTTGGGGGCAGGACCTTTTTTGCATGAAAAAAAAAATGCTATCGTGCTAACGTGAGCACGTAAGTGCGTATGCACAGTATCCTCGCCTATGCAGGTGTTTTCTAATTGGCTAACAGGTTGTGGTGGGAACCCAACTGAACTCTTGTTTTCTGCGAGCAGGAAATTAAAATTAAAATTGCCACTAGCAAATATGTTGCTACTCGTGCCCACGTTTCGACGGTGCCATTTGCTCGTGCCCACATTTAAGTGAGTACTGTACTCTCATGCACACTGTTTGAATGTTAGCCTCAGCTGGCAAAACGGGGGGAAAGGACTGTGCGCGCATGCTCTGCGCAGCCCGCCATGCTCTGATTGGCTGGAAAGTCCTGCGTCACTCTGTACAGCGCGAAAATCAAATCCACATTCAACCCCCGATCCTCCCCTCCAATCTGGATTAGGCGCGTGTTTTTGAAAAAAGGTGCACATACAAGCAAGTTCTGGAAAAACATATGATCGGGGGAGAGGGAGCACCAGAACCGGGATAAATCCATGTTCGGCAATCAGCCAGTGGGGAGTTCTCCCAGAAACCTGGATATTTTGCGTGAGGATCACGCGATTAATCGGCAGTGGGGATTCCACCAATGTTGAATAGAGAAAGTATTTACAGCATGTGTAAAAATGCGAAGCCCTGAGAAGCACAGCACGTGGATGAGTTCACGGATGATTATTCGTGAACCAAAAGCACCTTTTCTGGATGAGTGCAGGTAATTCTCAAAATCTATTTGTTCAGACACAACGTTTATGGACAGCACTGATCTTTACTTTCGTTTACTGCGCAGTGAAAACCATAATCACCACAGTTGATGTAATCTGCTGAAATAACCTTTTGGCAAATAAACAATCATCAGGACAGATAAGGCAGGAACAGAATGGTACTATAAGGTTTCGGCAACAAAATATGTAAATGAGAGAGATTTACAAGGATTTGGCAAATGGCAAGAAGAGAGTTGCTTGCTTTCACAACATTGCTGCATGTTTATTTAGTTATTTACATGACTAATAGTCCATCTTTCTCAAAAGTGACACATAACATATCATTATACCAGAAGCGCTGTAGACCCAGTTTTGAACATTCACATGCCAATTGTTTTCCTAGGGGAGGAAACTTTCAGTTTAATGAAACTGAAACCTTTTGGAATAGGGCTGATCAACCTATGGTGCTCCAGATGTTCCTGGACTACAATTCCCATCAGCCCCTGCCAGTGTGGCCAATTGGCCATGCTGGCAGGGACTGATGGGAATTGTAGTCTAGGAACTTCTGCAGCATCATAGGTTGGCCACCCCAAGCTTAGAACTTTGTGCCAAAGCCTTGATTTCTTCTATCAAAGGCCTAGCTTCAGAAATCAAACTGCATCCCTGCAGCAAAAGGCCTTTTTGACCAACCAAGGGAACTCACACAAAGGGAACTCACACAACCAAGGGAACTCAACCTATGGTGCCCCAGATGTTCATGGACTACAATTCCCATCAGCCCCTGCCAGCATAGGCAATTTGCCAAAATGTGGGGGAGGCCAGCGAAGCTCGTCAGGGTTCAACTGTGGGGCCTGTTGTCAGAGCTGGGGCTGAAGTCAAGAGCCTACAGACTCCATTTTAGATAGGACCTATCCAGCTACAGGAAGCTGACTCAGTGGCAGGAAATGGGTCTAGGCGCCAAGGTGAGCATTGGTTCTGCAAGACTGAGGAGATTTCCCAGCCATCAGCAATCCCCAATACTTGTCTGAGCTTCTCGTGAACACAAACCACACATGTCAACTGAACAAGAAGAAGTGTTTGGATTTATATCCCCCCTTTCTCTCCTGCAGGAGACTCAAAGGAGCTGACAATCTCCTTGCCCTTCCCCCCTCACAACAAACACCCTGTGAGGTGGGTGGGGCTGAGAGAGCTCCGAGAACCTGTGACTAGCCCAAGGTCACCCAGCTGATGTGTGTTGGGAGTGTACATGGTTAATCTGAATTCCCCAGATAAGCCTCCACAGCTCAGGCGGCAGAGCTGGGAATCAAACCCGGTTCCTCCAGATTAGACACACGAACTCTTAACCTCCTACGCCACTGCTGCTCCTGAGAAGAATTTAACTTGCTCCAGCAGCATGTTTTTCACTGGGAAGAATTCTGCTGCCATTGCTTTCAAAGCTTGTTGCACTAAACAATGCCTTATTTGTCAAAATGCAACCAAGATTTAAATCCCCCCCATTACTGTCAAATATTGAGATAACTGATCAAGAGGCTATAAATAAATTTTATTAGGTTAAAATGGGCAAGGGTCATGGTTCAGTTATAGAACATCTTCTTTGTGTGCCGCACGTCCCTGGTTCAAACCCCGGCCTCTCCAGTGGAAAGGATTAGATCGAAGACAATGTGAAAGAACTTCTTGAGACACCACAAACAATATATGGCTGTTCCATGTCTTCATGTGAAATACAAACAGAAACACCCATATTGCATAATGGAACAGCTGAGATACCATTTACAGTGATTATAAATTGCTTCAGTCATCCTATAGAATGTACAAACACAACTTGGACTGTACTGACCTGGTGGCATTTTCTTTCTGTTATTCCCTAAAACAGAATCCACTCTTATTCATATGTTTTTCATTTCATCATTCAACCATTTCTCATTCTATTTAATTGAATTACAGGTGGTCTTTGACATGTGCATCAGGCTCTTATGGCTAACTTGTGCCTGCTTTTCTCAACTACAATTGCAGTATCTGGAAATAAATATGGAGGGTGTTGTCGAAGGCTTTCCTGACTGGATTCAACTGATTGTTGTGGGTTTTCCGGGCTGTGTGACTGTGGAACAAGATCTACCAGATCACGGCCATACAACCAGGAAAACCCACAACAACCAAATTACTCTAGACTGAGAGTTATTTTTTGTGATTCAAGGTGAACGTTGCCAGACAGACCTTTTGAGAAATAGATGCAAAAAATGGACCACATTCTTATAGGTATTGATGACTTTACTCAAGAATCCCTAAAAATGCTATTGTTATGCAAAGGAAAGTTATTTATTTGATTCAATTCACCTGTGCAGCATTTTGTTTGTAATATGGAAACTCCCTTAAACATTGAGGTACTGAGCAATCAGGTTTTACCAATATGTTCAAGACACTATGGAACATTTCAAGTTCAAACCCCAGGTTGGCCTTCACAACCAATTTCTTAGGGGTTCAGAAAGATATAAAACGACTCTGCAATATTCTAATAAAACTTAGCTGCACATTTTAGAACATCATTCCAAAAAATTTCAGTTTTGAACCTCGGTTGGGCATCCACACACATTTTTGGGGGCGGGGGTGAGTGGAAAGAAACAGAAAATACAATACCATCTCTATCTAGAACAGGGGTCTGCAACCTGCGTCTCTCCAGATGTTCATGGACTACAAATCCCATCAGCCCCTGCCAGCATGGCCAATTGGCTGGTGGGATTTGTAGTCCATGAACATCTGGGGAGCCTCAGGTTGGAGACCCGTGATCTAGAACAAAAATGTAAAGTGTGTGCTATCAAGTTGCAACCTCATGAAGTTTTGAAGCCCATAAAGTTGCAACCCCATCAAACTGCAACGCCATGAAGGTCCATGTCAGTGGGCTTCCAAGGCAAGTGATGAGCAGAGGTGGTTTGTCATGGCCTACCACTGAAGAGATAGAACATAGGAATGAAAACAGGAATGAAATATAGGATTGAAAATGTCCTGCAGCTTTGAACCTGACTCCACAGCAGCCATTTCAAGGGGATTTAGAAAAATGAGTAAAACACACTTGCTAGAAATTAGACAACACAGTGTCGTTTAGGCCACATATAGCCAGCTATAACAAAGAGAGATTGGCTTGTGAAGTGCATGAGCACAGCCGGCTGCTTCGTTCATGCGCTCACTTGTTTCCCTCCTCCCATTGCACATGGTGTGAAATTGAAGGCCCCGGGTTCTACCTAGTGCATTTTCCTCCGGCCCTTTCTTCAAGGAGCTTTGATTAGTGTATGTAGATCTCCCTCGTTTCATCTCATACCCTGTCAGGTAGATAAGGCTGACAGCATGTAACTGGTCTAAGGTAGGCTGACCAGACGTCCCGCTTTTGGCGGGACAGTCCCGCCTTCACACAATTTGTCCCGTGTCCCGCGGGTTAGTTCCATTGTCCTGATTTTTGGGAGGCTGCCGCACTGCCTTCTGGGGCGCAAGGCAGTGCGGCAGCAGGAGCGCACTGCCTTCTGGGGCGCTGCCATTTCCCGCCCTGTGACAGGGCGGGAAACAGCAGTGCCCCAGAAGGCAGCACGCTCCTGCGGCTGCACGCGTGCGGCCGCCTACCCCCTCCCGGTTCACAAAGGTGACCATCTGGTCACCTTAGTCTAAGGTTACCCAGTGGCCTTTATAGTAGAGCAGGAAACAGAGATCCTAGTTCAACATCATAGTTCTTTCCCTGTATAGGATTCTAAATCTGGTTTATGCAGTGGGGGAAACAAACTCCAGTTATCCAAGGAGCAAGATTCAAGGTTTCCCTAACCAGGAAAATGTAATTGCTCTGTGAGGTTGAAGGAAGGTTGGAGGTGGGGGATGATACTGCAAGCTGGGTCCATGTTGAGATGTCTGAATACCACTGTGGAGTTGCATCCGCATGATGTGGCCTTTGCTTTTATAAGCTTGGGGGTGGGGCCAGAAGAAGAGGGCAGAAGGGACTGCAGGCTTCCGGCTCGGAGTCAGCAGCCGGGAGTGGGGTGGGGCATGGGGGAGCTGACAGCTGGGAGGGGGCAAGGTTTTTTGGGGGTCCTCTGGCTTCCTTGGCCCCACCCATGTCGATAACAACATGGGCGGGGCCAAGGGTGCCAGAAGACTACAAGGCAGCAGGACTTCCTGTTCACGTGTGGGGCCGATTTTGCGTCCCCCACGTGACCAGACCAGTGGTGCCTGGGAACAAGAACCTGGTCTTCCCCCCAAAAGAGTAGAGGTTGTTACATTTGGAGTCTGTGACAATGCCCTGTGCGGATTGCTTTCCATTCTCCCCTCTCCCCCCACCCCCTACATCCTTACCAGGCAGCTATTGCACTAGTTATATTGAATCTTATGGGATCTGCTAGCACTAAAGCCCATTTTAAATTAAAATAAAATGTGCTCAAGAAGAAAGGGGAAGGGAGGGTGGGGGATCCCCCTTTTCCTCCTCCTCTCTCTTCCCTCTAGGATAGCAGCTCATATTGTTTGAGACGGAGGAGGCTCCTAGGTGGGGGGAAGGTGGGGGGGACAGGTTGGAATGTTACACCCATTGACTGGGGGTTCGTTGTCGGGCATTCCATCCCTTAGGCCCGTGGTGGCGAACCTTTGGCACTCCATATGTTATGGACTACAATTCCCATCAGCCCCTGCCAGCATGGCTGATGGGAATTGTAGTCCATAACATCTGGAGTGTCAAAGGTTCGCCACCACCGCCTTAGGCAATTATGTATAAGGATAGACCGAGTGCTACTCCCTCTGCATGTTCATCTGCCATCACCCCCGTTCTCACTTGTGTTCACTGGTGGGATTCAAATAATTGGTGGAAATGCTCCTGTATAGGTGAGGTAAAAACCTGTTGGCTGTTGCCAATTTACAGAAAAATGCCAGGACTGTGGAACTCATGCACACAAGAAAAACACAGGGGATCGTGCTTCACCTGAGGAGCTGGGCGGGTCCAAAACACTGCTGTGCAATTCCAGCAAGTACTTTTGAGGCTGTCTCTAACTGGTGGATCCTGGCTGTTGGAAAACATGAAAGGACTAATCTGAAGAACCTGGAACAGAGAACAGAGCCAGTTCCGATTGCCTTTGCTTTGCACCAACTCAATTTAGGTAGCAGAGAAGTGGTAGGATTCAAAAAATTTAACAACTGGTCCGAGGCGTACCAGGGGTAAATGGCGCCCGGAGACAAATTGTCTCCAGGATGCCTCCAGACTCTGCCCCCCTACTACCCCAACTCTGTCCCCTGATGCCCCCAGGCTTCACCCCCCACTGTCCTCGACCACGTCCAGGGTGGGGTTGAGGGCGCTTGGAGGCAGCAGGAAGTCCTGCTGTCTCGTCATTTTTGCATGCATCCGATGGGGGCAGGACTTCCTGGTCGCATGGGGGGCTGATTTTGTGCCCCCATGTAACCAGAAGAGTGGCACCCGGGGACAAGGGGTACCGTACCCCTTGACCCTAGGCAGATACGCCACTGCAACTGGTTGTTGTCAGGATATTGTTGAGACCCTCGAGCATATTATGTTTTCTTGCCCGAGGTATGCATTACCTAGACTCTCCCTACTTGTCCCGGCCCTAGGGAATAAAAAAGTTGTTCAGAGCATACAAAGACGGTTCACCTTCTGAACAATAGCGACGGCAGGATAACTGGAAAAACCGCTGAATTTTTATTAGAAGTGCTCAAGTCAAAGACATAATGGAAGCTTTATCACCTCTTCTGTACCAACCTTACATGCTTTATCCAGTTTTATGTCCTGTTTTAACACCCTCTCTGTCCTGTATTTTGTATTTTTACTGATATGCGTAATAAAGGTCAGTTGAAGTTGAAGGTGGTTGTTTACAAACACCATTTTAACAACTGGTTCTGCAGAAGTGGTGCGAATCTACTGAATCCCACCACTGCAGCAGGGTAAAGATCATAATCTCTAATCAGATACCAGCCTTTTAAAAAGCTGGAGGAGTCTTTGTTGATTGCGTGTCTTGTCTACTAAGCCGTGTTTCATGGGATTTGGCAAGGCCTGCTGTGTGCATGTGTGTTTGGCAAACGGACTGTGAAAAAGGTCAGTATCACTCAACAATGTGTCCAGTCAGATCACGACATTTTATAGCCCTGAAATCCTGGGCTGGTCCTGGGAAAAAAAAGGCATAACATCGCAGCCTTGCAATAAATGTTTTTGAAAAAAGATTTTGTGAACATTTTAATTTCCCAATAAGCAAACTTTATAGCCAGATCTTGGTGTACATTTTTGACTGAAAAACAAAGTCATTATCATCTTGCTATCTTTTAAATGCAATGAATTTCTGGATTATGCTTTTTTTCCCAGGACCAGCCCAGGATGGTTCTGTTATACAATGTTGTGGTGCGATACGGCACATTCTTGAGTGATAATGACTGTTTGCATAATTTGCTGACAAAATCATTCTGTGGGTGCCCGGTGGTCCATCAGCTCTCACAGGCCTGGGCAGACAGTTCATGTGAGCCGAACAGAAGTTGACATGGGCAGAGCTTTTTGAATGCAAACATCTCCACATTCATTAGATGCTGCTAGTAACCAGACAGTTAACTAACACTGGTGTGAAAGATAAGCACAACCACTGGAATTATGCATGGGGTAGAAAATTATGCATGGGGTAGAAAATGTTGACAGAGAGAAATTTTTCTCTCTTTCTCACAATACTAGAACCAGGGGGCATACATTGAAAATGCTGGGGGGAAGAATTAGGACTAATAAAAGGAAACACTTCCTCACTAACATGTGAGCCGAACTTCTGTTCGGCTAACATGTGATGGCCACTAACCTGGATAGCCTTAAAAAGGGCTTGGACAGATTTATGGAGGAGAAGTCGATCTATGGCTACCAATCTTGATCCTCCTTGATCTCAGATTGCAAATGCCTTAGCTGACCAGGTGCTCAGGAGCAGCAGCAGCAGCAGAAGGCCATTGCTTTCACATCCTGCATGTGAGCTCCCAAAGGCACCTGGTGGGCCACTGCGAGTAGCAGAATGCTGGACTAGATGGACTCTGGTCTGATCTAGCAGGCTAGTTCTTCTTATGTTCTTATGTTCTTATGAATGCATGGCTACACCCCCTGCCCTCACCTTGCTGTCCTTTGGGGGTTCTTTCTTTGTTGCCTTCCTTCATATGTTAGCCCCAATCAGCTAAAGCTGAAATCAGTGAGCTATAGGTGATACTACACTTTATCTTAGGGCTTAGGCAAAAGACTGAGAGGCCTCACATGTGTAAGCATGCTCGTCGAAGGCTGTAATAAAACACATGATGATGATGATGATGATGATGATGATGATGATGATGATGATGATGATGATGATGATGATGATGATGATGATGATGATGTATCAAGGCGCAGAATGCTTTGGGAGCATTTAGCTCTCCATGAAAGCAGCCAATAAACCACAGGTTATACAGCTTAGCAACTGCAGCATGGTCAATTGGCCATGCTGGCAGGGGCTGATGGGATTTGTAGTCCATGAACATCTGGAGAGCCACAGGTTGCAGACCCCTGATCTAGTACTTTTCTAAGTCTCTAACTTAGTCTTCCTGAAGGGCAGAGTGAAACAAGCCAAAGGGAATCTTCCCTGCAGATTGAAGAAGGATGATGGACCATTGGATTGTTGGGCCAAGCAAATAAATCATGCTCACCCCTTTCTGTTGGAATAGTACCAGAACAGGGGCACATAGCCAAATATCTTGAACTATTAACTGAACCCCAACAGAGATGGATTATTACAAGGGCCAGTTGCAATACTTTCCCGTCGGCCATTACAAAGGGTCGTTACTTATCCATCCCTTTCCAGGATCGGATCTGTCCACACTGTAAAAAACCAAGTGGAGACTCTTGCTCACATTATACTTGACTGTCGGAGATATGTGGGTATTAGGAATTTCTCTCCTGGGCGGGTCTTAGACAAATCCGAAAGAGACTCTGACAACTCTGTTGTGGAGTTTTTGTTAAATAACACTCTTGGGAAAAGTAGCAAAATTTCTTTTACAAGTGACAGAATTTTCTAAGTAACGTCCAATGCTAGATACAGTTTATCTGTCTGTGTTTTGAATGTACTTTTGATTTGTACCTCAGAAATGTCTGTAATGCTCTGGAGCCTATCTTAATATGCCTAACAAAGGTTGTTGTATTGACCATTGGATGGCTACTGATTTATGGCAACTACTTCCATGCAGCATTCCAGAAAAGAGATAAGCAGAGGTGTTTTGCCATTGCCGCCTTCTGAATAGCAACTGCAGTCTTCCTTGGGGGCCTCCCATTCGTGTGCTGACTGTGGCTAACTCTGCTTAGCTCCCAAACTCTGACAAGCCCAAACTAAGGCCCTTTCCGCCGTCCCCAGAGAGCCATTCGCACAAGTGCGCCGCCGCGCCGCCCTTGCGCCGCCCGACCGGCACCAAGCCAGCGTTTCCAGAGTGCGCTGGGAAGCACACTTTCCTGGAAACGCCGGCTGGGAGCTGCTGCCGTGCGAACGGCAGCGGCTTCCAGGCGCTCCCCCCCCTCCCTTCACTTACCTTGTCCCCGGCCCTCCGGCGTGTCGCCAAGGCCTGGGGACACGCCCCCCTGCCCTGCGACGCTGCAGCAGGTGCGCAGGGAAGGGGAGGCGTGTCCCCAGGCCCCGGTGACGTGCTGGAGGGCCGGAGACCAGGTAAGTCCACCAGGGGACGGCGGCCAGCGGCGCCGTCTTCGCGGTTCTTTCTGGGACCGTCCATGAGACCTAAGCTAGGCTATTGTGACTGTAACTTTTTCCATATTCCCTCATTGAGACTTCTTGCTGGGACGGATGGGAACTGTTTTTGAAGAGGCTAAAATTCTACAGCTGTGATTAACCAAAGAAGCAGAAGCAGAAACAGAAACAGAAGAAGAAGAGCAGGAGCAGGAGCAGGAGCAGGAGCAGGAGGAGTTTGGATTTATATCCCCCTTTCTCTCCTGTAAGGAGACACGAAGAGGCTTACATTCTCTTTTCCTTCCCTCCCCCCCCCCAAACAAACACCCTGTGAGGTAGGTGGGGCTGAGAGAGCTCCAAAGAACTGTGACTAGCCCAAGGTCACCCAGCTGGCATGTTTTGGAGTGAACGGGCTAATCTGATTTAAGGGAATCATTCTGTTGGCCTTCATCAGAAACTCATTTCTGATTCCTTATGTCCAGTTAGTTCCTTTCACTGTGCAAAAGTCTGCAGCTTGAAAAATGGAAGCAATGGGCATGTAGGAGGAGAGTGTGCGAGTGTATACACATGTGTGAGTTTTTCAGGCATTCTCTTCAAGCATTTGCAATTTTTCAGGCATTCCCTTCAAACATTTTTGAGCACTGAATGATGATATACACAGGAGTGTGGGAAGTGGCTGGCAATCCTAAAAGCAAAATATGTGAAACAGGTGGGAAAATGATCCAGAACATACCTATAGTGCACCAGGAAAGTCCTTCCCAACAAATCTTTTTGGTGATAACATTAATACACCTTCTTTGGTCAACGTGCCTGTCACTTACGTTAGCTGCTTATTCAGCCCTTCCCTCATTCATTGTCCTTATCAACATGAAAACAGTGCCAGCAAACCAGGGGTGTGTCTACACAAAATGGTGCCCAGGACAAATGCAGAAATTGTGCTCCCTACCCCTTGGTGTGTCCAGCCTCGTGAAGGAAAAGGTAATATCAGTTTACAGACGGGACTGCACTTCTCTGGCATATCTCATCAGCCTGACGGACATTCAAACTTTTCAAGTGTGCCCGTCCCACCACAATCTCTGGTCAAACCAGTTTTGTGGGTTCCTGTGTTGCTTCAAGCTGCCCGGCCATTATCATGGTTCTGATTGCGCAGTGTCTATGACAAGTGTAATTTATGACAATCTGAAGGAAGAGGATGAGGCGACTTTTTTGGTTGAACAAAACTGTCCTCAAGAACACTTTCTTCCCAGCCTCCTTCTTTCTAGAAGCTTCTGTAAGGTGTGGAATGAACTATACCAGTGATGGCGAACCTTTTCGAGACCGAGTGCCCAAATTGCAACCCAAAACCCACTTATTTATCGCAAAGTGCCAACACGGCAATTTAATCTGAATGCTGAATGTTTTCGTTTAGAAACGCGTTACTCAGGAGTAAGCTTGGTGAAGCAACCGTGCAACGCTTCAAATGGGTGAATAATGACCCTAGGAGGGTTTACTCAGAAGCAAGCCCCATTGCCAGCAACCGAGCTTACTCCCAGATAAAGGATCGTGCCCAGGCCAGCTCAGATGTGATTTTCCACTCCCCCCACATGACGAACTCTGTGGACGTGTGCCCACAGAAAGGGCTCTGAGTGCTACCTCTGGCACCCGTGCCAGAGGTTCGCCACCCCTGAACTATACTAATTCATTGATTGATACAGAGAAAATGGAGTTCCACTCAGAAATTAACCACTTCTTCCCCATAATATAACAATGGTTTCTTTGTGTTAATACCATTCTCGGGCCTCTTGTACTGAATCAAGGCTGCTGGCATTGGTAGCTTTAATGGGGGAGGGGAGTTTCAGCTGTGGCTCTTTGAAAAATGTAGTCAATGCTACCGAGAGTCCACGCATCTTCCTGGGTGCCAGAGATGCTCTTGGTCTTTCCAACCTCCTTGGGCTACCCAGCTCCCACATCTCCTCATTCCTCATCAAAGCCATCCAGAAAACAAAGCTCTTTAAAGAGTCTCTGAGGATCCATTTAAAGGGCATGGACATGCCAAACAGTTTTCTGCCTCTTCCCTGCTCCAAGACAAATGCTAACATTTCTCAACGGTCTGATATTCACATATAGAGGTGGACACGCTGGACAGGAACTCCTGCTGAGCCTCCCTCACTCCATCCCTTCCCCATGGGTCAAATCTGGTCTTGCACCTATGTCGTTTTGCTCCCAATCCATTTATTTATTTTATTTATTTATTGTTTAGATTTGTAGACCGTCCCATCCCCAAGGGGCTCTAGCTGGAAACATCATATCTTCTGCCGAAGGCTTTCACGGCAGGAATCCCTGGGGTGTTGTGTGGTTTCTGGGCTGTATGGCCGTGTTCTAGTAGCATTTTCTCCTGACGTTTTGCCTGCATCTGTGGCTGGCATCTTCAGATCCACCACTTTTTACCCGCACACCGTGCAGTTATGCACGGATGACAATGGAGACAATAAAGAACAGGCTAGAGAGGAAAAAAAACAGAAGTCAAGCATTGTGTATCATTCCCTTCAACAAAAAATAGATGGTTCCATGCTGATCGTGATGGCATCCAAATAGGGCCACCCACTAGAAGAAGGTTAGGAATAATAGGGAAAAGTTCAGGCACACAGAAAAACAAGACTTTCCCTCTTCACCGTAACTCCCCCACCCCCCTGACAGGTAATGTTACAGCAGGGTAACGGGTTCAAAGTATTTAAGCCAAAAAGCTTAAGCCAACAAAGGAATAAAATCAGATAAACATTTTATTCACGCCAACAAGCGGGCAAGACAGCATCAGGGGAACCACGCAAAATGGCAGTGTGTTCTTACTTTTATAGGTTACATCAGAATAGCAGTAAAAAGAATACACCCCAAAGTTCATCATCATCAATCAATCCTAAAGAAAGGTGGAGATTTTCCCTTTCCCCAAAACATTTGGAGTTGTCCAAGACCCTTATTGGAAGATGTCAGCACCTGGTTCTTTGACGCAAGATGAACTAGGGCCCTGTTTCTTTCTAATCTATATTGTCTTTTGTTGCCCTTCTCCTTAGACAAAGAGCCTAAACATTTTCATGTTTCTCTCTTCTGTCACTAGAAGAAGGGCAAATCCAAGGTATCTGTCTGGGAGCAGTAAGACCTTAAAAACAGTTGAATTTGCACATTCTGTATAACTCTGAACAAGGGGCATTCTGCTGGGCTATCAAGCTTGCCGAGTAACAGAAGAAGGATAGATTTTCAAGCTTGCATTTTTCTTTGTTCAGCTGCATCATGGTTGCCAACTCCCAATTACAGAAAGAAAGTAATGGGGGGCGAAAAGAAAACCTTTGCTTTTTCAGAGTATATTCCTCTTATGCCTTCTGCGCCTACAGTAAGAAAAGGATGGCTCATGCAACCTATGTCAAGGGCAAGCCCTCACTCTGCCAGTTAGTCTGAAGGAAAGCCAAGGAGTTTCTGATAGGCAGATTGTAAACCTAATAACGTTGTTTTAACAACGGCATCATTAGGCCTATTTCCATCCACCCACACAAGCAGAATCTGTAATTAGAATCTGTAATACTGAAGAATTACTAAAGAGATCAGTGGAATGACATTAGGAAGAAGAACATGTGACCCTGCTGGGTATTCACCAGAAGAGCAGACAGTCTGCAGACACCGATGCGCAAAGAAGATATCTCAAATTTTATGGGGATTATTTAATGGGATTGTAACTGTGACAGACCTTCTCTACATGCCGAAGGGACCTGCACAGCCTCCGATGATTTTTGGGAGCAAGATTTGTTTACACTACAGATCTTTCCCTGAGTTGGAGGTGGTGGACAGTGACTTATGGTGGTGGTCAGGAGCAGCAGTGGCGTAGGAGGTTAAGAGCTTGTGTATCTAATCTGGAGGAACCGGGTTTGATTCCCCACTCTGCTGCCTGAGCTGTGGAGGCTTATCTGGGGAATTCAGACTAGCCTGTGCACTCCCACACACGCCAGCTGGGTGACCTTGGGCTAGTCACAGCTTCTCGGAGCTCTCTCAGCCCCACCTACCTCACAGGGTGTTTGTTGTAAGGGGGGAAGGGTAAGGAGATTGTAAGCCCCTTTGAGTTTCCTGCAGGAGAGAAAGGGGGGATATAAATCCAAACTCCTCCTCCTCCTCTTCCTCCTCTTCCTCTTTAGCTGATTTACTGCAACCTCATAGGGTTTTCAAAGAAAGAGCTGTTCAGAGGTGGTTTGCCACTGTTTCTGCCTGGGCTGAGAGAGTTTGGAGAGAGCTGGGATTGGTTATCCAGCAGGCTTCATGTAGAGGAGTGAAGAATTGAACCCGGTTCTCCAGATTAGAGTTTGCTGCTGATGTCGGAGCAGGGAATCGAACCCGGTTTTCCAGATTAGAGTCCATCGTTCATAACCACTGTATTGCGTTGGCTCGTTCCCCTCAGTTACAAAATATCCTTAAGGCAGCAGGCATATAGGAACGGTTCACGGCTGCGAGGTCAGTTTTGTGGTGCACAAGTAGAATACCAAGATCACAGAGGCAAAATCAGTGCATGAAGAACACAGACAATTTATTTATTTGCAGGCTGGTTTCAAAGGACAGATCAGTCGCACAGGCTCCAGGTAGTCCAAGGGGAAACCTGGCTGAGACAGACACAGGCCCTTTCCCCACTCGCCTTTGCCCGAGGGTTGCTGCGGGCAATTCCCAGCGCGCGCAATTCCTGGCGCGCGCCCTGGCTTCCCCATGACCCCGCGCTCTGTGCGGGGTCGTCAAAAGGCGCAATTTCAAAAGGCGCCAGGAATTCCGCGTCGAGGGGGTGGAAGAGAGCCAGCGTCGGGATGGCTCGCGTTCTCACAGCCCCTGAAGTGAGAAAGGCAACTGGACCCAGCGCTGCGCCGAGGAGAGTGGCCGGCGGGGCTTAAGGAAAGTGGGGAAAGGGCCACAGACATTTACACCAGTCATGGCTTCAGAGAGTAGTTTGAAGTTCCCAGAGATGGAGCTCAGCTGCTCTGCCGTACTTCCCTTGGTCTGCTCTTGCGTTCAAGTAAGACCTTTTCTTCTTCAGGGGCAGGAAAGTCTGTCACCGCAACCGATTACATGAGATGGACGAGGCTGGGACAACATAGTTAGGCAGCCACCAAAACTAGTCAGTTAAGCAAAAAAAAGAACACTTGACGGGGCCTGAGGTGACCAAAGCGAAGACCAGGCAAGTTCTAGCACAGGGGTGGCCAACCTATGGTGGCCAACTCTCACACACATACGGACACTTTAAAAACACAACATAGTAATAAAATGTCACCCCCTCTCACTTTCGCTGCTGGTCTTGCTGCATTTCATGCTGTCCTTCAGACACACACGCACTCCGATAGGCAAACATCTAGGCCTGTGGTGGCGAACCTTTGGCACTCCAGATGTTATGGACTACAATTCCCATCAGCCCCTGCCAGCATGGCCAATTGGCTGATGGGAATTGTAGTCCACGAACATCTGGAGCACCATAGGTTGGCCACCGCTATTCTAACAGGTCTGCATTACAGAATACAGTGGAATCCTCTGCAATTTTCTGTTTCCGGCGCATTGCTAGACTGAGGTGTACTGTAGGGCTGTGAGATGTACAATTTCTGGAAATTCTGAAGCCCCAGGTGGGAAAAAGTATTTTCTCTGACTTCGGAAGGTGTGGGGGGGGGGGGGGGGGGGGGAGAGTGTAGGCCAGGGGATGGAAATTGAGAAGATATGCAATAAATAAAATTGCTTACTGTCCTGTCAAACCTAACCCTTTTCAAAACTGCCACCTTGCAATCCTGTTTAGAGATTGAGCCCTGCAGAGCCCGTCTGCCCTCTAGCGATGGGATGACAGTAGAGCAAGTCTCTCACAAACACAGCATCCAAAGCCCGTCAACGTGACAGGGAGCCAACAGGGGAGGGGAGGGAAGGGAGTCTGCAGCACGCTGAAGCATGACTTGGGGCACGATTTCATCAAGAAACAAATCCCCCCGGCACAGGGTCTGCATTCATATATTCCAGCATGAGAATCGTCTGTTGTCCAAGGATGTGTAGACATTTTATCTGGACAGTGCATGTCATTCTTTAATATTTTATACGTGTTCTATTATGGCTGGGAGTAGCAAACCACCTGTCTCAGGTGGGCATGTGGAAATCACTTTGCTTCATGTGCCATTTGAATTCTCACTTGCCTGGTGAACGTGGGAGGCGTGACTGTGTTATTTCCCCGCTCCCTTTATGGCAGTGGTGGTGAACCTTTGGCACTCCAGATGTTATGGACTACAATTCCCATCAGCCCCTGCCAGGATGTGATGTAGCCATGCTGGCAGGGCTATGATTATAACTATGGAGATTAAGAACCGCCACGGCACTTATCAGGATCCCTCAGAAGGAAAAAAAGGCAGGGATTTGTTCTTAAATAACAATGTGCTCTGGAGTGGAAGGGCCCAAGGGGGTCTGACACTTGAATTTTCTAGCACTCAAGCAAGATTTAACCCCCCCCCTCACACACATACGGACACTTCAACACAGGTGTCAAACTCACGGCCCTCCAGATGTTATGGACTACAGTTCCCATCATCCCCTGCCAGCATCATGCTGGCAGGGGTTGATGGGAACTGTAGTCCATAACATCTGGAGGGCCACGAGTTTGACACCTATGCTTTACAAACACAACATGAGAAGTAATAAAATGTCACCCCCTCTCACTTTCGCTGCTGGTCTTGCTGCATTTCATGCTGTCCTTCATACGCACACGCACTCCGACAGGCAAACATCTAGCCAGAACAACCAAACCATTTGGGCCTGGCCTAAAAATAGTTGCTTCTTCCCCCTTTCCCAAATGCAACTCCTGAGTCCGTGGCTGCCTTCAATGTCAAGGAACATCAGAACGAGCGGTTCTCTCTCACACACAGAGAGGATTTTGAACTTCATCATCAACGTCTCATGTGTCTTATCCGGCTTGGTGCACGTACTGGAGAGAAGAGGAAACATCAAAAGATGGGGTGCCTGTTGCGCCCCTGGACTGTTCAATAATGAGACTCTGTGCTCAGACGCCTTCCGTATTATGAAACAGCACCAGGGACAGGTATTTAGACTTCTATTGCCAGATCTGAAACAGAAGCAGCAAAGCGCCCTCCATGATACCCCACGATCACACAACACCACCCCGACTACCCGTTCCCAAGGGGGAAATGGCCCCTCACCAGTCCGATGGTCCAGAGACAATGTAGCCTGCCCCCCATTCCAGGGTCAAAACAGCCTGCATTCCACACTACTGCAAGAATTTCAACAGGAGGTGTCTAATGAGTTGATAAGGCATTGCCTGGGACCGCATTGCCCCATATGTTGGGACCGCATTACCCCATATGTCCCAGCTCGACCTCTGCGCTCGGCAGAGGCCAACTTACTGGAGACCCCTGGCCCCTCAATGATGCGGTTGGCCTCCACTCGGGCCAGGGCCTTTATGGCTCTGGCCCCCGCCTGGTGGAACACTCTCCCTCCAGCTGTCCGAGCCCTGCGGGATTTGGGTGATTTCTGCAGGGCCTGTAAGGCTGAGTTGTTCCACTGGGCTTTTGGAGAAACCAGCCGCTGAGTGTGCCCCCTCCCCTATATCGTCGGGACCCGTTACTGGGATATATGGGTCCTTATTACTACCAGGACCCGCTACCTCTCTCTCCCCCTCCTAGGAGGATTAGGTTTTGGTGGGAGGCCATCTTAGGACATAATCGTTGTTTTATTATATTTCTAGAAGTTTTGTATGATGTTTTTATTTGTGGTTTTATGTTGTACACCGCCCAGAGCCCTTCGGGGATGGGGCGGTATATTAAAATAAATAAATAAATAAATAAATAAAAGTATAGAGAGTGAGTAAGTACAACCACAGTAAAGGGGTGGGGGCAGGAATGGAGAGGATCCCATGTCCCAGCCAGGAGACGTGGTAGGCTCAAACCAGAAATGGGCTGATCATGACACTGCCTATATTTTGTTCCTCCCTGCTCACTCTTAAGATGTACCTGTCTGTACATTCTGCACAAGCAAAGTGCTGGCCTTTAGGAAAGGCATGCTACCTATATTCATGAGTAATCTTTATTCCTTCCTCCCAATTTCCAGATATGTTTCCCCACTCCTACATTCCTGCTGGGTGACCCTGGGCTACTCACAGTTCTCTCAGAACTCTCTCAGCCTCCCCTACTTCACAAGGTGTCTGTTGTGAGAGGAAGGACAGAAATATCACTTTTTTAGGTTGCTTCAAGTTTTTAGGTTTTTCCGGATTGTAATGATCAATTCCACTCAAATTAATACTTTATTTTATTTTAATTCCTGTACCAGAAACAGGTTTTTTTAAAATAATTACTGTAGTTTTTCTTACATCAACATATTTCTCCTCAGGAAACAAGTTTAGTTAAAGCATATCTAGAAGCACCCCTTTTCTGACAGCAAAATCATGATCAAGTATTCTCATTTGTTCAAAAGATAACAAAAGGCATATCTTTAAAAGGAAAAAAAAGGACATCTTGACATTTGTCTGTAAACTTCAAATTCTGAAAGAACATCAAAATACATACCCGTCCCCCACATTTCTGTCTTCAAATAATCTTAAAATAACCACAAATCTGAACATGAAAATACAGAAAAGTTTATTATTACGATGTACCCTATTTTGTTATCTGGTGATGGAAACTGTTTTGTGCATTACAGACAAGCGACATAATATACAGTAGCTGCACACCACTTGATCGATTTTTGGGATCACAACTACTATTTTTACTATGACTATTAGTACAGAAATGTTCTGCAATTAGAAAAAAAGGAGAGTTCTCCCATGCTGTACAATATCACGTGCAAATGTATGTGTGTTTTATTACAAAATAAGGAACCAAACCAGTTTTCAATTTTCTACACTGACCGGCTAGGCTGCATATCCTGGAATGTTCAGCACACAAAAAGATTTTATGGGCCTCAGACATAATTTAAGTGCTTCACATGTGCAAACCGTTACCGACTAAAGCTCTTGAAGGTCATTTCATTACAGACATGAACACTCCCTGCAAAGATATGAGAATAGGCTATAGGACCTCAGGGGTCATTACAGATTTATTTTTTTAAGAAAGAGAAACGTTATTTTCCACACCAGTAGTCCCACTCTCTGAAGAGGACCTTCTGATTCATTTGTAGGAAATGGACCACTCTTTGACAGACGCATCATGCGATGTTGTGACCAAGGTATGTTCATCCAGCCACGCCAAACTGCTTACGTGGTGTAATCTGTGGGCATCTGACAAAGGTAAGAATGACAGGAAGGCACAGTGAGAACCAGAGTTGAATTGCATGCCTATACTCACGATGAGTTAAGCGAGGCAGCCTTTGGCACTCCAGATGGTGTTCTGGACTACAGAATTCCCATCAAGCCCCTGCCAGCATGAAAGCCCGAATTGGCCATGCTGGCGAAGGGCTGATGAAACGTATGAGTCCAGGCTGTATCTGAATATAAGATATAGATTACTCCAAAAGAGGGTATTTTAGCACCAGTATGACCCCTTTGTCAGGTATGTGACTCCCTACTCCCCCCCCAATCTTTCTGACCTGTGTGAACCTGAGCCAGAATATTTCCAGCTGAGGCCTCACATACCTCATGCTCCAGTGATAGTTGCCCACCATTTGTCCATGTTCCCTTGGAGTAGGGGTGACCAACCTATGGTGCTCCAGATGTTCCTGGATTACAATTCCCATCAGCCCAGGCCAGCACGGCCAATTGCTGGCAGGGGCTGATGGGAATTGTAGTCCATGAACATCTGGAGCACCGTAGACTGCCACCCGTGCCTTGGAGACTTCACTAGGAGCAGGAATTGGACGGAATAGCAAGAAACTTGAAGGCAAAAGATGAGCTTTGGGGAAGGCCCTGTCGAGAACAAGGGACCGTGCCCTATGGAAGAGCACTAGGCAAGGAGGCCGCAGGGACCGGGGGAACAAAGTGAGAGCTGCCATCAAGGACCTGCTTAACCTGTCCATCCTGCCTCCTTAACCTGTCCATCACTCCCACACACGCCAGCTGGGTGACCTTGGGCTAGTCACAGCTTCTCGGAGCTCTCTCAGCCCCACCCACCTCACAGGGTGCTTGTTGTGAGGGGGGAAGGGCAAGGAGATTGTAAGCCCCTTTGAGTCTCCTGCAGGAGAGAAAGGGGGGATATACATCCAAAACTCTTCTTCTTCTTCTTCCTCTTGATGCACAGAAACAACAGAGCATTACCTTGAGAACTCCTGATTAAGCCATTGTAGAGAACCAAACTAAGGCCTCTGCTGTTTTCTCAAAAGTGAATCTGCCACACAAAAGGGCACCGAATTACCTGGTATTTTGACTCTGGTCTCAGGGTCACTCAGTGTCCAAACGTACACCATCATATCCATACCCCCAGAAGCAAAATGTTCATTATCCGGCGACCAAGCTATGCAAACAATTTTTGCATGGTGTCCGTAGAAGACATTATGTTCCTAGGTAGGGGGAGGAAACAAGAGAGAGTAAGGAAGGCAGCACAATTTAACAAGTTTTTTTTTTAAAAAAACATTTAATCCTAATATTTAAGGCAAGTGTGTCAAACATCTGGCCCCTTGGGGGGTCTTATCAGGCCTGCAAGTCTGCTGAGGCAACCCCCCCTAATTTGGAATGGAGGTGGGGGGGAAGCTTGCTTCAGCTGGCTCACAGTCCTGATAATTGAAGCCAAGGATTCAACACAACTTGCCGCGCCCCACCCCCCCATGCCATTCTGGGGCCATCTCCTAGGGCCGACCCGACCAAGTCGCATTTATGTCATATAACAAATTAGTTCCACTCCCCTAATTTAACAGCTTTGGTACGCTGGTCATGGGACCCATTGCCTGAAATATTCCACAAAGAAAAGGGAAGTCCTGCATCAATGACATTCTATTTTATTATAGCAGTATTTGCTACCTTAGGCAGGATGACGGGGCAGACCTGGCAGTGCAACAAAGCACCCCCCACTGGACACCTGGTGTAACTGCAGGCATCTCCAAGACAGGATTGGTTTGTCACCCCCTTGAAACAACGGCATTGAACAAAAAGCTGCCTTGAAACAAAAATTACGTAAAGCAGCAGCAATTGTTTTTAATTTTCCTTTGTTTGAAAAAGCGGTTATCAATGACTGTGCTCCAGAGCAAACAGAACATGCAGCGTAGGAGGTACCAGAAGGGTCCTTACTGTGTAGCCGTCAGCAACACTGAACACTGTGACCACCTTGCTGGCATCCGTCACTGCGAGGAAGGCACCGTCGTGAGAATAGGCCAGGTCAGTCACGGGACCTTTTGCTTCCAAAGTTTTGTCTTCTCTTTTTAAAGAAGTGCCCTGGATTGCATACAGGTACACGATCCCATCCTGGAAATTGAAGCATTGCAAGGTCAAGTCCTCACTCAGCACAACATTGTATAGGTCTTCTGGCAGAAATACTTTTAAAAGTTTCCCAGCATGTACCCAGAAGTAGTTTGCACCTTATTGCAACAATTACTCAAGTACAGTGCAAACCCTCTATCCCAGTGATGGCGAACCTTTTTGAGACCGAGTGCCCAAATGGCAACCCAAAACCCACTTATTTATCACAAAGTGCCAACACAGCAATTTAACCTGAATACTGAGGTTTTAGTTTAGAAAGACGCTCTGAGGCGCGTTACTTGGGAGTAAGCTTGGTGAAGCAACCGTGCAACGCTTCGAACGGATGAATCACAACCCTAGGAGGGTTTACTCAGAAGCAAGCCCCATTGCCAGCAACTGAACTTACTCCCAGGTAAAGGATCATGCTTTAGTTCTTCCCATAAAATCAGCGGGGTTCCCCCCCCCCACACGACAAACTCTGTTCGCGCGTGCCCACAGAGAGGCGCATGCCACCAGTGCCATAGGTTTGCCACCACTGCTCTATCCCATCATCTTTGAATATCACCCTAACAGAGGGAGAGAGGGGGGTGGGGTAGCATGCAAGCGAAAGGGAGTGAGTGAGTGAGTGAGTGAGTGAGTGAGTGAGTGAGTGAGTGAGTGAGTGAATGAGTGAGGGAGGGGTGGCATGCAAGGGAGGGGAGGGGAATTCTAAAGCACCAGCTGATACTAAGGATGATATTGGGCTGTTTGCTAGGGGGGAAAAGAGCAAGCAGGAAAAAAAATGCAATGTCTTAAATGAGTTGGGGTTAAGAAGAACGGAGGCTGGAGAAGCCTTCTCTTTGCAACAGGGTGGGCATTTGGTTCCCTGTGTCTTGTCACCCTTTTGGATGAGGAAAATAACATTCTTACTGTTCCTCCGACTGCTGCTGTACCACCTCCTGGGTGAATTGCAACGACTTCAGGGTCAAAGTCGAGGTTACTGATGGCAAAACACTTCTTCTTATCCTTCATCAGGACAATCTGCAACAGAAGAGCCGCGGTTGTCTCTTGGTGGTGCTGATAAAGTCCATGTTATACAGACATTTATTCACAGCAGCAGACAGTACCTCTTTATCTTTGCAACACCTCCAACTCGCTACTGGTAAAACCCCGTAGTTGGGGGTCTGGCCTCTATTCATTTCCTCCACAGAGCAGCAAAGGAGTCAAAGATTGTAAGCCCAGTTCCATTCTTAAAAAGACATTAGCCACACAACGTGGCGACCCTGTGATCTTATGCAAAAATAATGTCAAAAGAGAATCAAGTGTCTCTCTACAGGCCTCGGTCCACACCAGAGAACCATGGAGAAGCCAACTGCCTACGGTTGCATTAAAAACCGAAACAGAAGCACCAACTGGCTACCTTTGCTGTAAAAAAAGGTATTATGACCTCGCTTGCAACAAAGGCCCTGTTGTGAGTGTTCTTAAGAAGGGCCCTCTAGACCAAATGAGCTTGGAAATGAATTCCTAAACAACAAAATGATGTCTTGTAGAAGGCTTTCACAGCTAGAACCAACTGACTGTTGTGAGTTTTCTGGGCTGCATGGCTGTGGGCAGGTAGTTTTTGCGGGCGAAATGATTAGGAGCAAAAACTTCTAGCCTATGGCTACACAGCCTGGAAAATCCACAACAGCCAGTTAAAAAAATAAGTTACTTGCTCTACAGATTTTTAATTGATTCGCCAATTACACTTCTTCAGATTAGATTTGGACAATACCATTACCACAGATTTCCCTTGGTTGACTGTCAACCCATTCTGCATTATAATTTTCGGAGATGGCTCTCAAATGTTGCAGGCCACAGGAGATCTAACAAACAACAGTGCAGCATCCGCACACAACGACGATTCCAGAAAAGGATTCCATATCATTTACATACAAATAAGACAATAATGAAATCTGAATTCCCCAGATAAACCTCCACAGCTCAAGCAGCAGAATGGGGAATCAAACCAGGTTCCTCCAGATTGGAGTTGATGAACTCCTTAGTTTAACACTCAAAAAAATTGAATTCTAATTCAAAACCTTCAGTAAATTATGTTGCATTACGGCATGATCAACTGTTCCCATACTTACTTCTCCAATGCATATGACCACAGCATATCCCCCAGGTCCAACTGCTATACATTTTGGCTGAACATCCATTTTTATAACATCTTGGCCACTGAAAAAGAGACAGGAGAACAGTTTTAGAAGAATTCTATTGCTAACATCTTCAAAAATTAAGATTCAGAATTATGTCAGCACCCAGGAATTCTGGCTATGTACTTATGTGTGACAAATCCAAAGGCAGTTTTGAAAGCAAACTTGCTGGTGGAATCTTCACCTTAAAAAGATACACATTAGTTTCTTCTAGTTAGAGCTGCACCCGAAGGCTGTGTTTTGCTCAACTGAGCTTCCCAATCTTCTGCCTATTCTCCTGAAATTAGATGGTGGAGTTAGACGGTGTTCCCATTCTCTGTGTCCAATCTGTGACTGTTTGCATACTCTCAGATCTGACACTTTGGGTCACTGCAGAAATGTTATGCCTTTGCATTGTAATTGTGATTACCTGGTAATCAGTAAGCAGACTAAACTTCAGTGGCTGCCTATTTATAGCTCCTCTTGGGTCATCATCATTTTAATGATGTGCCATTGGTCATTTATTTCCTTCAGTGGTACCTTTACTTTGTTATATTATTACAAAATTTAGACCCTGTTTTTCAACTTAAACAAGGCAAGCCCTGGTGTGTTTATCTGGCCTGGTCTATCAACATTGTTCTAGGGCAGTGGTTCTCAACCTTCCTAATGCAGCGACCCTGTAATACAGTTGTGGGGGCCCCCACCCTAACATTCATCAATTTTACAGATGAAGAATATTGATGCAGAGAGTCTTAGGTGACCCCATTGGAAAGATGGCCATCATCACCATCTGCTGACAGGCTGCTGAATCCAAACATTTTCCCCACAGAGCGTCTGATTTGCCCTTTCTGTTGGGGTCATCAGACAGCAGTGCTATTCTGGGGAGTGGGTAGCTTGCAATTTTTGGACCAAGTTGTTCTGCTTTAATTAAATGGTTAAAGTACCAATTAAAATGGAGACACAATGGAGGCAATGCTAGTTGGGAAGTCTGAGGCCTAGAAGGACGCTGCATTGCTCCCTTTAAATGGAGTTCAGCTGACTTCGGCGGACTCTGTTAAGAGCCTTGGTGCTGTACTGGATCCAGTACTGGGTGTACTGTACGTTTTCCAGGCTGTGTGGCTGTAGTCTGGTAGTTTTTGCTTCTTGGCTGGCACCTTCAGAGGCACGTTATGCTATTATGTGTTTCTCTCTTGGTGCAATGAACAAAAACACATCTCAGATCCTCTGAAGATGCCAGCCACAGATGCAGGCGAAACGTCAGGAGAGAATGCTGCTAGAACACGGACATACACCCCAAAAACACATCTTACTGTGACATGCCTCTGAAGACATCACCCATAGATGCAAGAAATATACTAGGAGCAAAAACTACTAGACTCTGGCCACACAGCTCAGACAACCCACAAAACCCAGTATTACATTGTTGCCTGTTGCAACAATCGAGGGGAATTTGTAAGCCTCTTTCAGACTCCTTACAGGAGAGCAAAATGGGGTGTAAATCCAAACTCTTCTTATATCAGGTTAGGGTACCGTTGAATAAAAAAAAAGAACTGTGCTCATGGTAATCGGTTGCCAGATACAAGTATACTAATGGGCACAGATGGACAGGGTTATTTTTGTTTGGTGGTAAATGATGTAGGCAAGAGCTAAAGACAAACGTACCTGTAGTCTTTCTTGTTAAGGCTAGTGTATCGCACAGTATCGTCCATGCTACAGCTGACGAGTTGGTCTGACTCATCCACCGCCATGCGTGAAACCTGGTTGGTGTGACCCTTCCCCCAAAAGCTATCGTTTTCACCCGTCTCTGAATCCCAGAAATGTGAGCAAAATATTAAGGAAATATTTACTCCATCTAATGATCTAGCTGAGAGGTTTAATTACGACACAAAACAATAGAAGGAAAATGGGACAAAGATTTTGGCCATTTGGAAATACAGTATTGGCAAATTCAAATGGAACCTAATGTGAAGTAAACATACCACTCAGAAATGTTCTCGTAGACACTGAGGGCTAAACAGACTAGGATTGCTAAGGAAGCTCATGCAGAACGAGACAAGATGCCATGAGAAATGCGTTCACTCCTTCGACACTTTAAACAAATGAGCAAACTGGAAAACACTGAAATGTGTCTTCAAATGTGCTTGGGAGTCACAGTGATGCTGTGTTTTTAGTTCTTCTCTGACCAACACAATACACATCCCATCCCAACGACCTTTCTATCTAAAGGCGGAAAGATGTGGGCGGCAATGTATCAAGCAGCACAACTCAGCTGTCGACACACTTGATTTTCCAAACAAGACACGAAAGGAGTACTTTCGATGCTTCCTGCCTGGAAACTGTGTTTGAGTTTCCATGAGATTCCTTGCAAACCTCAACTGGAGCACCTTCCGTGAGGAGGGCTCAGAAAAGCGGCTGCCTGAAATTCAGTAAGCTGGAATTACAGCAGCAAATCTTTCTGCTCTCAAAAGAACAGTCAGACATTCCAGCAACAGCACCACGAATACCAAAAACTGCAGCCTCAAGGCGACAACCAGAGACTTCTGTCCTCGTGACACTTTTATTTAGTAGTTACCTGAACTACTTGTATGCAGAAAGAGATCTCAGCAAGCAGACAAGCCAAGAAGAAGAACATGGAAGACAGAAATCTCTAGTACTATATTCTATCTGTACGAGCAATCAGAAGGTAATTCAAAGGATATTAATGTGTCCATCGTGGCTCCCAGAGTAAATATAGGATTTCCCCCCATTTCTATGCACTGTAAGACACTGTATGGATTTACTGTGGCCCTGCAAAAAACAAACACACACACACACACACACACTTGAGGAAAAATGTTAAGACTTTAAATTGTTTCTTGCTGTTATTGACTTAGGGACAAATGATATGCAAGGAAAGAGAGCCCCAAACTTGAAAGCCTTGAATTAGGTTGGGGAAGCAGCCCTAAAGGTGTTTAACCCTTTTCCCCCTGCACTTCTCCTGTTTGCCTTGCACGGGGAATACAGAATACATTATTTGAATCCCACCACCGGAACCGGTGGTTACTATTATTTGAATCCCACCACTGGTTCTCTATCACACACATGTGGTTTAATTTCTAATATAATCTTCAATTTTTATCTTTAATCTTATCAACAGACTGATCTATCAATCCATCAATCTACTGATAGATCCATTTATTGAAATAAAAAGGCGAACCATTAAAGAAAAGTCTTGAATATGGCAATCTGTACACTTTGCCCCAGCACTGTATTTTACGGTGGGAAGTGTGAGGCTGCACGAGGGGGAGTAATGGTGGTGTGCAAACTGCAAAACTGCAAAAGGGCAACCTGAACTGCTGCCTGCTAAGCTCCCCAGGTTAGCCACCGCCCATTTCCTGATGTGTTGTGATGTGCTTTTCCTGGGGCTGTCTGTGTATAAAACGACGAGGCAGGGACGTTCTAGTTCGTTGGTCAAATGCTGGGGCAAATCAGGTGTTTGGATTGATTGAGCAGCAGTGGCGTAAGAGGTTAAGAGCTCGTGTATCTAATCTGGAGGAACCGGGTTTGAATCCCAGCTCTGCCGCCTGAGCTGTGAAGGCTTATCTGGGGAATTCAGATTAGCCTGTACACTCCAACACACGCCAGCTGGGTGACCTTGGGCTAGTCACAGCTTCTCGGAGCTCTCTCAGTCCCACCCACCTCACAGGGTGTTTGTTGTGAGGGGGGAAGGGCAAGGAGATTGTAAGCCCCTTTGAGTCTCCTGCAGGAGAGAAAGGGGGGATGTAAATCCAAACTCCTCCTCCTCTTCCTCTTCTTCATCTACCAGTCTTATTATTTTTACATTTTTAGTATTAATATCAATTTATCAATCTATCAATATGGTTATTTAATTTTTTTTTAAAATTGAAACATCTAAAGATATGCAGGAGCGGGGAGACCATGGGCCATAGAAATGAAACGGCAGGACAAGAAGGGGGAAGCAGGTGGCAACAGGGAGGAGGGAGTGCGGGGTAAGACTAGGCAGGCTGGTTGTGGGCGGAGGGACAAATCTGTCCGGGTTCGGCAGCAGAGCAAAACTAAATTGTGCTATAGTGAATCTGCTTGCCATGGAAAGAGTGGAAAGTGAAGGTGGGGTTGGAGGAATTAAGTTCGTACAAGAAATCTTGCTGCGGCGGACATTTGCCTCCACCCTGCAGCAAACAACTTGTGTGCAACTGGTCTTGGTATCTGCATGATCTCTGATGCACCAGCAATCTCGTTCAGGCCACCTTTATGCAAACGATTCTTTGATTTCAACTAGACAGGCTTCAAGAAAATGAACAATGGGCATCAAGGCGTGGGAGACGGCATGCTCAGGAAGCCAACCCACCTTTATGATGCGGAGGGGTTTATCGGGATTGTTCTTATCCAGGTAATTGATGTAGCCAGAAAGAGAGAGAGTCAACAAGTGGTCTTTTTGCCACAGGCAGCCCAGCTGTTGGTCCAGAACGTTTGATCCCATGTTGAAAGTGTTCACGATGCTGTTGGCGCCAACATCCCAGATTTTTGCAGTTTTGTCTCCTGAAGCAGAAAGAAGTTGACTGCCATCTGGACTCCAGCTTATCTGTTGGGGGAGGGGGAAGTGGAGACTTTAAAATATAATCATACCCAACATCCAGTAGCGTCAACAACTTACTCACCGGCAGCAGCCCTGATATGTGGACAGCGGCCAGGAATTTATTTTGCTGCAGACACTATTCTGAGCTGGAGGGGTCAGACTCCATTAAAGACAACGAGCGCCCTCATGGATTCCAGGTTTCTGAGTTATGAGATGTGTGCCTTTGGCATGGGCGAGCTTGACTGGCATTCCCCCCTCCCACCTTTCTCAAAACAATTTGCAACATACAAGGAAGAGTAAGAGAGAGAATTGTTAAGGAATCAGAGCCTGCAAAAGACTCCCCCTGAGTCCCAGGAGACGGGAGATGATAGGGATGTATGCCTGAATCAAAGCAACAAAACCCCAAACCCCAAGCGGTGATAGTGTTACCGCCCAGGAAAATAGCCAAAATATTTCCCTGAAGTCAAGTTACATGGCTACACTGGTTCCATGTCAGGACGCAGAGACCTGTGTAGCTCAAAAGCCTCCCCGAGGCTCACAAGGAATGTATTTATGTGATTGTGCCAATGTTATATGATTTCCCTCTTGTCTTTGCCTTTTTTGGATATAATGACAGCCCCTTTTGTATTGAATTTATGATTTGCCCGCTGCTTGAGACTATATTCTAGCTGATTTCTCCAGTTAGTTTAAGTCTCTGTTATTGTTAATTTAGGAGATTCTTGCCTATGAGTATATGTGTTTATTCCTTAAGGTTTCCCTAATGTTTAAGTGTAAGAAAAGTAATTTTGATATTTGTGCTATTAGTAAAAGCAGTAGCCTGTAGAAGCTGATATTAAGGGACAAGGAAGTCAGGCCTGGAATGCAGCTTAGACCAACACCCAGCCGACTCCTTAGCGAGGACAAAGACCACCTTGGATTTGCAAATTAAACTCTGCTGGAAGCACCCAGAGGTCCCAGCCATTGGAAGACGTGCAGGGGCCACCACTGGACAATTTGAACTCCCCTTTGTTACAGAGACGAGGCGTGGGAGCCTCAGGACATAACTGAAGGAAACAGCCATCTGATAAAGGAGATAGCTGGGTGCGGTAACGAGCCTACCTAGATTTTCTGAATTGACTTTATCTGCTATCTCTTCAGCACCATTGCAAGATCTCGCGGGAAGACGTTTGACAGCGGGATTTCGTAATCCCATTCAAAGCTGTAATTGTACCTTCTTTTGTATTGTTGTTTTTTTATTGGTGTTTGGTAAGGGACCCCCCCCCCTTACCTCCCCTTTCTACCTGCCCCCTTGCCCCCTTTGATGTTTGTGAATAAAAATTCTTGTGCTTGTTTGCAAGGCGCGTTTTTTCCTGCCTGAGATGTGACCAGCACCTCCAAATAAAATCCTTTGCTTTGAAGAACGCTGGCTTCCTGCGCCTCATTACATTGCTGAGCTGAAATCATTTATTGTTACCCGAGCAACAGCGGTAACAATAGCAGGCCAGATGTGGCCGTGGGCAAGTAGCAGGAAGTGCCAGAACACTGTGGAGCCAGGCCGGTCCCTGGGATGCCACCTGCTGGGCCTGACAGGTACCTCACAGGGGGTGTCATTGCATAGATAAAATTTAGGAAGGAGAATTATGTCGAAAGCTGCTTTGGGAACTCACCTGGGTGAAATGAGGAGTACAAATACTAAACATATCAACAACATCCAGAACAGAAATGTAATACATTGAAATGCAGAGTACCTCCCCTTAAAAATGAGAACTGTTGCCAAACAAGGAAATCTGACGGCACAAAGATTGCTACTCAAGATCAAGTCCCACTCAACCCAGGTGTAAACAAGGGCAAGCTTGCATGGCAAGTACGTTTTGACAAACTTATGGTCCAGACTAGCCTGATCTTGTCAGATCTCAGTAGCTAAGCAGGACTGGCCCAGGTTAGCACTTGGACGGGAGGCCACCAGAGAAATCCAAGGTCTCCATGCATGCAAGGGCAAACCACCTCTGCTAGTTTCTTGCCTTGAAAACCCCACTGGGTTGGCCGTGACTTGATGACACTTTACGCACACAATTTGGAAGCAAATAAGTCGTTTTAAGATAAAGGCATACTTTAAAATACATTAGCAAACAACAATTATGGCAAGGCACCGAACCCAAAACATCACAAGAGTGCATTCTCTTAGAAGCAGAACTTCTACTTACAGAAGAGAAGAATATCTGTTAAGATGCTGTCCTCTAACGCAGGTATTTATATGTACCTACATATATATATATTTTCAAAAATAAAGGACTCTGACTGCTTGATTTGGAATCAATCTATTCCCAATTGTCAGAGGAGCAAATTCCTTGATTCCTGACCAGCAAATATGTATTTCTTCTCTTAACACTCCCACCCAAACGTAACACACAGTTTTAGTAGCAAGAGAGAACAGGACAATGTTCATGCATTCTCAACAAAATCAGCTTAACAGGATCAAAAGATATATTGCAACTCACAGTTTTACGGAAAACACATGGGGGAAAAGTAACTTACCGCATAAATGCCTCCGTCGTGTGCTTTACTTCCACCTAGAGCACCTACTTTTTCTCCAGTTTTCCCATCATAAATAAAAATCTTTCAAAAAATTGAGAAAGACACCAGTTAGTTGAATATGTTGAAGCCCATGAACACGTACTACTTTGAAGATACTGCATTGGCTTCTATGGAGCCGTTCTGCAAATGGTAGGCCCTTCCCTTAGCACAAGAGGCTCTCCCACTTCTAATAACCTGGAAACGTCAAGAAGAGTCAAGCTCTGAAGCTTCAAATAGAGCTGTTCAGGCAATGCATTTCTGAACATCTGCTAAAGACATCAGAAAATACCAGAGAGGTAGCTGTTGAGGCCTGATTAAGGTCTTTAAAGGTGCTACTGGACTCCTAGAACAACTTATTTCAGCATACAGTCTGCATTCGTTTGAAAGCTCTACAGATGAACCCCTCCCCCCTCGCCCTGCCTCAGTGTTCAAACAAAAGCAAATCCATCTATGCAAAGCCCAAAGACCTGAAACATCAAATGCTAAGGCTGGTGAGGTTCACTCTGAACTCTTGGTAACACATTATAAGCTAAGAATGGTTTATTTCCTAGTATTCATTCACCTGATTAAAAGAACACCCTCCTCCTTTTAAAACAACCAATTTTAAGGAAGTCCTGTGTTAAGTAAAAGATCCAACATTTACAGCTCGTGCTACAATGGGAACTGTCGCTTTCTCACAGCTGTGGTGGAGCAAAGAGCTGGATCTTGCCCCCAGTTAGGTCTCGAACTTTAAGTCAATAAATAGACTCTGTGTTGTTGATCATTAGCGTTTAATGATAAGCTCAGAAACAGGCCTCTCTCTCTCTTTTTTTTTTTTACCTGGCCATCTGCACTGGCTGAAGCAAGCTTATTCCCATCTGGAGAAAACCTCACACAGTTGACAAAACGGCTGTGGTCCTGTAAGAGAAGACACATTAGAGCTTCATCTCCCAGGCAAATGACTCCAGGCTAATTTCTACCCGTGGTGGTCCTTATCTTCAGCCTGTTGCAGAGATTCTAGCCCTCTCTCATGCTTCCTGATTATCCCAACGCATACTGAGAGTCCTCTGCAGAATCTTTATTGGATTCCCATTGTGTGGGGAGAGGGGGTGTCACCGTTGGCAGAGGGAGAAAAATAGGACAGTTCATTACTGATCTGCCAGACTGGAAACGAGGCCAGGAAATGGGGGACCAAACATTCATGTCTCTTCAGAACACAAACAGCATTTAAAGAGAAAAGAAAATGCAGGCAGCCAGATACGAAGCAGTGGCACACAACACGATAAGGAGTTGCTGCATTCTCTGAGGCCTGCATGCCAATCCTGGGGTGATTCATGAATTTGAATCTGTTTCCAACAGGGATAACAGATTTTTCTAGACACTTTCTAACATGTCTGTGGCACGCTCTCCAAAAGGATGCAGGTGTTAAAATTTAGAGATGCCAATGCAACAACGCAGAGATCTTTCACACAACTGGCTTTATCACGCATACAGTGGAGAATCACAGCAGTTCTGGGGTGCTCTGCCGCCTGGACTCCGCTGCCGGCCACATGCTGGATTTCATAGCCAACCAGGGGGCTACATGCACCCTGCAGGCTCCCGGCTCACAGGATTCTATTTGAGCAGGACTTCAATGTGAAGACACTGACAATCCAGATCAGGGGTCTTTAAACTATGGCCCTCCAGATGTTCAGGAACTACAATTCCCATCAGCCCTGCTACTTGGCCATGCTGGCAGAGGTTGATGGGAATTGTAGTTCCTGAACATCTGGAGGGCCATAGTTTGAAGACCTCTGATCCAGATTATTTACTGAATGTAAACACTACACAAATGAGTCACCGGCCAATAGAAGAGTGCAGAGTTTATAGCTCAGGGCCAGCTTTAAAGGTAATTCTACCTTCACACTCCTGAACAAAACTACATAAATATTTTAGATTGCTTCTGCCACGTTGCTTCTCATCTTGGAGAAGTCTATTTCATGAGAATTCTGCAGATTCAAACAGCAACAGAAAGCCAAGTTAGAGTAAAACCATCAAGGTGAGACACGGACAGTTTAAGCAATCTCAAGATTAGGTCTGCAAAATTTCTGGAAAGGGCAGAAGCCTCTGAAATGTTGAGTACTCAACTGGGCTGAAGCAGTTTGATTGCAACAAATGTCTGCTCAGGACTGCTCATCTGAAGTCACCATAATGATGCACAGCCCCAAGACTTCACACTAATACAAAGCCCCTGATTCTGCTTTTCAACTCCCAACTTCTCCTCCAAAATGGAGATACTCTCTAGAACGGCACCCTAAATTTGGGAAGGCTTCTACTGAAGGAAATACTCATGGCTGGATTTCCAGGCGACAAAGACTGCATGCAGATAATCAAAACTGAGGACTCACACTAATTGTAAACTTGAATTTGAATGGCGGTCCTTCAAAGAATGCAGAACAATTGTCATCGCTGCCGGTGGCTAGGCGATATGGCCGAGTCTGTTTAATATCCACACTATTGATCACTTTGTTGTGGCCAGTGATCTCACCGACGGAGGAGCCGGTATCCCAAAGGAACACAGCTCCAAATCTATTGGAAGAGAAACAAAACACATGCTGTGTAAAACAATGGCTGGCTATGTGCGGGGCTCAGCTCCTTGAGCACAGTCAGCACACTGAATCTTCTTAGACAATGGAAATTAGGTCACCCAGTTAATCTCATGTGATTTCAGCCTTGCTCCAGGGGACTGCGGGGGGCGGGGGGGAGGTATTTGAAAGCTTCATCCATAAGATACAAGCGAAAAATGTAGCAATATCCGGCCCTTTCTCCAGGAATACAGAGATGAACGAGAAATGCTCTGAAATTAAATACTATAAATGGCTGATCTGCTGACCTGCACTGCCAGCCATCTAAGGTTAATCTCAAAAGACGTGGAGCGCAAGAGAAAGAAGAGGCTGATCTCTGAGTGTTCGATAATCCAAACAGAATCCCTTCCAGATGCAACTGTGTGTTGTAAACAGCGGAATGTGAGTTTATTATATCCAACTGACACAGCACGATCTTGAAAACATACTTTAAAGGTATTTTCACGTGGGTTACAGAAGCCTGCCTCTTATACAAGATTATTAACAGGGAACCTAAAATGTGTGATTTTCATACTGCTAAGGCAGTAATGGCGAACCTTTTCGAGACCGAGTGCCCAGATTACAACCCAAAACCCACTTATTTATCACAAAGTGCCAACACAGCAATTTAACCTGAATACTGAGGTTTTAGTTTAGGAAAAACGGTTGGCTCCAAGGCGCGCGTTACTCGGGAGTAAGCTTGATGGTAGTCGGTGGCTTTGCTTTGAAGCAACCATGCAACTCTTCCAACGGGTGAATCATGACCCTAGGAGGGTTTACTCAGAAGCAAACCCCAGTGCCAGCAACCGAGCTTACTCCCAGGTAAAGGATCATGCTTTAGTTCTTTGCATGAAAATCAGTGGGGTTTAACAGCACTTAACAAGGTTACCTACACTGCTTCCCCAAAACTAGGCCTTAGGTTTAATGCTAATAGAGCCCAGCGGCTTTGGCCAACCTAGATGTGTGTGTGTGTGGGGGGGGGAGACTCTGTTTGCGTGTGCCCACAGAGAGGGCTCTGAGTGCCACCTCTGGCACCCATGCCATAGGTTCGCCACCTCTGTGCTAAGGTCTGCAGAATGAGAACAAAAGAAATCTGCAGCACCTCACAGCACAAACCACCCACAAGCAAGGAGTCACCAGTCTGGAAACAGATGCAGCTCAGGCCGCGTTCCAGAGCAGACGCTGCTTGCTCCACTTCTGACCAGCTCTTTTCAACTTCAAAACGGACCCCTTTATTCAGACATCCTGAGCACATCAACAGCTTTTAACTGCAAGACTGGGGTTAAAACAAGGAGGCAAGTTTTAAGGCTGTGGTCTATAACCTACTGCTTCACTAAGCAGTTTGGAACTTTCCACCCAAGGAAGAGCCCCTTAAGCAAGAGGAAGGCTCCATAAACGGCAGGAGATTCCTTCCTCCAGCCTCAGGAAGTGTTCGTTTGGAGAGATTCTCCTGAAGCATTCATCCCCGCTGCCCAGTTTTCAATGCAAGTTCTTGGTAACCACAATTTTAGTCTGTGGAACATATTGCGGAAATGCAAAGCGAGCCTTGCTCTGCAATGGAATTTTCAGGCCAACTATCCACATGACTGTTCAGCTTTGGGGAATATTTAGACGGGAATAACTGCTTTGAGGCTGTCTTAACTTTGGGAACCTTTAAATGCAGGCAAAGGGCTCCAGGAGCCCTTTATTATGCTCAAGGATAAAATACTAGGAGGCAACTAAACACACAGAACGCCTTGATGCCATTTAAGAGTGGGATGCCAACAAAGTCTTTGTTCCAAAGGGTATGTGCTATTAAAAGGTTTCTAGCTGTTAAATTACCAGCTTAGAAGTCTAAGACAAGGCAAGATGAAGACCCCCCCCTCCAAGATTTTAAAGAGTGTTATCACAAACGTATCAGATTTTCTACTCACTTCTCTCTTCCTTCCCCAACGGCAGCAATCCTCTTGCTGTCTTCTGTCCAGGCAATGTCTTTGATTTTTCCTGCAAATGGCTGATATTCGTACTTCAGGAGGTGTTCCTTTTGAGTGGTGTCCCAGATTCGGAGCTTTCCGGAGATGTCTGTCATGACACACAACAGCACTGTTCTAGCACGATCAAGGCTTTGCAGGACCACCAAGGCACCCATTCGGATGCTTCCCATCTGCTTTCAGGGGCCTCCAGAGACACAGAAACAGCAGTAACTATAGCCAGAGGGTTTTTTGTGCTGGTACACACCAATATGGGGTACCAATGCCTTCAAGTCAAGGTTAAGGCCGCAGTCTGGGTGACGAAAGGTGGCAAGTTGGCCTGAGTCTGTGTCTGCCCCCAGCAGCCCAACTAGAATTCCCTCGCACTTCAGACGTCATTAGTGGCCACAACTTGGGGATGGAGGACCCAGAAAAAGACAGGCCAAGCCAGGCTTCAGCAATCAGCTCAGGCCCCAGCTGGCCCTGTCCTCAAGAGGACAAAAGGGGAGGCATCTGGGTGCAGATGAACCAGGGACTGGGAGGAGCTCACTGACAGCGGGGGTGGTATAAAGTTGCTGCTTAGCCTTGGACGGTTTTCGTCTGACAAGGTTGGCGGGACGCCCAGATTGGGGAGTGTTTCTAGTATCTGCAGTTTCTGGTATCTGTATCTTCTGTTTCTTTTGCTTGTCTGTGTGAAGCTGTTTCATTGTAATTTTTGGATGGGAACTACAGGTGTTTATCTAGCTTTGGCGGGAACTGGTGGGGAGCCCGTAAAAGAGGCTGTTCGTACGTTGGGAGGTCAGTTCCCACATTGCTTGTGATCGACTTAGAATGCCAGCTCAATAAAGAACTTGAAAAGTTACTTTTGGCCTGGACTTTACTGGTTCCTTACAGTGACCAAATACACTTGCAGGTAAGTACTGGGACCTTTTCTTTGTAACAAAAAAGCACTCAATATAGCCAATTGGACACCAGAAAACATCTCTTTTTAAACCCATTTCAAGCTGTCCTTCCTTTTTCTGATTGGTCGAATCACAGTTTTGTCTAGTCAGCAATGCCAAGTCATGTTAAGCTCTTTTCAACAAGATCTGAAATGGCCTGAAGAGAGGCTGTAAGTCTGCCTAGACTTTTTGAATGAAGCAGTCATTGAACAAATGACAAGGAATACTCTGAGCACAATACCAATAAAGACCAACCAAAAATAAAATTGCCAATATGATGTAATGGGGTGCCAGATGTTCATGGACTACAATTCCCATCAGCTTCTGCCAACATGGCAAATGAACATCTGGAGCACCATAGGTTGACCCCCCTGGGTTAAAAGTTTCAGAGTACAACCTGGGAGACCCAAATCTCACCGACCCGACCATGAAACTCGCTGTGGAACTTTGAACCCATCTCGGCCTGATATACCTCACAGGATTGTTGTGAAGCTAACATAGGGTGAGAACCATGAATGCTGCCATGAACTCTTAGGATAAAAGACAGGATTAAAAAGGGATATTTTTAAAATATTTTTAAAATATATATTTATATTTTTAAATATTTTTTTAAATCATATTTGTAAGATAGATGTGCTCACTGACTTGACTTAAGGAAAAATAAGTTCTCTTCCCAAAGTCTTATACTGTGTTCCCGTGAAAATAAGACCTACCCCGAAAATAAGCCCTATCATGATTCTTCAGGACTTTTGGAGGAGGCTTAAAATATAAGCCCTCCTCCAAAAATAAGCCCTACCGGTAGTTACGGATCAGGTTGGTGTGACCCAGCAGGGGGCTCCCAGCCAATGAGGATGCAGCTTGCATCACATGTGACAGGGAAGCAACGGGGCTACCGAGAGCCCGCCTTAATGAATTGTGAAGGTACCGTATTTCCCGTAAAATAAGCCCTAATGCACCTTCTGGTGTAAAAATTAATATGAAACCCTGTCTTATTTTTTGGGGAAAAGGATAAAGATATAGTACTCTATACCACGCAGTGACAAAATCTAATTGGTTTTGCAAAAGCCCCTGCCAAGCAGAAAGAGAACGCCCACTGATAGATCTGCACAGAATCTCTCTTGTTCCAAAGAGTCTGCTTTTCTCTTTGGCTCATTTCCTACCTGCTTATTAAAATGGAAGGCTGCAACAGAGATTACTTGATTTCAAGACCAAGCCTATCATTACCAAACCACTGCTCAGGCAGAGCTTTGAAGCTTAAGAAGAAGCCGGTCACACCCTAAGGAGCCAACAGGAACCTGTACAGAACACAATCAAGAAAGCCAGCAGCTGAGAAGACAGTCACAGCTGCTGCAATTCCCGTAGCTTTGTTTATTTGAGCCTTTGGGGCATAGAATCATGTCCTATTGAAAAACAATCTTCAATTTCCAAACTGTTTTCCAAGTCTTTTTTTTTTTTAAGATGCCATACTCGTGTATAAGGTTGTACTGATTTTCACCACTTCTTCCCTAAGGACTTCAGAGATTCCCTCCTGAACGGTGCCCGTACTCAGCACTGCTAAGGGCCACCGCACGAAAAAGAACTGCTTCAACCCATTTCAAATTAGTTAACTGGATTTGCAATTACAAGTACTGATAAGATGGATAAGATTCAAGGAGAAGGTCTCTTCTTGCTCTCTTCAAAGGAGGGGAACAGCACACGAATGGAACCTATGCCCTCGCCCATGTTAGGAGCAAGCATGGTGCCAGGCAGCCAAGTTCACCTGCTCCACCTTTCACTGCTGGGCATAAAGGCTCTGCTGCTCAGAGGCCTTTATTCATCCCTCCAGAAGCACTGCTGAGTCTCCGGGTCAACACGTCTCTCCTTCAAAAATGCGGTGGTGCCGTCAAGCCACAGTTGACTTGTGGAAACTCCGTAGCGCAGGGATGGCCAACCTATGGTGCTCCAGATGTTCATGGACTACAATTCCCATGCTGGCAGGGGCTGATGGGAATTGTAGTCCATGAACATCTGGAGCACCACAGGTTGGCCACCTCCTGCTGTAGGGTTTTCAAGGCAAGAGGCAAACAAAGGTTTGCCTACCTCCATGTAGACTGACCCTGTTTAGCTTTTGAGAGTGGGCTAGCTTAGGACATGCAGGTCAGGGAAGAAGCGCACACTATCCTAAAACTGCTTGTCTGTGTATTTTCACTAACCTTTTGTTTGGTCTGAAAGTATACACACTGAGACTGAAATAGCTAACCTCAGACTTGCATCTGAAAATGTTACCTATTTGGCCAAGCTTTAAATATACAAGACACAGATATGACAGCATCTAGATTTTCATATCCCCCGAAGTCATCTACATTTTTTCTGAGTTCATACTTCAAAAATAAATGAAGTTAGATCCTGATGTCACCAGCTATATTCAAGGTATTTATACCACAGTATCCACACAGCTATGTTCACACAGCTATAGACTTGAGTGGCAGAGTCTCCTTCTTTGGAGGTTTTTAAACAGAGGCTGGATGAACATATGTCGAGAGTGCTTTGATGGTGTGCTCCTGCACGGCAGGGGGTTGGACTTCATGGCCCAGGTGGTTTCTTCCAACTCTATGAATATGCTCCTAGGTTCTTAAGTGAGCTTCAGAGTAATTTTTTCCTTACTAAAAGAACATTTGTAGTCCTCGTGGGTGGAAAGATAAGCATGAAAATGTCAACATCCAGTGACATCCCAATAGCTAGAGGGACAGGATATAGTGGTGGCGAACCTTTGGCACTCCAGATGTTATGGACTAAAATTCCCATTGTAGTCCATAACATCTGGAATGCCAAAGGATCGCCACCACGGGGATATCAGCTACCAGAACCAGAACTCCTGACCACAGGTAGCTACGTGGTTAATGTAACACACACAGATGGCTGGATTCATTCCTTTGATAGAGAGTGCCCACAGATATGGCTAATGCCCTGAGTTTTGGGACAGCAGGCCTCAAAAAGGTGGGCTGAAGCCACATATTTTTACTTGGGACATGCAGACTGAGACGATACTGTACCTCCAGATGCAATGTAGAAGCCACTGGGCGCATACTTGGCAACAACAACTTGATGGGCGTGCTCCGTGTAAATATCGGCAACTGCAGGATTCTACAAAAAGAATTATTATTTTTAAATGCGGGCCTGGAAATAACTACTCAGTAACAGTTCTTTTCTGTCAGATGGAGCTGGTGAACAGTTCCAATCTGGGAAATCCCTGGCAGGCGTTTGACTTCTGTGGGGACAGTCCCACAAGCGGTTCACAGGACTGTCTGCCAAGTCCTCAACACAGCCCAAAAGCCAACCTCCCCAAGGCACACTACGATGAGTCTCAGAGCCACACACAGATTAGAAACTAGACTGGCGCAGCTGGTTGTGCTGAATAGCTGAACTAACCACATATTCTACCGCCCACCGCACAGGGAAAACAATATTGGGCTAGTTAATTGCCTTCGCAGAGTTTGACTTCTTGAGGGCCTAAAAAAAAAAGTCAACTTTTCTAGAGACGCTACACCTACACAGAAGATATTTTCCACAGGTTGGAGTAAAGAACCTTAGCTGCATAGAAGCCTATGTACATATAACTAATACACATACAGACACCAGTGTGGGATCTGTACCTTGCAAAAACAGGTAGTTGACCGCATATACAGCACCTCTGTAGTTGGCTGTGGAGAGGGTGTTGCACTCCCCTTTGTTCAAAGAGTAATCTGACCAGTGCCAATAAAAAGCAACAGCCACAATTTCTCACAGGTAAGTGGTTAGTCACTTTGCCTACTGCAGCTCAATCTTACAGGCTTACAATCATGACCCTGAAAACAAGCGACTGTTCTTCAGAACAGCCCAGATTTAGCAACCCATTCACTGTTCAAGGTATTTCAGAAGCTCACCACCCAAAGATACTGCATTAGAAAGCTTCTTCAACAAACAAAATCTATTTAGGAGTGAAGGCACTGGCTACTTTTGAGAGGCAGCAAACCCTAGATTTTAAGATGTATTTTAAGAACATTTCAGACTATTGATTCAGATTATGCAGCTAATGGAGAGCCACATCTACAATTGTTTTAATCCTGTATAATTTACGGATGTTCACTGCTCCGAGTCCTGGGTTGACAGGGGGAGAGTGGTTTTAAAATCAAACCAAATTTTAAAAATTAATAAAATTTCAAAATTACCACCAACCAAAAGTGCTACATTCACCTCCATCGCTGGCTGGAAGCCTGTACCTCAAAGATGCTCACAAGCCTATTTGATCCTCCACTCGTGGTTGTTTCAAGGTGGGAACGACCTGCCAATCACAAGCCCACTGGGAAGTGGCTTTGATTACTTACCTGAAATATGGGGCAAGTACCCCATTGGGGATTGTCGCTCAGAAGAGCCACAGACAGAATGCCTAAGACTCACGCGTGGCTCCTGAGTCACTGAGCGGCTGATTTGGATTGTTTTGTTTGTAGTTAGCCTTATGCCTAATACTTTACCTTTCCATGCTGTTAATCAGAATTTTATTGCTGCAAACTGCCCTGCGAGAAGACAGTTTCAGCTACTAGAAAGGGGCATGTTTTCTAGTAATTTGCAGTGCAATTTAAAGCACATGGGCTACCTGCAGAGGACAGCCAGCTCCCCAATTCTGAACAATGTATGGGAACCTCCAAATATCTTGGAGATAGGTGTAAGTGATGCAGCATTATTATAAAAAGCAGACTTATAGCTGTGACCGAGGAAGGCCTTGAACACAGATTTTGGAACCATTCCTGTTTACTGTAAACTTAAGATCGCAAAGTATTTTCTGCAGTCAAAGGCTCTCCCACTGAGCTACACGCCCTAGTACAGTGGTGGCGAACCTATGGCACGGGTGCCAGAGGTGGCACTCAGAGCCCTCTCTGTGGGCACACGTGCACAGAGTTTGTCATGTGATAATAGTGTAATTATTTCAGGGAGATTATTAGCATTAAACCTAAGACCTAGTTTTGGGGAAGCAGTGTAGGTAACCCTGTTAAGTGCTGTTAAACCCTACTGATTTTCATGGGAAGAACTAAAGCGTGATCCTTTACCAGGGAGTAAGCTCGGTTGCTGGCAATGGGGCTTGCTTCTGAGTAAACCCTCCTAGGGTTGTGATTCACCCGTTCGAAGCATTGCAGTTGCTTCAAAGCAAAGCCACCGACTACCACCAAGCTTACTCCCGAGTAACGCGCGCCTTGGAGCCAACCGTTTTTCTATACTAATACCTCAGTATTCAGGTTAAATTGTCATGTTGGCACTTTGCGATAAATAAGTGGGTTTTGGGTTGCAGTTTGGGCACTCGGTCTTGAAAAGGTTCGCCATCACTGCCCTAGTATTTTCTAAGTTCAAGGTAAGAATATTAAGATCCTGAACGTTTAAAAGCATTCTTAGAACCATGCAATGAAGTTCTGAAGCAGATATGTCCAGATATCATGTTTCTAGAGCAGCATCCCTTAGATATGACAATCATTAAGTGCTGTACCTTATGATTCTTGACAAATGTATTTTCTTTTATGTACACTGAGAGCATATGCACCGGAGACAAATTCCTTGTGTGTCCAATCACACTTGGCCAATAAAGATTCTATTCTATTCTATTCTATTATTTGTGTATAGCCCTTTTAAATTTAACAAACTCAACTCAAAGCCCCAACGAACACTGAAGTTCTCTCTTCTGCTCACCCCCAGTTTCATATTTTTTCCTCCACTGGTGAGACCCTTATTGTAAAGATACCCAACATTTGTACACAAACACACCATTCTACCTCTATGAAAAAACTGCTTGTGCCGTTCTAGGTACATACCAGAATGCCTGGGTAATGTAATCGCTACTGTTGGACATGGGTGACCAAGAACGTGGGTAGCTATGATGTTCAGTCTAGTTTAAACTACTAATACTTTGCAAAGACCACTAGTACTTTCACAGAGCTGAGCTCTTTGCAGGAAGGATGAGATAGCAGGAAATAGAATAGATTCCTTCCCAGTAAATAGTTAGGGGACACAGAGTGAAAAAGATGCAGGCCTCTTACAAGCATTTGATTCTGTTGCCTCAGCCTTGCGTAATGGGAGTGGGCTCTGCCCACAGTCCTCCCAATACGTAAGTTTTGTACAAACAGAGCAACATTTCCATTTTCCATCTTCAGTACTCATAAGTGGAATACTGAAATTTTAAGGATGTACCCTTGTGCACACCAGAACCCTACATACCTGGAAAAATACACATTGCCCATGTCATACAAAATGATAACTGTGTACACTGGAAGGATCACGGGTAGGGCACACTCCTGCCGTGTGTTATTACTGTGCCATAACTGAGTTTCTGAACAGGGCAGCCTGGACATTACAAAGCCGGTACTTCATGGTAACTTAATGGGCTGATGCTGTGCTCCCCAAGGGGTTAGTTAGCCAAGGTGCCTCAGTGCCTCCTAGCGTGGGGGCAGCCATTAGATGACCTGCTCAGATCCTAAAGGGGAGTGGCAAGTACAGAAACTGTCCAAGGGCCTAGCTAGCAAAGCGGGGAGAAGAGCGGGGAGTGATCCCGAAGACGCCTGAATGCAAAGGGAGAAAGACAGAAGACCCGGGCTGGGGAAAGGAAGCTGGAGAAAAGGGGGTGCCCCCAAGTCAGGAGTTGCAGATGTTCCACTATTTGCTAGCCATTAAGCCTTAAGAAAGGTTTCTATGATAAACAAATGCTCATTTATGCTCTCGCTCCCTTTCCTTCTACAAATAATTGATGCAAGGAGCAATCTCTGCCTACTTAATGTTTCCTGCATCACTGACTGAAGCAACCCAGTACATTTTTTCCTGCTCTTCCAGTGCCCGGTACACACATGGGGATAGCAGGCTTGCCTGGTTAGTCATTCTATTGCTTGTTACAGAGTCACTGAAGCTCTGTTAGTGTCTGTCAAGTACCAGGTTAAGATAAATTGCTTCCCCCTGAAGAACAGTTAGTATTTTGATTCTGCTTAAGACCGTCTAACGCAAGTGACCAACGGGACAGATTTGTAAGTAAGTACCAGTAGGAGTGTTCTGTGGCAGACAATACTTAAAAATAACCTACTGTAACTGTGACAAGCAGAACAGGGAATTAAAACTGACTAAGCCAAGAATCAAGGTCAAATTCCTTCTTTGTTATTTAAGTCAAGAACCTTTTGAAATGGCTGGGGTTGAGAGCGGAACATGAAGGAAACAATAGCTTCTATTTCTGTCCTACCTGACAGCCTTTTTTTAAAAAAATGATTTTTTTATTGATGTTCACAGTGTATTTGATTGGATAGAATTAGAAAAATACTATACATGAGAGTTAAATAGAGAAGACATCTACCCATAACTATATTGATTAAACATTACATAATGGTTGTTGTGGGTTTTCCGGGCTGTGTGGCCGTGGTCTGGTAGATCTTGTTCCTAACGTTTCGCCTGCATCTGTGGCTGGCATCTTCAGAGGTGTATGCCAGCCACAGATGCAGGCGAAATGTTAGGAACAAGATCTACCAGACCACGGCCACACAGCCCGGAAAACCCACCACAACCAATTGAATCCAACCGTGAAAGCCTTTGACAATACATTAAATAATGAATTCCAATATGACATTATGTTATTACAGAAACCGTTATGGAATCTTTAAATCACTGTCATTTTCCCACCTCCTCCAAAACATCTTTACTGGTTAGACTATTATATATTAATCATTATCCATTTTTTAATTCTCAAGTTATTTTTGTTTTTTATGATTGATTCAGCTTCGTATCAATAGTAAAGTTCTCATTTCTCATTACATTCATGTTTTGAGCATCTGTTTACAAGATTAGTTAGTTGGGTCATAATACCATGTTCTCTAATTTTGTCTTCCCAGCATTCTATTGTACTTAATGGCCTTTTTCAAGCAAAAGCAACTGAGAAAAACATTTTAAAGAGACATGGGCCTTTTCCACACAAACTTTTTAGGCAGATAATAAAATGTTTCTTTCTGCACTGCGCCCCCCCCCCTTTGGTTCTGAAAATGTTTTATCTGAATCCCCTTTTGAAAAGATTCAAGTTCCAAGTTCCAAGAAACCTTTATTAGGCATAAAATTGAAAAGATTCTTTGGTTTGAAACGTTTTCAAGACATCTTCCCTTGCCGTGTGGGTATATCTAAAACATTTTATTTTTCCTGCTGCCATTTTCCAATTTTGCTGTGCCATCCCTGAACTTCCTCGTTGGCACCATTTTATTCCATCTATTCCCTCTTCCCTCTTTATTTCTGTGGGGTTTTTAACAAAATATTTTTGGGAGATGAAATCTTTGAATAACTGAATACATGTAGCTACAGAGAATTGCAGCTAGGAAGCACTGAAACAATGAAGCACCAACTCTACAAATAACCCCCCAAAAGGAAAAACATCATGGCAGCCATGAATTGCATAAGAACAAAAGAACAAGCCAGCTGGATCAGACCAGAGTCCATCTAGTCCAGCTCTCTGCTACTCGCAGTGGCCCACCAGGTGCCATTGGGAGCTCACCTGCAGGATGTGAAAGCAATGGCCTTCTGCGGCTGTTGCTCCTGAGCACCTGGTCTGCTAAGGCATTTGCAATCTCAGATCAAGGAGGATCAAGATTGGTAGCCATAAATCGACTTCTCCTCCATAAATCTGTCCAAGCCCCTTTTAAAGCTATCCAGGTTAGTGGCCATCACCACCTCCTGTGGCAGCATATTCCAAACACCAATCACACGTTGCATGAAGAAGTGTTTCCTTTTATGAGTCCTAATTCTTCCCCCCAGCGTTTTCAATGAATGCCCCCTGGTTCTGGTATTGTGAGAAAGAGAGAAAAATTTCTCTCTGTCAACATTTTCTACCCCATGCATAATTTTATAGACTTCAATCGTATCCCCCCTCAGCCGCCTCCTCTCCAAACTAAAGAGTCCCAAACGCTGCAGCCTCTTCTCAGCCTCTCCTCGCTTCGAGGAGTTAAGTGAGGACAAACATGGTGGTAAAGGGCAGGATTGAAAATGTTTTGCAAGCATTTTAGGCGACTTGTGCAGAAAGGGCCAATGGCTCCAGAACAGCTCACCAGGAAAAGCCCGAAAGAAGCTTTACACACACTAATAAAAAAAATCAAGAAAGCAGCTTAAATCTAATTCAAGCACACATTCAGCTCTAGTTCCTGCAGTGTCCGAATGTCTAATTCCTGCAATGTGCTGAGCGCTGAAACCAGAGATACTTGTAAGAGCTTGTAGCCCATTCGCTACGCCTTTGCTCTGTGAGGAAGCCAGGCAGGTAAAATATTCATGCGCTCTGTAATGCATTCTTACAGAAGTCCTCATGGAGGTTGATGGAACTTTAATGTGCAGGGAGCACAAAGCATCCTGTAATGTGGATTCTGGACAAGAAGTGAATCGGAAAACACTGGAAGTGCACATTGGGAGCTAAAGCGAATCTGTGGCTTTTTAGCAGCGCTGTATGTTAGATTATAATCTATTTTTTTTCTCAGTCATTATCCTTCTATGTGGCTTGTTTTTTAGTGCTTTATTTGGTACGATGATCATTTGGTTGGAACTATTGTGCACGTGAGTATTTGAAATGCTGATATCCATCTGTTGAGCAGCTATTTGCATGGCAATTGCAGAGGAATAAAAACCACGTACGAGGCCCCTCAAACGAGTGACTCCATAATTCTTGTAGTTTGTCCGGAGAGCCGCACAGAAACAAATTTATTATTTTTCATTCAAATCTACATCACTTTAAGGGTTTTCATTATACTTCTGGCAAAGCTGTTTATGTTTTTCTGGTTTTTATGCAAACTCCTCCTGTTACAGTGCAATCGGGAGGGGGGGGGGTTATGGATATGTAACATGCCCCTGCATCAGCATAGATGACATCTCATGCAGACATAAGCAGGGGCAATTATGCTGATGATGTGGAGCTGTGCTGCTACGTGACACCTGGGCATTAATGCAGCCACTGTGCCAGGACTTGTCCAGAGTAGAGCTACTGTTGGTGCTGATGGGAATGTTATAGGGGGCAGATAACACTTTAGTTGGCTTCTAGAAGCCTTTCAGCCTGAGAAGGTGCCCTTTGATTAGCACACGCGTATGCCACCAAAAAGGCAGGCACTGCCCAGTGGACAGCTTAAGGGGCCTGCAGTATGACCCAAGGTCCCCCCCAAAAAGTATGCACTGCTGAGAGCCACTTCCCCCCCCCCATTGAACTGTCCATGCCATATATTTATAGGCAGCCCAATCGAAAGGGGGTAGGGGATAGATCTGTGGCTGTTGGGCATGGCTCTGCTTCCAAAGAGGTATTTGGCAGGAGGGAAAACCCATCGGCCAGCAAAAGCCTTCCCCTTTCTAAGCACCAACATTTACATAAAAGGGGAAAAAATGAAAGGACAAAAAAAAATAAAGACCAACAAAGATAACATTCATATATTTATAACTGTATCAGAATTAATTAAGTAGATCTGTGTTTGCACACAACACAGAATCCAGATAGGAGGAGAAAATGAAGGTAAAGTAGAAGAACTGGAAAAATGAAAAAAAGATATTTTTAAAAAGAGGAAGTGGGGAAGGGAAGGCTACTTCGGAAAGCTGGTGGCTTGCACAGACTGAGGGCACTGGCATATGCAACCTTTTTGGTGGTGTAAGTCCAGTGGCGTGGGGGTGGGAAATGGCGCCCGGGCCGCACCCCCCCCTCGCCCCTTCCACTTACCTCAGTTTAGCCGGCTGCAAAGAGCAGGCGGCTGGAAAAGCAGCCTGGCTGGGCGACTGCCCAGCTCAGCCCAACAGCCCGGCCCCGCCAGACTGCTCTGGGCGATGGGGCCTGACTGGTGGGGCACAACCAGTCAGGGGCGTCCAGCAGTGACCTCCACTGGGCCTGGCCCGGCAAGGCTGGCCCGGTCTGGCGAGCCAGGGGGAGAGGGGGAGGGGCGTGGGGGCGATTTCCCGCCCCCAAGTGATCCCAATGTCACGCACCTGGGGTGTGGCGCCCCCCCGGCCCGGTAACTACGTGACTGTGTAAGTCTGTGCCCAGGAAAGGGGTGTTTCTGGACCAAGAGGGCACTGAAAGCCAAATAAAGTCAGCTCTGGAACACCCCCATCAGCACTGGCAGGCGCTCCCATGGCAGAGGGGTGCTGGGACGTGCTGCAATTTCCAGGTCTAGCTGCTTCACAGTGGTGCAGTGTCCCTCTGCCGGAATATCTGCCCCTTATACCAGTAGTGGGCCCCCAGGCTGGCAGAGCCCTACATTGCTTCCAGGGCTCCAACTCGCCCCCCCCTCAGGATTGCTCTGTTAGGCACACTTTTTTTGTGAGTGCCAGGTCAGTCTCCCCAAAGCATCTGAAGTTGTGAAAGCGTATCATAAAACACCCATAACCTAAGCCATCTCTTGCTTTACCTCTCAACAGTCCCCAAGCACACTGCAAGATTTAACGGCTGCCTCATCCCCTGCTCAAAGCACTCAGCCCCCCACAACCAAAATTAATCAATAAACTGCATCTTAAAGCTGCTTTTGGGAAGCTATTCTGGAAGACAGTGTGCACCACTGAAGAGAGAAAAGTAGAATTTTCCTGCACCTGAAGAGTCAAACTGTCAGACTCTCAAGCTGCATTCAGACAACACAACAAGCCACAACAAACCCACAATCTTCAACACAGGTTGTGACTGTGCTTTCTGTTGTGCGTCCTCCCCACCACATAGCACATGGACTTCCTTTAAATGGAAGTTCAAGAGAGAAAGGAATGTGCAAGCACAGACACAAGCTGAATTCATGCCTAAATACAGTCTGATTGACCTTTGTCGTATTGTCTGAATGGTGCCACGGAAAGGGCTGCCCGTGCCGGCCAAGCGGGCTAAGGCCTAGTCATCACTGAGGCAACAAACCAGTACACCAGTTGGGGCTACGGCTGAATGCTCCTCTGTACCCCCCACCCAAATAACTACACTGACATTTGTGGCCTGTGGGCTAGAAGCAGCACCATGTATTTACTATAGGTCATAGTGATACCTCTCTCGGGTACAGAAAATGGCTGTCGTAAATAGTTCCCAGGAAAGGCAGGATAAAAATCTGACAGAAAAGGAGCAAGTGGCTTCACTGTCTCACATCTTGGCCTATCAGCATTCCTGCTCCTGTCCAGGTGTGTCAAAAACTCCCACTGCCTGCAATGCAGGTAGGCATCTCCATAACCAGGGAGTGCTTTATCAGGGTCCCTCAGTTTTAGCAAGCCGCGATTGAAAAACCCATGAGTTTCTACCATCCTACTCCGCTTGGGAGATGCCTGAAAAACATACAAAATGCACTGAGACTACAAGAGATGATCTCCTGCTTTTCCCAGCACTTCTAAGATCTGGAGGAGAACGTGGCCTCGTCACACCGGAGGAGAAAGGTTTCATTTGAGTGAGACAATTTGTGGAGCCCATTATTTTAACTCCATCTCCGAAAGCAGAACTCGGACTAAATATATAACACAGTCATCAGCATTGTAAGTCTCACAACTAACATTACAAAACAAAACAAGAAGTAGAAGCTAGGTGCTCCCAATCAACACCGCAACATCTAAAACGCCCCTGCATGAACTCTCTAAAGATATGACTTTTAGAAGCAGTTTGAAAAACTTTTCAGCAGTAATTCCAAATAATCAAAAAGCTGAAATCTCAAAGGTTTGGGGCTGTATGACAGAAGTGTAAACGTACGCTTACATCACAGGAGCAGATGTATATTTCACAGCAGCAGCAAATTATTACATGGTATTTAAACATTAACACTTACAACTTTTACCTGTTCGTAACAGGTTAATAGTATCCGGAAGTGCTGATATACCAGCATGGGTCAGTGGTTAAGAGTGGGGGATTCAAATCTGGAAAACTGGGTTTGATTCCCCACACCTCCACATGAGTGGTGGACTCCTATCTGGTGAGCTGGATTTGATTCCTCACTCCTCCACATGAAGCCTGTTGGGGGACCTTGGGCTAGTCACAGTTATCTCTGAACAACCACACAAGGTCCAGTTGCGGGGAAAAGACACAGCGTTTGGATTCATAATCCTGCCTTTCTGTCCTGTAAGGAGACTCAAAGGGGCTTACAAACTCTTTTCCCTCCCACTACCCACAACAGACACCTTGTGAGGCAGGTGGGGCTGAGAGTTTGGAGAAGGATGTGACTGGAACAAGGGAAGGTTGGGAGTTCGTAAGCCACTTTGAGACTGTTTCAGGTTGAGAAAAGTGGAGTACAAATCCAAACTGGACTCTTCTTCCCGAAAGACTCAGGCCGTTTCCCCACTTTTAAAATGACGTCAGTTTCGTCTGGTCCAGGACCTTTTTAGCGGGAGGGTCGTGTTCCCGGGCTTCCCCACTGCCCTGGCAGCTCCGGCGTAGAGGGTCATCAAGCGAAGCAGCCATTTTGAGCAGCGCCAGGAATGACCAGCTGAGGCGCAAGAGCAGCAGAGTCCAGGCGACTCGTTGTTCACCGCCCTGTAAGTAGAGGAGATGCAGGTGGACCCAGCGCTTGCGGCGAGATTAGCATGCAGCAAACGGTGAGTGGGGAAAGGGCCTCAGTTCACACACACCCCATCTCCTCTATCAAACCAGTTTGCCCTCCGGTGTAACGATAAACTGCAGTTTAGTGCAAACTGGGAAGGGCCCTGAAGCGCCCAATGTGAACACTGACAACCAAACTAGGGCTTGTGCAGAAGCTCTCCAGATAAGCAAAGCAGGTCTCTATGAACCTCAGCCTGTCACACCCGCTTTAAAAAGTGATTTATGGCTGCCAATTAGGATTCCAGAGATGAAAATATTCCACGTGGGGTCCTGAAAATCATCATTCCTGCGCTGGTTACCAGAGGAGGAAAATCACAGCCGCGATTGTCAGCAGATGACTTATTAAATTAATACCGCTGAGCACCTCCCTCCAGGCCCAGTTCATTTCCATGGTTATTGGAAGTGGCTCCCGAGAGCTCTTCTCCGCCCTGTCTCAGCTCTTCCCCCCACCTGCTCGTCCTTCCCGGTGCCTGGGAATCAACCCTCGCGCCGGGGGTCTCTCTGGCTGGATCGGCACCAAACCAGATCCCGGCGCCCCGGCCAGGCGAAACACTGTTGCGCGCGCGCAACGGGGAGGAAAATGCAAAGAGGCAAAGGATACATTACGTCAATGTTCCGAATGATGACACATTTCCCGTTGGTGTAGAGGAAGTTGGCGCCTTTCGGGTCTCCGCCGATGATTTTGGAGACGCCCCTCTCCACCTGGGGAAGGCTGGCAAACACTTTTCCTGGCGGGGGGGGGAGGGGAAGAGAGGGGGGGAGACATTAGCCAGTGCAGACTGACTCCTCAAGTGGCAGCCGCCCCCAGATCGCGGAAGCAAGAGCCCCCCCCCCCGGCCCCGCAGCCCGCGGGCACCTGTTGCCGACACGAAGGCAACGGGGAGCCCCGCCGGGGGCTTTGCAAAGAGCAGCCGCTCCCCTGGAAGCAGGGGGATGCTGCAAACGCTGGTCTTTTTCTTTTTTTTTTTGCAAAGCGGGACGCGGACAGGCAAGAAGCCTCTTCTGCAAGGGAGGGAGCCTGCCCCCCCCCCCGGTGCCAGTGCAACAACCCCTCCCCCTCCCCCCAGAGAGAAGCGGGGGCGACTGTCAAGCGCGGCGGGGGGGATTCCTCCTCGCCTTCCTCCTCTCCGCAATGGAAGGCGCCTCTGCAGCGCCCCAGCCCCGCGCCTGCCGCACTCACTCGGCTCGTAAGGCATCTCGGCCGGACACCACTTGTTACCGCCGCCGCAGTCGCCGCCGCTGAAGGCCGCCGCGGTTCAAAGGCGCGGGGAGAGCCACGCACGCCAGCCCGCACGGACCAGGAAGCGCCCGCCCGGGCCACTTTTCCGCCTCTCCCCTTGCCTTTGACCATATATAGTCAACTCTGCTCTAGACGCGCCGCGCGCGCAGGAGGAGCGGCTGGGCGGGCAGAGCCTGGTCGGGGCCCGCCCGCGCCGGATACACGCCGCCGGGAAGAGCCAAGACCGACAAGCCCCGCCCCCTAATGCTGCTGCGGCGGCGGCGTGCCCGCTTGGAGCTCTTGCGCGCGATTCAGACCGCCGTGCCCGCGCGTTCGCTTTCCTGAGGGAGGAACGCGTCCGCGTGAGCGCGCACTCGAAGGGAAGAGGCGCGCATGCGGAGTGGGATGGGAGTCGAATTCGCCCTGAGGCGCAGCGGGCGCCATTTGCTGCTTGGCTCACGGAGGGGCGGGTGGGAGTGGTGACTGGGCGCCGCCGTTTTAAACATTATATTTAATTTTTGAGGGGAGGGGGAGCTCATGACAGAGGGGTTTTTTTGTAATATGTGTATGTATGTGTATTTATATGTGTATGTACATACAAATATATGTGTATATGTGTATGTATATATTCAAGTCAGTGTAAAAAATTGTAGGACTGTTAGTACTATGAACTTCCCCATCACAAACTTAATAAGAGCAACTAAATTTGAAGTATGAGTTGAGGCGTAAGTAAATGACATGACAAATGAAACTTAAACACCACTTCTGGTAAACAGGACAAAAAACTAGGCCTTAAAATCACCTGGAAAAAATTCAGAAAGGGAGGCTGCATACACAAAGCTGATAATTCACTCACCCAATTCCCAAATGTGATAGCTATGGTACTAAAAACAAACTTCCACAGTCAAATTTGCAATCGAGGTGGTAGCCAGAGAAAAGGCTTATCCACTAGTCATCCTAAAACCAGTGGCAGTGAACACAGGGCTATCACCATTGCCTTCAAGAACCTCTTAAAGAGCAGATGAGTAAAACACTGATGGACCTTCTTATCTTATTTGAAAAAGCAGATATAGCTGCCAAATGAACTATCAAGGAGAATGCTAATCCCTCCCTCTTCAGATGCAATAAATAATTAAAAATCAAAGGCAGCATAAGTGCACTGTTCTCTATCCCTTTTGATCACAACCACTTTAAGACCCTAACGCTAAGGGCAGCATAATTTCACTATCTTCTGTTCCTTTTGATCACAACCACTTTAAGACCCTAACCCAAGTCAACTCCTTTCTTGCACACACTAATATATGCACTACCTGTGAAAAAATTTCCCTAAAGCAACTATTCTCCCCGAGATCATTCAGACATCTTGGCTGGGTGTTTCCCATCACCGGGTTTAGGAGGCAGGAACAACTTTCTTCATTTCCTCTCCCTTGATGGGTGACACCTCCAGTTCTTTTCCTGCCCAGAAGGAGGAGACAGGGACATCAGTAAGCTCCAAGCTTTCGTCTTCCCATTTCTTACTAATTTTCTTGCTAATTGTCTTTCTTCTGGTCACTTCGACTTTCTTACTAGGATAATCATCTATAGCATATTGTGAGTTGGCAGCAGCTGTTCTAATCGATCCTATAATAGGATAGCTTCTTTCCCCTTGCCTAGTCAGTGAGAGAAATGGCTGGAAAGCAGGCAGAGGATTTCTTCCTCGCAGCATCCTCCCCAACTGGGCCATCAACTGTGCTTGTGGATTCGGGCCCTGGGATTACTAATCTTCCCTCTGATGCCTCGGGCGCTGTCAAGGCCTAACTGCAGGAACCAGCAATGGGATGATCTGCCAGGGGAAAGAAGCACCACTGCCTCTCCTCCTCACAAGCGACTGCCATTTTAGAGGTGTCCTTTCTTACCCTAGCCATTCCTCCTCTTATAAGAACAGTGATACCGAGTCTGACTCGGAAGAAGACCCCCGACACACAAGGCACCACAAAGAGACAAGAAAACTATTTGATCGCTCCCAAGTTTCCCTCTCTGAGGAAGTGAACACCCTAATTCATCAAAAAGTGGCACAGCTTGCTGCTCAACTGTCAGGCCTTGCTCTGCTGGGGCCTGGCATCTGTTACCTAGCTTAACAGTATGAATATTTTTCTCAAAATAGCAATGGGGAAATACCTCAGCTTGGCAGTGCAAGAGGCAGGCTAGGTGGGATCTTTTAGACAACTATACCAGAATTGCCTTTTGAAACGTTCTATAGAGAAGGCAAAAGAGAACAAATTGTAGTTTAAGTATGTTTATATAAATTTTGGTTGGAAACAATCACACAGTGAGATGTGGAGGAGCATGCACACAGTTCCTATTAGATATAAACAGAGAGGAAAAAGATAGGTTTGGATTATAGGTTGGGAGGGGGACCGGGCTAAATTCAGCTGAAGAAGTTCCAGGCGAAGGATAATATATTGTGTCTCAAACCAACTAGACCAAGAGAGGTTTAGCCAGTAAAGAGTTCTGAGTCTGGGGTGCACAGTACTTTTATACCCCTTTGCGCAGGTAAGGGCAGGAACAAGTAGGTTTCAGTTTCATTTTCCTGAATCTGTTGGGATCTCCCTTGCTGGGATTGCTGGCTTGAGCTAATTAATAGCTCTATCTATTGTTTCTACTTCCCAGGATAATAGAGTAAATTGTTCCTTGATTACATCAGGAAAGCCTTGATTGGCTTTGAACAGAGAGTCTTCTAAAAGACTCTGCCCAGGTATTCAATTTGGCTGAGGTTTTGAGTGGATAAGGAAGGAATTGATTGTTAAGGAGATTGTATCTAAAGGTGGAGAAAATGCAGGGAAGGAGCAATTGTTGAGGAAATGGTTTCTCAAAAGCAGAGTAAATGTACAGCCTAGTACAGCCTCCAGGATTCATTGTATTAGAACATCTTAGTGAGGTGTGGTAATCAAGATGCATGTCCATGGTCCATGAGGCTTCCAGATTCTATTGACTGGAGTAACTTATTCACTGATTTATTCTTGCAAACAGACCTTTTGCCTTTGGCCTGTTTTCAGGTGGACACTCTGCTACACAGACACACAAATATGAGAATTGGCTTCTGTCAATATAGTTTTACAGGAAAATAATATGAGATCCATATTTCAATAGAGTGGGGTATGAGGGGTAGGCTAACACATCACAGGGCTGGAACCAAGGTCACACCTGACCCTGCTGTTTCCTGTGGCCTGAAGACCTCTTTGTTGCTTGCTTGTAACTAGTTGAAGTATGCATACCTTCCCCCATCACTCATTTCCTGGTGAGGGGAGGATGACTGTTGCTGTAAGGCTGAACACACTCAAACAAAGCAGCTTAAAAAAGAACTTTATTGATTTATGTTGCCCTAGGTACAGGGTGCTGGAACTGAGGATTCTTGTCCTCAGTTCCAGTATTTAAACTATTTACAAAAAACAGATATCAACCAATCAGCTTTTCCCTTCCTCCCAGCTCTTGGTCTCTCATTGGTTCTGAAGCTCCGGTGAGATATAGCTTCTCAGTTAGTTTTCCCGCTCTTTTTCCAAAAATGTGGGAAGCAGTGCATGCTGGGAGTTGCAGTCCTGACAGTTGCGGCCTTGGGCAACTCATAACAATACTGCATTTACACTATCTATTCTAGCAGACAGTTGTCGGAATCAATGGGAGGGGGGAACTTCTGAATGGGCCATGTTTCTACATTTGGTAATAAAACCTAGGTGCAAAGTCTTGAGCGTCAGCTCTGTCTTTTTGCAGCCTATGTCTTGACACGGTTCAATAAAGCTCCAGAAATATTCCTGAATCTCAATTATTGACTGGGGTAACAGACCCTTACAACAACAAAGCAGCTCCTCTAAGGAGCCAGTGCATGCAATTAGCACGGTTCCACAACGGTCACAGATTTGTCCAACAAAGGTGGCCAGGAGAGCGGGGGACAGTTACACCACATCCTCCCTCAAGCCGATGTGGAATCAGTAGCAGGAATAGCAGGGGAAGATTCATACAGGGATGAGGAGGAGGCTAATTTTTCCTCTGAGGAGGAGGCAATCCCCTTAGAAATGCAAGAGCAACCTAGCAGATGCTTTATCTCAGAGGATTTTGCCTTTTTTACTTTCAAAAACGTTAGCAGCATTAGACCTTAAGGAGGATCCCAAGGCTGGGTGGCCCCTCCCACTGAGCATATAAAAGGTAGGCTGCAGGGTAACAAGGAATTATTTCCAACTGAAGAAACAGTAGAGGAGACCTTCCATTTTCCCACCTTTTTTAAAAAAAATAATATTTATTGAGATTTTAATAACAAATAGGGGATCACATTCCCTCTTGGTAATCAACCAGTTATACAGGAAAAAAAATCATATAATTTTAAAATAGCTCCCCACTTGGAGCTTCGTACATTATCATGATTAACTTCACTTTACAACTAATATAAATTTAGCATTGGTCTTACATAAAGAAGACCATTATAATAATAAAACTAGCATGTGAGCATCTATTGACGCTCACTGTATCTATATTCTATTATTTTATATCTGATATTATTATTATTATTATTATTTTATTAGATTTTTATACCGCCCCATCCCTGAAGGGCTCTGGGCGGTGTACAACATGTAAAACAATACAATTAAATAGCATTTAAAATAACATTTAAAAGCAGCGATAAAATCTCCTAATACATTTATCAGATATAGGCCCAGATTTAAATTTAATTTAAGATTCAAGATGTAGGTTGGTTGGCGTCCAGCGTTCCAATAATATAAAATCCCTCCCTCCCTACGATAAAGGGAGGCATGGCGAAATCTCAATGATGGATTAGCAGCCCAGATGTTAAGGGAGCCAATGGCAGGGGCACTATTAGCGGCTATGGATCCTCCAAAGGCCTGGCCGGAACAAGGTCCGTCTTACAGGCCCTCGCACGGAACTCCCCAAGGTCCCACTTGCGGGGGTGAACCCAGACAACTGGAGAAAGGGGGGAGTGTTCCCACCAGGCGGGGCCAGGGCTGTAAAGGTCCTGGCTTGGTAAGGAAGGCCAAGCCCACGCATTGTCCGAGGGGCCAGGGACCACCAGTAGAATTGGCCTCCGCCCGATCGGGAGGAATTAAGCCTAGGGGCGGTATGGGGTGATGCGGTCTCGAAGATATGATGGCCCCAGGCCACGAATGGCCTTAAAGGTCAACACCAGCACCTTGAAGATGATCTGGAACTCTACTGGAAGCCAATGCAGCTGCCGCAGCACAGGCTGGATATGTTCCCGAAAGGCACTGCCTGTAAGCAGACGTGCTGCTGCATGGTGAACCAGTTTTAAACGCCGGATCAAACGCAAGGGAAGGCCCGCGTGAAGCGAGTTACAATAGTCCAGAGTACTGGAGATGACCGTTTGCATGGATCACAGAGGCTAGATCCCGGACTCTGGAGAGGAAGGGAGCCAGTGGCCCGAGGGCCTGATGGAGGTGGAAAAAAAGCAGCCTTGGTTGTATGGGCCACCTGGGTCTCCATTGAGAGAGACAAATCCAGGTGGACCCCCAGGCTCTGCGAAACCCGGAGGAGAGTCGGCGCCAATGTGACCCCCTCCCACACCCGGCGGCTGGAAGAGTCCCACTCTCCACCCCTCCACGGCCAAGCCAGAGGATCTCCCGTCTTGAAGGATTCCAGTTTTAACCTGCTCTGTCGCCATAACCAACCCAGCAACCTCCTCCAAACAGTGCTGTAGGAGCCGCAGAGAGGCGGTGGCTGCTCCCCCCCTCCATCAACAGGAATGAGCTGTGTGTCATCCGAAGCGTACTGATGGCAAAATCCCAGCCCAAAACTCCAGCACCAACTGAGCAAGGGGTGGCATGTAGATGTTAAATAACAGGCTGGCGGGACAGTAGGTAGCCCCCCCTGAGGGTACACCGCATTGAAGCGAGGCACTTCCGGAAGGCTTGGTCCCCGCACCTCACTTGCATGATTCCGGCCCCGGAGAAGCTGAAGGTTATCCACTGAAGGACCCAGTGCCCGCCTCCCGGGCTGACCAGGCGGTGGGCAAAAGGTGCGGCTGAGGTCGACCACATCAAACAGTGCGGTGAGATCTAACAACACCAGCATCGCCGATCCGCCTTGGTCAAGCTGAATACGGAGTGTATCTGTGACGGCGACGAGAACAGTCTCCGTCCCATGCCCAGCACCGAAGCCGGACTGGAAGGGGTCGAAAGCCGAGGCGTCATCCAGAAAACCTTGAAGTGATGGCAAACCTTTTCGAGACCGAGTGCTCAAATTGCAACCGAAAACCCACTTATTTATCGCAAAGTGCCAACATGGCAATTTAACCTGAATACTGAGGTTTTAGTATAGAAAAAACGGTTGGCTCCAAGGCATGTGTTACTCAGGAGTAAGCTTGGTGGTAGTCAGTGGCATTGCTTTGAAGCAACTGTGCAATGCTTTGAATGGGTGAATCACGACCCTAGGAGGGTTTACTCAGAAGCAAGCCCCATTGCCAGCAACCAAGCTTACTCCCAGGTAAAGGATCATGCTTTATTTCTTCCCATGAAAATCAGTAGGGTTTAACAGTGCTTAACAGGGTTACCTACACTGCTTCCCCAAAACTAGGTCTTAGGTTTAATACTAATAATTTCCCTGAAATAATTACACTATTATCACATGATGAACTCTGTACACGCGTGCCCACAGAGAGGGCCATTTTCTGCCACCCCAAACAAATTTTGTTATCTCTCTTTTCCACATTTTAAAGGGTTTCTGGTTATCTATTAAGGGTATATTTTGAAACAGATATTGCAGTTTGGGAAGAATCGACATTTTAACTAGTGCAATTCTTCCCATAGTGTTCAAGAAAATATTATTCCAATTTTTCACATTTTGTTTGATTTTTTTCCACAGTCTTTCATAATTATTTCTATATAAATCCTGATTTTTTTGTTAAATTTACACCTAAATATTTCACTTCTTTTACTATCTCACATCCAGAGATATTCAGCAATTGGTCCTCAGCTTTATTTAGGTTGAATGTTAGCATTTTAGTTTTATTTTTGTTTATTACAAATCCAGCCAATTTTCCATATTCCTTAATTATATTCCAAAGATATTCTATTTTATTGATTGGGTCATCTAATATTATTACAATGTCGTCGGCTAAGGCTCTCACTTTATAACTTATTTTCCCAATTTGTAATCCTTTTAAATTTGTATGTTGTCTGATTTTATGCATTAACAATTCCAAGACCCAAATAAATAATTGTGGAGACAGTGGACATCCCTGACGTGTCCCATTATGAATATTAAATGTTTTTGATGGAACTCCGTTAATTTTTAAAATCGCCTTTTGTTCATCATATATTAACTTAATTATTTCATAGAATTTACCTTTGATTCCAATTTTTTCTGATATTTTAAGCATAAATTCCCAATTTATTCTATTAAATGCCTTGTCTGCATCTAAGTAGATCAAGGCCATTTTCCCCCCTGGTTTATTTGTTAGTGTTTCTATTATATCTAATATAATCCTTACATTGTCTTTTGTAAGTCTTTCAGGTAAGAATCCCGCTTGATCATCGTTTATATATTTCTGTGAAATTTTTTTTAGTCTTTCAGATAGAATTTGGGTCAACATTTTGTAGTCAACATTCAACAGTGCTATTGGTCTGAATTTGTCCACTTTTAAAAATTCTGATTCTATTTTTGGGATCAGTGTAATATAGTTTTCTTTCCAAGAATTTGGAATTCTCTGTACTTCTGTTATTTTATTAAATAATTCTGTTAGTAATATCGTATGTTCTTCTCCAAACTGTTTATAATAAAAAGATGTATACCCATCTGGGCCTGGAGCCTTGTTTGGTTTCAAATTATTTAATGCATTTTTGACTTCGTCAATAGTAAAAGGTTCATTTAGTTTCATTAATTCCTTTTCTGTTATCTGAATAAATTCTTGTTTTTTTTAGTATTCATCTATCTCTTTTGATAAACTATTTTTTCTCCCATAGAGGTTTGAATAATATTTTAATAATTCACTGGCTAACTCCTCTGGGTCAACTATATGTTTCCCATCTTTTTCTATTGCATTTATGTATCTGTTATCTTTAAACTCTTTGATTTTAGCTGATAGCCATTTACCTGGTTTATTCGCCTCTGTATATTCTCTTTGTTTTAAATAATTTAGTGTTTGTATTCTTTCCTTTTTTTGTTCAGATTGAGCTCTTAATAATTTGATTTTCTTGATTAATTTTTTACTTTGTGGGTTTTTTTGTAATTTAATTTCTAGATCTCTTAATTCTTTAATAATAACTGTTCCTTTTTTTCTTCTGTTTATTATATACTATTTCTTGTCCCACTAGGAATCCCCTCATTGTTGCCTTATTGGCATCCCATTCTGTATATAGATTGTCCGCTGTATTTTTATTTAACTCCCAGAATTTCTTAATCTCATCTTTTATTAATTGAAGGGAATCTTTTTTTTAAATTAGCCAGTCTTTTACCTTCTATATCCTTGGATGTTTAGTAATTTCTAATTTAAGTTGAATGGCATTATGGTCTGACAAAAACTTTAGTAGAATGTTAATGTCTGATAAATTGGTTCAATCTTTTTGTCATCCATATCATATCTATCCTAGTGTGGAGTCTATGCTTATGGGAGAAAAAGGTGAAATCAATAGCGTCCCCATATTTGTATCTCCATGAATCTCTTAATATTAATTTTTCTGTCAATTGAAAGAACATTTGTGGTAGTCTATTAAATTTTTTCTTGAGTTTATTTTTGTTACTTTTAGTCTCTTTTCTATGTAACTGTGCATTTATTATTCCATTAAAGTCTCCTAACAGAATAACATTTTCCTCTTGGTAGTCTAACATTTTGTTTAATAACATACTATAGTAATTTGTTTTTTTCTTTACTTCATTTGGAGCATATATTCCTATCAAGATAATTTTTTCTACTTGTACTTTTATTTCCACACCCAGTGTTCTTCCATCCCTCTTGGAAAATAATAGTCTTGGACTTAATTTCTCCTTTATATACATTAAAACACCCCTCTTTTTTTTACAAGAAGTATGGAATACCATCCCTAATCTGTTATTTTGAATCAGGTGTTGATCTTTTTCTTTTATATGAGATTCTTGTAGACATATTATATCATAATTTGTGTTTCTGAGATGTTGAAAAATCTCCTTTCGCTTCCTCGGGTTGTTTAAACCATTGTTGTTATTGGTAAAAATTGTACAAGTCATAATTTACTCCCCCCCAATATACTCCCCTTAACAATATGATCTTAATTCAGTCAATATGGTATTCTTACCGAGACCGGTGACTTCATTTAATTAACTCATTTCTTTTTTGATGCGGGTCATGAAATACTGAAGCTTTTCCACGTTGTTTAAATTATACTTTCTGTCCTTATAGATGAATGATACTCCCTCTAAGAGTCCCCACCTAAAGGAGATGTTATTTTTCCTCAATATGTCCGTTAGTGGGTAGTACTCTTTCCTTTTCCCCAAAATTCGTCTTGGAATTTCTTTCAAGATGATTAGTTCGTCATTATCCAGAATAACTGTTGTGGGAGTGGAAGTAAAGGATCTCGTCTCTTCTGGTCTTTTTCAGACAGTTTATAACAATGTCCCGTGGAACCTTTTGATCTTTCGCAAACCTTGTATTGGTTCTATATATTTTGTCATATTCCGCGTATGTTTCTTCCTCTTTAATGTCCCAGATTTCTGCAAGAACTGGGGCTATTTTCTGTTTAAGATTTTTGTTTTTTTCCTCCTTCACTCCTCTAATCCGAACCATCATTTCTTTTTGCTTAAGTTCCATTAGTGCCATGTTGTCTTGCTGAAGTTCACATTGTTTTTGTAACACCTCATATTTAACCTCCAAGGATTCTAATTGGTCTTTAGTTGTTTTAATTGTTTCTTTTATTTGGAGTATTTAATTTTTCATTTTCTTAATTTGATTAATTTCTTTCTTCATATCTTGTATATCTTTGTCTAGCTTGTTGAATCCTTCTTTCGAATTGTAATCCAATCTGTTCAGCTTTTCTGTAGTATCAGTTTGAAATTTAGTGGCCATCGCAATCAATTGTTCAAGTCTTTTTTAAAAAATAGTTTATTTAAGTTTCAACATAAAATAGCAAGTAAATAAAAATAGCAGTACATACAAAATTGATAGTCTCTGAGAACATATAAAAGAAATATTCCATTAGCTATAATAATGACATTTGTTAGTTTTGCTTCTTCGTTATCGTTTATTTATTTTATTTATTTATTTCTTGGATTTAATGTACCGCCCTATCCCTGAAGGGCTGTTGTGTCTTCATGTCTTTGAAGATATAATATTATGTTCCCATATTAACATATTAATTCATATATTCGTTGTCTACTGCTATAACTCAAAAATAGAGCTAGAATGATAAACACTGGGGGAGAAAGAAAAGAGAAAAAGAAGAGAAGGTGCTATTAGCCTTCACAAGTATATTACAATTTTGTCTACATTTTTACTTGCACGCATTGCTATGTTGGTTAAAAGAAAACTTGAGAAGTGAGAGGAAGAGAAGAAAGTAGGATTATATAAGATAGACCCCGTCTCCAACACCCTAGTGATTGGACTTCTCCTTGAACGTTATATCACTTGTCTAAGCGATATTGGAAGTATCAACTTATCTAATTAGTATGCTGGTAATTATTACTTATCCTGAACTTTTATTACATATTCAAAATTCTGGTCTTTGTCATCAAGATATAGATTTGAAAACAATAATATTTTGTTTATATAGCTTAAGTCCTCACACATTGCTTATTGTTAGCTTAACAGTTCTTTGAATTAAGCATATTTATTTAAAGTCAATATAAGTTACATTTCTACAATTTGTATCTTAATCTTATAAACAGCTTCCATGGTTCCCATTTTGAGTTTCTATCTTTCAACAAGCCTGTGTTTCTTGATGACATATTGATTTGCTGCGATAAACTATCTGCGATGTAATATTCCTGTGTCTTATGGATCCATTCCTCTAGAGAAGGTACGGTTGGCAATTTCCAATGTGTGGCTATCAACAGTCTTGCTGTTGATGATAAATAAAGAAAAAGATATAGGTTATGTTTGGATAGTTGCAAATCTGTTATAACTGGACTCAAAAAATAAATTTCTTTGGTCATTTTGAATTTTATTCCCATCATTCTTTGGATTTGTTTATGTACGTTTTTCCAAAATTTCTTAATTTTCTTACTGGACCACCAGGTATGTATGGAAGAGCCAACCTTTTCTCCACATTTCCAACATGTAGGTGAGTAGTTTTTGTACATTTTGGCAAGTTTTTGTAAAATACATTTTGGCAAGTATCTGTAAAATACTTTTATATTGTTTTCCCTGAGAATAGTGCATGGAGTGAAATTGTAGATATTTTTCCAGTATTTCTCCCAGTTTTCTAATTGAATATTGTGTCCTATGCTTTGTGCCCATTTAATCATAACTGGTTTTATTATGTCTTGTTCTGTTTTCTGTGTTAGTAAGATTTTGGATATCTTACTGATCTGTTTATTTTCTTCGTAAAGTAGAACTTTGTCTAGTTCATTTTCTTCAGTGGTGATTCCCCAGTATTTTTTGTCGGATTTGAAAAAGTTGTGTAATTGTTCGTATGTGTACCAATTACAAATTTTATCTCTTATACTTGTTTGTTCTCTGGTTTTAAAGATTATTTCGTTATTATTTTTGACTATGAAGTTTTTGTATGTTGGCCATCTGTCCTCTAAATTGTTGTCTTTTAATTATAGTGATTCCATTCTTGAGACCCATGAGGGTATTTTATTGTAAAATATTTTTTGGTATCTTTTCCAGATTTTTAGTAATATTTTCCTGATGTGATGATTTTTAATTACTGTAGTTCTAGATATTTTCATTTTTTGTTGTGGCCACATTTGGTTGTGCCATCCAGTCGGACAGCCGTAACTTCCCAAATTTAGTAAGCTACCCTTTTCTAACTTCATCCATTCACTAATCCACTGTAAAGCATTTGCATCATGATAAAGTTTAAAATCTGGGACCGCTAAGCCCCCTTTCGTTTTCTCTTGAATCATGTTTATTTTTTTAATATGGGGTTTCTTCCCATTCCATATAAATTTGTTTATCTTCTTATTTCAATTTAGTAGTGGTTTTTCTGTTTCGATAATTGGGATGTTTTGGAATAAATACATTAGTTTTGGGAGAACATTCATTTTTATTATAGATATTTTCCCAAAATCGAGAGATTTATTTTATTCCATTTAGTCAAGTCTGCTTTGATCTTGTTCCAGAGAGTGAAATAGTTATTTTGTACCAGATTTTGATTGTTCCCTGTTATCTGGATTCCTAAATATTTCATCTTTTGTTCAATTTTGAGTTCTGAAATTAATTCCAGTTTTTCATTTTCCCTTTTGGACAGATTTTAGGTTAACAGTTTTGATTTATTTTTATTTATTTTGAATCCTGCCACTTCTCCGAACCTTTTGATCTCATTTAGTAGTGTTAGTATATTATCGTTTGGTTCTTTTATAAAAAATGTCATATCATCTGCATAGGCTCTTACTTTATATTTTTCCCCCTTAGTTCTATTCCTTTGATATTGTTGTTTTCTCTGATGTTATTAAGTAGAATCTCTGCAGTCAGAATGAAGAGGAGCGGCGACAGAGGGCAATGACTATGCCAACCCACCAATTGGGAACAGGCTGTTAATGTTTTGGAAATTTGGGTAGGGGAACAAACAGACTCACGGACGCTGGAAATTGTATGCCAGGTCATTCCCTGGAGTTTCATCATTTTCCCCCAAATAGGTTTCTGGTTTTGCCTGTGCCGAGGAACCCTGCCAAAATTCAGAGAACCGTAGCAGCCATACAACACCTATTAGAAATACAAGCCATAGAACTTGTGCCATATGCCAACCATAGAAAGGGAGTGTACTTGATTTTCTTTACAGTCCCAAAGAGAAATGGGGACTGGTGTGCGGTTTTGGATCTCAAATTCTTAAACAAAGTTCGTAAAATTAAGGAAATTCCGTTAACTTGACCTCCCGAATCTTCCCCTCCACATTCCCTTATTAACTATATTTTCTCCTGTTGTTGGTTTTTAATTTATTACTAGCCCTACCCGGCCACACGTTGCTGTGGCCCAGTGTGGTTAAATGGAAAAGAAAGAAAAGAGAAAGTGCACATTTCTAATATGTTTAATTTCACAATGCTTGTGGGTATACAATATTTTTTGTGGTTCCATTGTTTGTGCAGATATAGAGATTGTCTGGTTTTTCGATTCTAGAACACGCAACATATAATTGCCCACGTGAGAAGCAATCCATGTCGAGATCTAAACCGCAGAATTCTAAAGATTGGCCCTGAGCTTTGTCGATGGTGAATGCAAACGCCAATCGAATTGGGAATTGCAAGCGCTTAAATTGAAATGGCATATCCATTGGAATCATAGGAATGCAAGGAATGAGGACATCTTCACCTATGAAAGGTCATGTCAAGATTGTTGCCTCTACGATGTTGCTCATCAATTTCTTTACTGCAAGGTGCATGCCGTTGCAAAGCTTTGGCTGGTTGATATTTCGCAACATGATAATTGGCACGCCAATTTTCAACTGCAGCACGTGCGCTGGCATCCCTGGAAGATCGAGTGAATTCAAAAATTCTGTTGGATAATTAACTGCTTCATCAGCTTCCACAGCAGTGACGGCAGACTTGTATGTGACTTCCTCGCTGTGAATGTTAGACTGAATAATATTGTTAAGTTCGAAGACGTCTTTGTTCTTAGCCGTAAGAATAGCTCGTTCACTCAGCCAATCGTGATTCTTATAATTGGTTTGAATATTGGGGAATACCTTTTCAACCAATTCCTCCTTTAATGTCACTAAATTGCAGAAGTTATAAGGGAATGAAATTCGTCCAGAGGTCAGATCCACTGGCACCTTTTCCATTGCCAATGTCCAACAGTTGATGTGAGAATATCTCAGCTGATTGATCGGTTTGCACCTGGACAGGCATATTTGTAGTTCAGTTGAACGTCTTGGCATGTTGCCACAAAGTAGAGTATTTCAGGCAAGCATTTATTTCATCCGCTGGTATCAATTGAGGAATGACAGGTAATGTTTGTCTGAAATCTCCTGACAGCAATATTATTGCGTTCCCAAATAGTTTGATGTTTCCATGCAAATCTTGCAATGATCGATCAAGAGCCTCAAGGGATTTTTTGTGCGCCATTGTGCATTCATCCCGAACAATAAGTTTGCATTTCTTCAAGACTTTTCCCATGCTGGATGCTTTGGAAATGGTGCGCGTGGGAGTTTCAACAAACTGCATGTTCAATGGCAATTTCAAAGCGGAATGAGCAGTTCTTTCACCTGGTAGTAATGTTGCAGCTATTCTGGATGACACAAGAGCTAAGGCTATGTCGTTTTGGGATCGAATTGCTGCCAGAATCAATCTCAGTAGGAATGTTTTACCAGTTCTTCCTGGCGCATCTAAGAAGAAGATTTCTCCAACCCCGTTATTGGCAGTGTTCATTATTTGATCATAAATGCCTTTTTGCTGAAGTGTTAGTTTAGGAATATTTGAGTGCACCTACTACAAAAGATCAGCCGTGTTGTAATCTTGTTCACGACGCAAGTCTACATCGAACGATGCAGCAGCAGAGTGATTCAGTGATGGCATTCCCCATTGATTGAGAACTTTGTTCGTGATTTCTAAGCACAAATCTTCAATCATTATCAACGCTTCATTGTAGATTTCTGCTGTGAAATCCATGTTTATGTTTGAATTCTCCTTGCGTATTCGACAGAGAATATCTTCAGCCATGTGCGATTTACATTTATCCCATAACTGTTGGAGATGAAGGAGAGCAGGCGGTTAATATGATTCCAAACTGTGCATGAATTTGATGTGGATGTGATGTGCTGGATGAGTCATTAATGCATACACCCCAATCATTGTCCAATGAATTCAGAGCTTGACATGCACTGTGGAAAGTGGCATGGGTAACGCCGTCGACAATTCTTAATTGCTGGAAAGATGTTGGACCGGGCACATTTACCAGCAGTATGCGAAGAAAGAAGCATTCATCTTTATTGGGATGCACGGTGTACTGTCTGCCTATTGTCGTTTCCTTGAATATTCCAGGTTGTTCGTCGACTCGCTCTCCTCGTTTGCATCGTTCAAATGATTTTCTACTCACATTCCATGTGTAATACATAGGGACTTCCGAATACAGCAGCGTTTTTGCAAATGCGTCATTTTGACATAAGGTGAAAAAAGCAGTTAACGTAGCAGGTGGATTCAGGGCTATTTGTTGCACATTAGCAGCTGTGAAATAAATGTGCTGTCCATTTTCTAGATGTACTGCTAAGTGAACAACAGCTGGACTTTGTTCATGTATGGGAAATGAAAGAATTCGCCATACAGCTTCATTGCTGCTTATGTATATTCCAGCCTGAAACTGTGCGAATTCATCGATATGTGTGACGGCATCCCTATCAGTTCTTTCTGGCTGCATGGCAAAAATGGCCATGTTGCTGCTGGATGTACTCAGTGGAATGGCAAAAGAGAGGATTGTCACACGCACATATACTAATCTGGCTCTATAACAAAATCACTTCAAACGACATCAACAATGTCATTTGCGCTGAAATATGTAATATAAATCTTTATTGGTTTCAAAATTATAAAAACAAACATAAAAAACACATACTTTACATAGTTTGCATTTCTTCTGTTCTCTCATATCACAATTATTAACTTATTTTACTTCCTCATTATTACAACCTTTAACTTAAATTTCAAATTAATTCCTAATTTTGCATAGTCATTCTTATTGCTTCTCTACTTCATTCAAAGCTTAAAGACACATTTCTAATATGTTTATATACACTTTAACTTTGACATAAACTTGGAACCATATCATCAATCTTCCCCTTTTTCATGTATTTCAGCAGTGGATCCCAGTCTTTTAAATATTTTTCGATAGATTTTTGGTTGATTATAGATGACAATTTATCATATCCAAGATATTCTATTAATTTATTCATCCAATCTCTCTCTTCTGGGAGGTCTTCACTTTTCCATTTTTTTGCAATTAATGTCCTTACTGCTGTTATCATATATTGGAAGATTTTTCTGTGTTCAATTCTTATCCCTGGATCTGTAATGTTTAATAGAAAAGTTTCTTTTTTCATTTCAAATTGATATCCCAGTATTTCTTGTATTTTTACATGAATTTTCATCCAAAACCCTGTCATCCTACAACAATCCCACCAAATATGATCGTAATTACCCTTCTCCTTTAAACACCTCCAACATAAATCAGGTATATTTGGGTACATTTTTGCAAGCTTAACAGGACACAGATGCCATCGGTAGAACATTTTGTATACATTCTCTCTGAGATTTATATTTTTAGTGAATTTTATATTTTTTTTCCACAATTGATCCCATTGCTCTAGTAAGATGTTTTTTCCAATTGATTCAGCCCATACTATCATATTTTTTAAAATCCTTTCTGGTTCTGTTTTTTGTGTTAATAGTAAGTCATATACCCTTTTTATCATACCTTTCTCTGCTTTACATAAACTTTCCCATAATAAGTTTCTCTCTAGATTGAAACCTTTCTTTCGGTCGCTAACAAATTTTTCTTTTAGTTGTAAGTATAAATACCAGTCACATTGTCTTCCATTCACTATAATTTCACCTCTATCTTTTAGTTTTCAGTCATCCTGATCTTTTTTCACAATATCTGAGTATCTCACGTATTTTATATTCTCAGAATTTGGCCTTAACAATATTGCCTCGTGTGGTGAGATCCAACCTGGGGTGTGAGTCAGATATGTCGTTTTATATTTTTCCCAAATCTTCCTGATAGCCCGTCTAACAAAGTGGTTGTCAAATTGTTTATTTGCCATGACTTTGTTATGCCATAAATAGGCATGCCAACCAAAAATAAGGTCATGGCCTTCTAAATTAAGCAAGTCCCTGTTATCTAACGTCATCCATTCTTTTATCCAAACCATTCCCGCTGCTTCAAAATATAATTGAAAATCAGGTAGTCCTAATCCGCCTCTATCCATTTTGTCACAAGTATTTATATAACTAATTCTCGGCCTTTTCCCCGCCCAGATGAATCTTAGGATGTCTTTTTTCCATACTTCAAAACTTTTTTTTGTAATAACTATTGGGATATTTTGGAAATAAAAAATCATTTTCGGTAGAACATTCATTTTAATTATCGCTATTCTTCCTAACAATGAAAATTCTAATTTTGACCATTTTTCTAGATCTTTTTTTATAGTATTCCAAGTTTTTCCATAATTGTTCTGAAATAATAATGAATTATGTCTCGTCAAACAGACTCCTAAATATTTTATAATTTTTTCTTTTGTAAATTTAATCCTTTGTAATATCCTTTCTTGTTGTTTATTTGTCATGTTAAAAACATGATTTTAGATTTACTTGAAATGAAGTAAAATGGCAAAATGAAGCCATTTTGTTCCTTACCTATTATTTGTTCCAGTCCCTCTTTTAATCTGTTGGCTAAGATTGCTGCTTATACTTTATAGTCAGAATTCAACAAGGAAATAAAACGATAGTTCTTTGCAGATGTTGCGTCTTGTCCTGCTTTTGGAATTAAAGTTACTAGAGCTTCTTTCCATGATTGGGTAATTAATTTTGTATCTTTGATTTTATTTACTAATTCCTGAAATATATCTATCAGTTGGTCTTGAAATTTTATATAAAATAAATTTGGTAAACCATCTGGGCCAGGGGTTTTATGCAGTTTTATTTTTTTATAGCTTTTCTTATTTCATTTTTAGTTATTTCTCCATTCATCTTAGACTTACACTCATCTGTGAATTTTGCCATTACCCTTTGTTGTATGTATTCTTGTATATTTTCTTCTTTTATATCTGGTCTTTTATATAGTTCTGTATAGTATTTTACAAACCTCTCTACAATTTCTTCTTGTTTTGTATAACTTTTCTTTTCCTCCTTTATTTCCATTATCTTATTTTTTGTTGTATTTTTCTTATTCTATAAGCTAACCATTTTCCTGGTTTATTTGCATTTTCAAAATAATGCATTTTGGCATAATTAATTTTTTTCCCCATCTCACTAGTTGTTAATAATGTGAATTGATTTTGCAATCTTGCCATCTCTTTTTTTAAGTTTTCGTTGTTAGTATTTGTTCTTATTTCTCTTTCTGTTTTTTGGATTTTGTCCATTAACTCACTTTTATATTTTAATTTTTCTTTTTTCCAACTGTTGTTCTCTTTTATGAACATTCCTCTAACGAATGCCTTGAATGTGTCCCATACCACATTAATATCCATTTCTGAAGTCCAATTGATCTTAAAAAAGTCAGTGAATTCTTTAGCATTTCTTTCTACTATTTTTTCCTTCTTTAATAAATATTCATTTAACCTCCATCCCCCTCCTCTACTTTCTGTTTCACTGTCCATTCTATTGCGTTGTGATCTGCTATAACTCTAGGTAGTATTTTAATTGCCTTTGTCTTTGTACTTAGATTTTGTGTACAAAAGATCATGTCAATCCTAGTATTAGTTTTAAAAAACTCAGATCGGTATGTATATTCTTTTGCAAGGCCATTATGTTTTCTCCATATATCAATTAATCCTAGTCCATTTATCATTTCAAAAAATGTACATGGTAGTTTACCAATTTGCTTATCTACTTTTTTCCGTTTTCTTATCTATTTCAGTTGAAATCACTCCATTCCAGTCGCCCATCAAAACAACCTGTGTATACTCTAGATTTTCAATTATTTCATTAAGTTGTTTAAAAAACATACTCTTGTTTTGGTTTGGTGCATATACACCCACTACAAGTGTTTTTCCATTTCACCAGTCAACCTCAATTCCCACATATCTCCCGTCAGAATCTTTAAATATTTCTCTCGGATTATGTCTCTCCTTAACATATATTACCATTCCTGCTTTTTTCTTACTGTCCCTTGAAGACATAAAACAATGACCCAATTTTTTGTTAATTAATAATCTCATCTTTTTTGATTACATGTGACTCTTGAAGACAAATCAAATCATATTTTTTCTTTTCTAATACATGAAAAATTCTTTTTCCTTTTTGGGGTACATTTAGTCCATTTATATTCCAAGAAAGTAAACTTAACTCCATAATAATAATCCAAATTAACAAAAACTTTTTTAAACATTTTATGAACATACTATTCATTTTCATCTTCTTAACATTAAATATCTATATATGTTCAAATATAATAATTTTTCTTTTTAATACTTAACTCTCTATTTTCTTCTGTCCATTGTTCCATAAATTCTTTCGCTTGTTGAGTTGATGTAATTTTAAGTTTTTTGTCTTTGTATGTCACAGAAAAGCCCTCGATGTCTTCCCATTTATATCTTATATTTCTTTGCCTTAAGAAACTCGTGATGAAATCATATTCTCTTCTCTTCTTTAGAATTTTAAATGGAGTTTCCTTCAGTATAAGAATTTCCTTATCGTTGATCCTCAGTTTGGTCCTGTCCTTAGTTTTCATTCTAGAGAAGAAGATCAATATATCTTTTTCTCTTCCTTTGTCTCCAGCCCTCTTTGAGTTTAGTCTGAATAATTTTTCGATGTCTTCCTCCAAAACATCATCTTCTGTATCTAAATACTTTGCCAGGTTTGCAATTATTTCTTCTCTTATTTTTTCTTCTTCTTTTTCTGGAACTCCTCTCAGTCTTAGAATATTTTGTTTCTGATGTAATTCATTCAACAACATTTGATTTTCCAGCTTTTTAAATTCTTCATCCCAGTTGTTTAACTTTTTGTCATTTTTTTTCTGAAGTTCTTCTATTTCATTACATTTTTGTTCTAACTCATCTATTTTTTGACCCATATCTTTGATTATCTTCATTTCATTTTTCAATTCATTAATTTCTGTACACACTTTGTTAAATTTAGTGTCCATCATATTTAGTTTCCCCTCTAATTCATTAAATCGTGTTGTGTTATCTTTTTGCATACCATTCATGATTTCAATTACATAGTCCAGTTTTGCTTCCATATCCACCTTTTCCGTTAGGCTATTTTTCCTGGTTTTACTCATTTCTTCTCTAGTCTTAGCCTTGTTTATTTCTTATTCCTTTATCCTTTATTTACAATCTTATTCTATTGGTTCCAAATAGTTTTGCTTTGCCGAGTTTTCCTATGCTTCAAACTGGCCCTTTTTATCTCTTCCTTTCGTTACTGCGTCGGTTTAAAGAGACAGCGCACTATTACCGCTTTATTAACAACTCAGCTTCGTTATTCTTACTGTTTCTACTCAGTCCGTCTTAATAGTATTTTTCCCTTTCTTGCAATCATTTATTAGGAATTTATGAATGATTCCAGCTTCTTTTGGAAGGTTACTCTACACGAAGTGCTGCTTACCCCCGTCTCTAGGCTCAAACAAGTGGTGTTGCTGCAGCTTTTCTCCTCCCTCCGCTCGCTCGCTACGGGCGCGTCTCGCGGGCTTGTCTTACAAAGTAGGTCGCTTTCGTTTTTGCTCGCACACGCCGAGTTTGTTCTGTCCACCCCCTTTTAATCCAGGGGGATGCTGGATCCGCCGGGGGTAACCCCCCACCTCAGGATATTTATTTTATGCCAGCTAGAAACGGGGATTTAGCGGAGCGCGGTAGCACTCGCCTCCGTTCTTTTCGCCGCCGTAACCGGAACCATTTGCGCTGAAATAACCTATGCCAACGTCGATAAGGATTTGCATGAAGTTGTGACGAAAACTATGATACATGGACCTTGCGGTATACTGAATCCTACTTCACCATGCAAGATAGACGGCAAATGCTCCAAGCGATATCCTCGAGCATTAGTATCCAACACAGTTTCAGGAAACGGTGGATATCCTTTATACAGAAGAAAATCAGCAGAAGATGGCAGGAGATTAGCAACCATATAAATGTGAAATGGTGACATCGAAGAGGATAACCGGTGGGTTGTTCCTTATTCGTCTTTGCTATCAAGAACATTCAAAGCGCACTTAAAACATGGAATACTATAACTACGTTAAATCAATCAAATACATTTGTAAGTATGTGACTAACCATAAAATTAAAACAACTCCCCACTTGGAGCTTCGTACATGTTCATAATTAAACTTCACTTCCCAACTAGTTGTACAATTAACATTGATATTACATATAGAAAAACTTATAATACGCCCCTTCCCTAAACTCGCCAATAAATCCTTGATCAATGGAAGGGGGTATTTGTTGGAATTTGATACTGCATTCAACCCCCTATAGTCAGTGCAGAGGCGCTGGAAACCATCTTTCTTTTTGACAAAATGAACCGGAGCGGCAAAACTGCTGGTGGTTTTCCTGATAAAGTCCCTAGCCAGGTTTTTCTCCAAAAACTCACGCAATGGTGCATCTTCGTTAGGGCTCATGGGGTACAACCGTCCCTTGGGTAACTTTGCCCCTGAAATTAACTCAATTTTACAGTCCGTGATACGATGGGGAGGTAGCGTATCACATTCTCTTTCTTCAAACACAGTCCCCAAGTCCTGATAAGGACTTGGAATAGTGGGTTGATACATTTCTTAAAGACCTTTGGTCTGCCCTATTACTCAAGGTTTGGGAAGATTTCATGGATGTGGTCCCCAAAAGTAGAGTCAGTGAAATGAACGATGTGATCAGCCCATAAAATTGTTGGGTTAACCATGGCATGCCCAACAGCACTGGATATTTCATCGTGTTGGCGACAATAAAACTGCGACCTTCCCAGTGTTGGGCACACTGGATCAAGACCTTGGCTTTTTTGAAATGAGAGGGTGTTCCCACCATAGGGCTCCCATCCATCTGGGTGACTGGATGGGGTGCCACAATGGAAATAATTCCAGTCCAAGCTCTTCAACTACACTGGGATGGACAAAGCAGTGAGTGCAACCAGAGCCCACTAGGGCTTGCACCAACATCCTGGCATTTTTTGGCTGATTAGTAATAGTAAAAGTACAATGGGTTTAGCTCCAGCACTCACCCCATCCTCTTCGACTGCCGCTTTCATTGCTGACCGAGCGGTTGGCAGTTAGTCCCCTTCCCCCTCCGAGTCTGCAAAGGAGGAGTCAATTTCCATGGCAAGTTTGAAGCTCCCAGTCTTGGATTTACTTGGCTTAACGTTAGGTCGCTTGGTGGATGGTGGGGCTGCCAGTTGAGGAGCAGGTTTAGCCGGAAAGGTAGCTGCCAGATGCCCACTGTTGCCACAGTAGAGACACAGCCTCAACTGTCTTCTCTGGGCATAAGCCGATTCCTCAGTTGGAGGTGCTGGTGAACCGGTGGTTTGCGGGCACCATAAGCCCCAGGGCCCGGAGTTGAATGTCGGGGTACTGTGGGCTTGGTTTCAAATGATTTCACCACAGTCATCCAGGCATCGGTATCCCTGGCCAACAGGATCTACTCCTCCAGATTGGTTTGGTTGCCTCCCATCAGGGCCCATTTTTGGAGCTCCAGATTCAACACCTCGGCGAACATGTAGACCGTTCTGGTTGGACCAATCTGAGATCCTACTGACCACAGCACGGAACTGGTCCGAAAACTCAACGAACAGTCTGTTGCCTTGGCGCAACTTCATCAGTTCTCATTTAGCTTGCTCCTCCATGAATGGGTTTTCAAAATGACTGCGAAGAGCTCTCAGGAAATGAGGCAAGGTGCATAATTCATCCACTTGCCTGTTGAACAGTTTCTTTTTATAATAAATAATCTTTATTAAATTTACTTCACATTTAACAGCGCAAACATCAGACATTACAATCACACAATCACACTAATTACAAATTTTTAAAAAACTGTTTCTTACGAAGAATTAATTCATATCTTTGTATCCTCCTCTGAATAACTTCACTTTCAACTGTTCATAGCAAAAAAAAATTCATAATCACTTCCCATATTAATCAATTCCTTATGTTCATAATACAATAACAATAACAAACTTCTAATGCTTATATATATACTATTAACTTATAATATCTGCTGAAGATATAGGATTCTTCTTCTATTGCTACTTTAATATTTACATAAACTTAGAATTTCTGACTTTCTTTCCAACTTTTCCATATAATCCATTAACGGTTTCCAGTCTTTAGCAAATTTATCTATCATCTCATGTTTAATTATAGTAAACAGTTTATCATATCCCATATATTCAATCATCTTGTTAGACCATTCTGATATTCCTGGGAGTTCTTCGCTTTTCCAGTTACTCGCAACCAATATTCTAGCTGCAGAAATCATATAAAAGACAAATTTTCTATGTTCTACTTTAATCTCTGCATCTATAAGATTCAACAAATACAATTCTTTTTTCCTTTTAAAGGAATATTCCAAAATTTCTTGAATTATTGTATGTAAGTTTTCCCAAAATTCTATTATTTTACTACATTCCCACCAAATGTGATCATAATTTCCTTTTTCTTTATGACAACACCAGCAGGAGAGAAAGGGGTGATATAAACCCAAACTCTTCTTCTTCATATATCAGACACATTCGAATACATTTTTATTACATTCTCTCAAATTTATACTTCTTGTAAATTTTATATTTTTCTTCCAAATTTGGTCCCATTCTTCCAAATATATATTTCTCGCCACCGGTTCAGTCCAGATGATCATATTTTTCTTAACCATTTCCACTTCAGTTTTTTTGGACAATAACAGGTTATATATTCTCTTAATCATATCTTTTTCATTTTTACATAAATTATCCCACAATTCATCTCGTTCTAAGTTAAAACCAATTTTATTGTCCTGTTTAAATTTTTCTTTCAATTGTAAGTAGCGGTACCAATGGCATTTGTTCTCCATTTACCACTATTTCAAATCTTTCTTTCAGCTTTATACCATCTTGATCTTTCTTCAATATCTCCGAATATCTTTTATATTTCATATAAATAGGTCTTTATACATACATTAGGTCTTAAAATGCTTGCCTCATGAGATATCCAACCTGGTGTCTTTATCAAAGTTGATTTATACTTTTCCCATGATTTTCTAATAGCTTTCCTTACAAAGGGATAATCAAATTGTTTATTACCTACACACTTGTTATGCCACAAATAAGCATGCTAGCCAAAGATTAGATTGTGGCCTTCTAAGTTTAACAATTCTCTATCTTCCAATACCATCCAATCTTTAAGCCACATTAGACTGGCCACTTCAAAATATATTTGCAAATCAGGCAGGCCGAGCCCCCCTCTCTCACTCTTATCACACATATTTACATAACCTTTCCATGGCTTCTTCCCTGCCCATATAAACTTTACAATATCTTTTTTCCATATTTCAAACCACTTATTTGTAATGACAATTGGTATCGTTTGAATCAAAAAAATCATTCTAGGGAGAACATTCACTTTTATTGTGGCTATCCTTCCCCCCAAAAAAAACACGGGAAAGGCAAGAACACAATACAAGAAACGAGCAGGGTGAGCCAACCCCCCCAAGGAAAAACTTGCCAAACCACAAGGAAGCACAGAGGTAGATAAGCTGTATTAAAAGGTGCTAATTAGACTAGTCAGCAATGAAGGAACAGATAATCAACATATCATAAGCCCATGAAAGGCTTCTAATCGACTATACACATCTATTCATTCATAGTCCATTGAGGAAAAAAACACATCGCATTATAATGGAGCTGCACTCCACTCGCCGCACCGCCAATAAACATTGATTACTGGAATAGTGTCCCCAGCTGAACGGAATTTGGAGGAACGCAGCATTGAAACGACGATGATAATCAAAGTATGTGGCGTGAAGAGATTACAAGAACAAGCAGCAAAATGCCTATGCGCTAAAGTGCGTTTTCACAGGTCTTCTTCAGTGCAAATTTGTTGCAGTACTGTTTGTTTCCAACCAGTCATTCAGTGCAAATTTGTTGCGGTACTGTTTGTTTCCAACCAGTCATTCATTATTGCTACTAGCTACCTATAATATATAAATGCATATTTCTATCATTATAGACATGTGTATAAATAATTTTTTAAGTTATTTTAAAAAAATTAGTGAACATGTTATTATTATTTTTCTATTATACTTCAGCACAATAAATACAATTGAATCCATATGTCTATAATACATACAGTCAATTACATAATTGACAAACACACCAGAATTTAACATCATTTTTAATCATCTTTTATCACAATTTTTTCTCACCAGTCTGTGCTACAAATCCTTCACTGGATGTTACCTCTTGAATTCGTAGTAGCCTGACTCCACAAAGGACGTGAGTCATTTATAATTACCAAGGATATGAAATACGTTACACCTGTCACTAATAGTGAGATTTAAAGATAACAGCTCAAGTCAATGTCCCTATTCAGACCGTATTTCACGCTGTTTAGTTTATAGGTCCAGAATGACTCTTGTTGCAATAAGGTTCTCCTGATATTGATCCTCTCATCCTGTCGAGCTTGTATAACGTAAAGAACAACAAATTTAAAGTCCCTAGGGGAATGATTCTGTGTCACAAAGTGCTCCGTTAAAGGAGCCTCCATATGTCAGGTCTTAATTGAGCTGATATGCTCTGATAATCTTTCCCTGAGAGAGCGGGTGGTCATGCCCACATATGCCAGTTTACAGGGGCATTCCAACATGTATACACATTGCTTCGTGTTACAGGAAGAGAAATGATGGATTTCCGAGACATGTTGTCTGTCTAAAGGATCAATGATTTTTTGGTGTTATAAGTTAATTCACAAAATTTGCAATAGCCACATTTGAAATGTCCCTTTAAGGAACGGGGTGCTTCTGGACGAGATCTTATATCCTTATGTACCAACTGATTCTTAATATTCCTAGTTTGTTTAAAGGCAATTCTCGGTGGTACACTACAATCCGTGATATGGGATATGATGTGCCAATGCTTAAAGATAATAGATTTAATTGCTGCTGCAATGGGTGTGAAAGTGAGAGCCCAATGGATTCTCTTATCCCTTTTTCTCTCTTTATACTGAAGTAGTTGTTGTCTTGGCACATTCTTTTTATTATATTTCTAGGATAACCTCGTTCTTTAAACTTAAACATAGTCCTATTAATCTCTTCCTGGAAAGTATTATAACTGGAGGAATTCCGCCTTAATCGCAGCAAATGGCTGTATGGCAAATTCTGTATTAAATGGGGAGGATGGTGGGAAGCATACATGAAGGCTCTATTTCTTTCAACCGGCTTATGATAGGGGGAAAAATTATCCTATGCTCATCATCAAAGTGTATCTGTACATCCAGAAAATTAATAGAAATATTGCTAGATATTCCAGTGAAGGATAACGCAGGATGCAATCCATTCAACCATTCCAAGAAAGGTGGAAATTCAAATCCAGGTTTCATGAGGAATAACAAATCGTCTATGTACCTTTTATAGAATAACATATTTTATAGAATAACATATTTTGACGATAGGGATTGTTATTGTAAATATGCTTGATTTCAAAAGATTGCATATATAAATTTGCACAGCTCGGTCCTAATGGGGACCCCATACTTAAACCGGATATTTGCATATATAAATCATTATCAAACCTAAAGAAACTGTTTTCAAAAATGATATCCAAAAGGGAAATCAGAAACTGTGTAGGAGGAATCAAATTTGTCCTGGTTTCAAGTACGTTGAATAGGATTTCTCTAGTTTCATCTAAGGAAACATTAGTATATAAGGCGGCTGCATCTACCGTAATGAGCCAGGAACCTGGAGGACAAGCAATGTCAACTCTAATTTTTTCCATCTCTCCAGATATTTCTTGATTTTGTCCCAACACATTTCATAGTTATTTTAAAACAATAATGAATTATGCTTTGTCAAATTTATGGCCAAATATTTAATTATCTTTTTTGTCTTATATTTGGGCATTTCCAATATCTCTCTTTGTTGTAACTTAGTCATATTAAACATCATGATTTTTGTTTTAAGCTCATTAACCTTCAATTTTGACCATTTACTGAATTCATCTAAGTCTCTTCTTAAGGCTTTCACTGAATTTTTTGGTTCCTCTAACATTACAACTATATCATCCACAAATGATCTAAATTTATATTCATAATTGTTCACTTTAATTCCTTTTAATTGTTTATCCTTATTCAACCTTTTGGCCAAAACTTCTAAATATAATATAATATAATAAATATAAATATATAAACAAAAGGGGTGAGTGTGGGCACCCCTGTCTAGTACCCTTACTGATCTGTATCCACTCTGTTAACTCATTAATTTTTATTTTTGCCTTTTGTTGTTCATAAATTGCTCCAATCCAATTTGTAACGTTTACTCTGCTATTTACCAATTCTATAATTTTTCTTAAAAATCCCGATCCAAATTGTCAAAGGCTTTCTCTAAGACAATAAATATAAGGATCGCTTGTATATCTATTTTCTTATTCAGGTATTCAATCATACCCACTATTGTTCTCGCGTTGTTTCTTAAATACCCTTTTGGAAGAAATCCATTTTGTTCTTTCCAATTATTTTACTTAAGGGACCCTTTATTCTATTGGCCAATATTGCCACAAAAATTTTATAATCTGAGTTTACTAAAGATATAAGGTGATAGTTTTTCACCGATGTTTGATCTTGCCCTTCTTTTGGTATTATAGTTATTATCAATTCCTTCCATGAGTCAGGAATTTGCTTAGTTTCTTTGATCTTATTAATTACTGTGTATAGTATCTGTACTACTTGGTCTTGGAATGTCTTATAAAAATATTCGGTAATCCATCCATTCCTGGGGATTTGTTTTATTTTAGTTTAGCAATGGTTTCCCTAATTTCTTTCAATGGCTGTTTCCGCACATGCAAAAAGAGCGTTGCAATGACGTCGTTAATAGCATCGCATCCCCAGCAAAGCATTTGCATGGACAGGCAAAGCTACATGAGCAAGCGGCCTCGCAGACCCGTAGCGGTTCGCACAGAAGCGCTGTGGAAGCGGCTTCTCGCTACGCCCTGCCGCGGCTGCGCACTGGCGAAGCTGCGTCAGCCCGATGTCACGGGCATTCAGCAACACGATTGGCCAAGGCGATTGTTCTGATGCCTCGTCTGCTCCTCTATCTGTCATTGGCTCTCCTCCCAGCTGTTGTTTGTCCCTGTTCATTTGGCCAGTGGCACCAGGGGCCGTATGGGCAGCTGCCATCTGCATGGGCGAAATGGATCTGGGAGAGGTGCTCGAGCAGACAGTGATCGAAGGCATGCGGGAGCAGGACGAATTGGAGGCGGCCACTGACATCTTCATGGCACGCAGCGGCCAGCTGATGAGCCACCTGTAAGGGAGGCTGCGCCGCTTCCCTGCCGAAGGGGCAGTCACTCAATCCGCCGCCACTGTGCGCCGCCGGCCCCGCAGACACGCAATACTGTGCTGGTTCGCTCTCACAATTGCCCCCCAGCACACCCCACTACTGGGTGGGTGCCCAGAGCAGGACCTGGTGGGAGGTGCTAGTCAAAACAGTCTGGACTGATGAGCAGTGGGTGCGAAACTTCAGGATGACCAAGGCCACGGCCATGTACCTAGCAGATGCTCTGCGCCCACACCTGGAACGCCAGGACACCAACATGTGCCCTGCCATTCCCATGGTGATGTGAGTGGGCATGGCCTTGTGGTACCTAGCAAGTGCCAACAGGTACCATGAAGTGGCCCAGCAGTTTGGAGTAGGTCTGGCCACCGTGGCAGACAGTGTCCTGGAGTTTGCCATGGCTGTGGAAGTGCACCTGTACCCAAGACTGGTGAGCTGCCAGAGGCCGATGGACCAGGTGAGTGTACTGTCTCCAAGGGGGAAAGCGTGCGTGCGTGCGTGCGTGCACCATTATGTGGATGCAACCCAGCAGCACCTGCATAAGCAGCAGCACCCCCCGCACCCCACAAAACATTACTCCCCAACCCCCCCTACCCCTGTGTCAACCTCTGTCTCCATACAGGTGATGGCTGGTTTTGCAGCCCTTGGCTTCCCACACTTCATCTGGGCCATAGGCGGGTGCCACATCCGGATCTGTCACCCGGGGGGAGCTGCAGGCCAGCACATCAATTGTAAAAATGTGTCCTCCAAGCTCCTTCTGGCAACCTATGACGATACGGGGACGTTCATCAACGCTGAAACAGGCTACTCGGGTTGCAACAATGATGCATTTGTGTTTCTGGAATCACACTTCTGCCAAGCCATGGACATGGGCATCTACCTGTCCAACAGCCCCATGCTGACGATTGATGGCGTGACCACACCCCCTGTGGTGTTGGGAAATGGTGCCTTCCCAAGGCGCAAGTGGCTAGTCACGCCGTACCACGTCCCCGCTGACACGTAGCAGAGTAACTTCAACTTGCATCTGTCCCGCGCAAGGAACGTGGTGGAGCATGCTTTTGGCCACCTGAAGGCGCGGTGGAGATGTATTCTCAACTGTCTCTGGGTCAGGCCCGAGAATGCCACCTCAATCGTGGCGGTGTGTGTGGTGCTGAACAACCTGTGCGAGAGCCGCGGCCACATAGCTCCAGATCTGCCGCCCCCAAATGAGTGTGCTGCTCCATCTCTAGCTGAAGGGTCAGCGGAGGAGGGGGAAGACGGGCCACGTCACCACGTACAACCCCCAGGATGACACCCACAGGCGAGAGGGGCAGGCTGTCAGAGATGCCCTAGCTAGTTATCTGTTCAGACCTGACCCGCGGCGACGGGGGAGGGCTTCTGCTGTCCAATGAATGGTGTTGGCCCAGCCAGCTGGCTGGCTGCCCCTCAGCATGCAAGTCAGAGAGCAGGGCCTGGTGGGGCTTTGATCTGTGGGGTGCACGCACCCTTGCCTGTACTGAGTGTGAATAAAAGTGACTGCAAAGTACTTCTTGTGTTGCGTGTGTGTCAGTGTTCTTGGGAAACGGGTGCGCCCGGGCCGGGTGGGCCGGCGTGCCTCTGAAACAGCATGGCGGTGTAGGGGTGCAGGGTCATGACCGTGTCTGTGCAATGCTCCAGAAACTCCACCCCTACACCGCTGTGCTGCTTCGGAGGCACGCCGGCCCACCCGGCCCGGGCGCACCCGAGCGCAATGGGATCTCTCTGAGGCTCCGGCGCCGTGCACGTCCGTTGGGTTCAAGTGGGCCAATTGCTGCAGGTCCAGATTGACTTTTGTATAGCCCTCTGTCTGTTCCCCAGCCATTTGCCCTGCCACCATGAGCCCACCCAGGCATGGTGTGTATTGGCAAGCGGAGGAGGTCACCATCCTTCTCCGGACAGTGAGAGACCGTGGCTATGCCTGGCTGCTCATGAGCAGCACAGGCTTGCCCAACAGATGGGCATTCAGGACGGTGGCAAAAGCCCTTCAGGAAGCGGGCTACCACCGAACAGAGGTGCAGGCCTTCACCAAATGGAAGGCCCTAAAACAGGACTTTTACGTGGCAATGGAGGCATGTGGAGGCCACCCTTGGCGCTCCGCCTGGCCCCCGCATTTCGCCGCCCTGCGCTAGCTGTGGCGCCTCGCAGGACAGCCGCGTTGGGTTGACCGTCGCCCGGAAGGTGAGTGCGCATTTACCCGGGGGCGCGCCCGTGTGCACATGCAAGTGTGCGTTGGCGCAGCCCCCGTGTAGGGTCTCATTGGTGGCCATTTGTCATTTGTTCTCTACAGGCACAGCCGCATGTCGCCACACCCTCGCACCCCCATGGAGCAGCTGGACGAGCCAGTTCAGGCCCGGGGAGGTGACTCCTCGTCCGGGGACAGCTCCATCGCACCGCCCGGGGAGAGAGGCGGGGCGGCGGACCCACAGCAGAGCTCACTGCATCCTCTGAGGAGGGTGCAATAGGGCAGCCAGAGGTCCATGCCGAGCCCACCCAAGAAGCCGGTAAGCAGGGTGCATGTGGGGGGCGGTGACTTCGCGTGCGTGTGTGTGTGCTGGTGCAGTGGCATGCAGTGTCGCACCTGTGCACCTCTAGCCAGTTGCAGAGGCTGTGGCATGGAGAACCTAGTGGTGCCCTCCCGTGTGTCATTTCTGCTGGGCACTGGATGTGACATTCTGCTCTCTCTCCTTCAGGCCCGTCTGGAATGGCAGCGCCGCACCAGCCACCCCAGCTGCCTCATTGTGACTGCCACTGACTGCGTAAGTACAGATGCACCAGATCCGCTCTCATAGCTCTGCTGCAGCCTACTCTGGGGGTGGCCCAGCAAGGCCAGCCACATGGGAAAGTGGGACTGACCATGGTCACTGGCTGCTTCCCAGGACCCGGGGAGCTGGGGAGAGTGGCTGCAGCTAATCCTTCTCTTCTCTTGCAGTGGCTCGCATGGATCGGTGGCTCGCCCACGTGGAGCAGCGGCTGGCGGAGGTGGAGCGGCGGCAGGTGGCAGGAGAGCGCCCCCGCCCCACCACACCAGAGCCCCCTGTGGTACTGAGCTCGGGCACGGCCAGTGCCACACATCAGCCCGCCTCCTCCTCAACCAGCTCCAGAGCCCCCCATGTGCCATCAGACCTGGAGGAGGTGAGCACATTGGCTGGCAGTCCACCCTCCCCTGCACTGGGGGTGCCGCTGGAAGCCCCTCTGTGGGGTGGGCCTGCCCCACACCTAGCAGGTCTGCCCTCCAGTTCTGAGCAAACGCCATGATGGCATCTGACATTCTGGACTGGAGGGAGGGTGGCAGCTGAGGGATGGGTGGGGTGTTAAGCTGTTCTTGCAATTGTGGGCAGGGTCTTGTTGTGGGTTAGGGGGGTCTTGTTGTGGGTTAGGGGGGTCTTGTTGTGGGCTGGGGGGAGGGTCTGACGGCTTGTTGGGGGGTTGTTTTACTTTCTTACTGTTAATGAAATAAAAGTTTTCCACCATTCACAGTTGCCTCATCTGTGTGTCAAATCCGCTCAGCCATGAGCTCATGGGTGCGGGATGCCATAGTGAGGAAAGCCTCTCGATCCAGGCACATCTGCTCGCGAATCTCCCTCCGCCACTCCTGCTCTGCTTCATGAGCCACCCTCTGGCTCTCTGCCTCAGCGGCACATTGGCCCCACAGCTGGCGTCCCATATCTGTCATGACAGAGACCCTTCAAAGCCGGCGTCAACTTTGGGCCAGTCACTGCTCAGGGGAGTCTTCCCTTGGTGGTGGCGGCGATCGTGACTGCTGCTGTCTGGAACGGCCTATGGGTGACAAGCACAGGGCTGGTACTGGCCACCTTTCCCCCCCTCATCTGGACCCATCCAGACAGCTGCTGGTGATGTACCTCGCTGAGGTGGGCGTGTGGATGGCCCTTCCCCAGGATCACCATCTCCCTCCTCATCTCTCTGTGGCTCCTCCCCCTCCTGGTCTCCGTCCTCCACCTGGGTAGGTGATTCTGACGCGGCTCCTGTCAGACGGAGGGAAAATTTTTTGCACGCATACATTGGTGCGTCTCAACCCCTGGGAGCGCTCACAGGCACACCCGTGCAGCCCTTCTACCCTCCGCAGCTACGGCCAGGTGGGGTGGGCACTTACCGGAGGCAGCCGAGAGCGGCCAGGCGGCTGGTCCTTCGCCAGGATCCGTGTCTTGGGTGGCAGTTATGTCTATGGGACACAATGGGTGACTTCTGTTCAGGGGGATTGGTGGAGGGATGGAGCACCGCGCCTCTGCGTGGAGGAGGCTGGCGGCATGCCAGTGGCCTTAATCGTGACCCTGGCGTGCCCCATTCCTCCCTGTTCCCCTGCACAAACTTGGACTTATCAGCTTGGCCAGCTGTGTTGCGGGGGAGCAGCACTGACTGGGACCCAGTGTGGCTTCTGCTTCCCACTGGAGGGGGGTGATGGGTAGGCAGCCATTTCAGAGTGCCAGTGGGGATTTGGAAAGGTGGTGGGACCCACCTCCTCTCTCACCTGAGTCCGAGGGACTGCTGGATGATGGGGTGCCTCCTCTGAATTGTCCTCCTGCACCGTGGCGCTGTAGTGGCGGCTCGCTTTGCCTCTGCCCCTCTGTGTGGCTGGCATGGTGTAGGTTCTGGCCACCTGCCCTGGCTGGACACTCTTGTCTGCCCCGAGTATACGCTGCAGCTCCTCGAAGTAGAGACAGGTGGCTCTTTCATTACCTGTCCTTCGGTTGTGCTGCAGCACACGCTTGAATTCATACCTCATGGCTTTTGTTTTTGTGCGGCATTCAACAGCTGTCCGGTGGTGGCCCCGAGCTGTCATCTGCCGGGCTACCTGCTCAAAAACATCTATACTGCGGTGGTTCGTGGCGAGTGCACACTGCATCTGCGGGTCTCCCCATATGTCCAGCAGGTCGCAGGTCTCCCTGTCTCTCCAAGCAACTCCTTGGCCGGGCTGCCGCCTTCCTAATGCCCTGTAACTGGCCATTGCCTGGGTGGCCACACACACACGGCCACCAGCCAACTCCACCTGATGCTGTGGTGCTACACGTGTGTCTCCAGTAGCGCCTAGTGGCCAGCGTTTCTGCACTTCCTTCCCCCCGGCAGCCTACCCTCACTTGTCAGTGGGATGGGCAGTCGCTTTTCCCCCTCCCCATTGGTCACAGAGGAACTTCCTCAGACCCCTGCTCCACCCTTGTGTCCCGGTATGGGCGACCTCAATCCTGTCAGGTGCATCGTCTACATGGTGGGCGCCTCGTTGCCCTGCAGGCTCGGGTTTGTGCAGCTTTGGAAAAAAGCAGCTTCACAGCTTTGAGTCCACACAGGCGGACTCAAAGCGGAGGCATGTCAAACTGCCGCTGCTGACCTCACCATCATCGCCGATATAATGGTTCTCCCTCCCCAACATGGTCGCCGCCAGTGTGGGCTGGCATTCGGCAGTCGCCATTTTGGCATCGACTCCATGGCGGTGGTTCACACGACTGCGGCCTCGGAGCACCGTATTTGAAAAACCTCCGTTCCTGAGCGACTTTTGAATACTGCGGCTTTGCACCGGTTGATCGTTTTCATATTCATTTAATCTCCAGCTCACTCCTTTCTTTTCAGATGATAACCTCCACAATATTGCTCTATGGTCCGTTATTATTTTTGGTTGTACTACGATCTCCTTTGTTTTTACACTTGTGTACACAGAATCATATCTATTCTCGTACTTATCTTAAAGTAATCTGATCTACATGTATATTCTTTTATGAAACCATTGTGCTTTCTCCAAATATCCACTAACTTAATCTCCTCTATCATTGAGAAGAAAGTATTTGGGAGTTTGCCATTTTGCTTATCTCTACTTTTCTCAGATTTTTTTTGTCATGGAGTGCCGAAATTACCCCATTCCAATCACCCATCAAGATTACATGCACATAGCCCAGATTCACTATTATGTCTTTGAGCTTATGGAAGAACTTACTTTTTTTCTGGCTGGGCACATATACCCCCATAACCAAAATTTTCCTATTGTACCAGTTTACCTCTATTCCTAGAAATCTTCCCTCATCATCTTTAACTATCTCTTTTGGACTATATTCCTCCTTTACAGAAATAGCCACCCCTGCCTTCCCGCCCCCTCTTGAGGAATTAAAATTCAATCCTAATCTTTTATTTATTAACAATCTCTCATCCTTTTAAATTACACGTGTTTCTTGCAAACAAACAATCATACTTATTTTTTTCCAGTTCATGATTCCCCCCCTTTTTTGTGGCACATTAAGACCATTTACATTCCACAATAACAATTTTAAATCCATACCTACAAGCATAATTAACAAGAGCCACAATAAATATTTTCCAATTAAATTCATATTCATAGTTGATTTCTAATAATACAAAATTAATTAATTATGATATATTCTTTTTTTAACTTAACTGTTTTAGTCCACTTTCTATTTTCCCCATAAATTCTTTAGCTTGTTGAATTGAAGTAACCCTCACTCTTCTTTCCCTGTAAATTAAAGAGAAACCGTCAATATCTTCCCATTTGTATCCTATATTTTTCTGTCTCAAAACACTTGTAATAAATTCATATTCCCTTTTCTTCAGAATTTTGTAGGGTGTTTCTTTCAAAATCAGCACTTCTTTAGAATTTACTATCAACTTTGTTTTGGATTTTTTTTTCAGGATTTCTTCTTTTGTTTTCATTCTGGAAAAAAACACCAGGATATCTGTCTCCCTCCTTTGATCTCCAGATGATTTTTGGTTCATTCTAAAGACTCTTTCAATGTCTTCCTCCAACACATCGTCCTCTGTATCTAAGTAGCTAAATTTGTTATAATCAATGTTCTTGTTTTTTTCTCCTTCACTTTCAGGTACTCCTCTCAATCTGAGTACCAGGTACTTTCAGGTACTCCTCTCAATCTGTTTTTGATGTAATTCCGTTAATAGTAGCTGGTTCTCCAATTTTTTTAAATTCCATTTCCCAGTCTAGCATTTTCTTATCATTTTCATTTTGTTGATCTTGTCTGTGATTTCATTTTTGTTCCAATTCCAACATTTTTTAGCTCATTCCTTTAATTATCTTGATTTCTAATTTCATGTCATTAATCTCTGACTTGGCATCATGCCCCGAATGAATAACTTCCTGCCGCAATGAAGGTGGGACATACAGTCACCCCGCCTCCACAATCCCTGAATCAAAGTTAAAGATGGACTTTTCTCCTCTGGCATCACCGGCTGCTTGGAGGAGAGTAGTGATGTGGGGGTGGGGGGAGAAAGTGGTTTAGACGACAACTGACATGTTTGAGATCTAGTGACAGCCCAACTCAGCTGGACGGGTGTGAGAACTGTACGTGGCACCTGGCGAAGGTCCGCCCCTCTACCCGCCTCATCTGGAAGGCGGGAGAGCGCATCAGCAAGGTGGTTACACTTGCCCAGGTGTGACGGTCTGGCTCCCCCTCGTGGTCCCCCGGCTTTGGGTCCTTCCCTCCTTCCCATCCCTGAGATGTGACTGACTCAGTGCCGGATGTTTCCTCTTGGCCCTGAGGGCCAAAAAACCGCTTAGCCCACAGGGCGGCATTCCGGGACTGCTGTCTCCTGTGGGTTAGACCACCCCATTCTGTGCCCCACCCTTTGTGCTGCCAGCTGGTGAGGGCTCACGGATTTTCCCACCCTGAGGTAGGACAGGTACAGCCTGAGAACCTCCAGGCCTCCTGACCCCCCCCCTTACAAGACTCTGCTGCTTTCCCAACTCTCCTGTCCCTTCAGCGCTCACCGGGGTGCCTGCCTGGCCCCGGGTCCTCACACTCCCTGCCAGTGGGAAAAGCGGATCTCTCTCCTGCTTGCTTTCCCCTCCCCCTTGGGTTTGCGGGTCAGCCACCCTGTCCTGGGCGCTGGCGCTAACCCCAGCTGGGTCACTGTGGCTTATGCCCCTCCCTGCACTTCTCTAGCCCTCCTGGGGTCTGGACTCTGCAGTGCTGGATTGAGCCCCTGGCTTTGCCCTGTCCTGGGCACTTGCGGCCACGCCATCTGACTGGTCATTCCCTTTCCCTCCCTCGTCCCGGCACCTCTCCTCTGAGTTACCCTTCCCGCATACACCGTCCCTCTTTGACCCCTCCACCAGCCTCCTCTCCTTGCCAACTCCCTTCCCTTTATCCCCTTCCCCCTTCGCCCTGCCCTGCCTACTGTTCAGCTGCCGGGCTCGTCTGCCCCGGTCCCAGCTGGTAAACTGCGCCTCACTCCCAGACGAGGCAGGCAGGGTGGGCCCGAATGCCGGCGCTCCTTCCCCTTGCTTCTGGGCTTTCTTGGGCATTGCCCCCTCCTCTGACGTCCTCATCGAGGCTGGGGGGAGCTCTTCGCCCTCCTTCTGGGCTTCCCCAGGCGCCGCCCCCTCCCGTGGCATTCTTGTCGGGACTGGGGGAGGCCCCGTCTGGACAGGCAGTCCGGGCGGGGCAGTCCCCAGTCGGCCCAAACCCGGACACAGGGAAAAAATGAACTGTAAAGTTATAGCGGGAAAAGAAATCCACCCAGCGAATCTGCTTGGCAGAGAGGCGTCCGGGAGTGGAAAGGGCAGACAGATTTTTGTGATCAGTCACCAAAGCCTGTTTAATCGCTCCAGCCTCCTTATCCCCTACAGTTCAGTTCAATTCAAGCCCAGATAACCTCTTTGAGAAATATGCACAGGGGTACAATCTGCCCTCCTCATCAGACTGAAGGAGGACCACTCCGAGAGCTTTATTAGAGATATTCACAATAAGGGGATGAACAATAAAGGGTCAAGCTGGATCAGGATGCCTCAGAATTGGTTCAGTAGTAAAAGCACTTTTGAGAGAGTCAAAAGAGAAAGCAGAAACTCAGATAAGGAGGCCCCCGGCTGGGAGGCGGGGGGGGGGGGTCTTTGCTCTTAGTTTTTAATTGGTCAGTTAACGGAAGGGCCAGTGAGGCAAACTGAGGAATAAAATCATGATAAAAGTTGGCAAAGCCCCAAAACAACTGTAATTGCTGGTGGGTCTGGGGAGGCGGCCACTGAACCACTGCCGGAACTGTATTAGGATCTATTTCCAGCCCCTCAGCCGATACTCTGTAGCCAAGAAATCAAGCTTTGTCTGGTGAAAAGTACACTTAGAAAGCTTCACAAACAGAGAATTGTCCAACAAGGTGGTGAAGAGGACCTAAGGTGTGGCACAGCCCTTGTTCCATCTGCTGACTATATCATGCAGACCCTGACTTAGACCAGTTAAATAAGTTATCACAACCTTCAGCAGAGAGATGAACACCATCATCCTTAAACATATAAAACTTATGTAACCCCTCCCTCCCACTATCCAAAACTGTTGTATGAAAAGTATTGTATGACTGTGAAATCCAGTTTTTTCCAAGCTCTCTCAGATTTAGAGGGCCTAACTCAGTGGTGGGATCCAAAAATTTTAGTAACAGGTTCCCAGGGTGGTGGGATTCAAACTGTGGCATAGCGCCAGTGAGGCTGGGTGGGGCATGATGGGGGCGTGGCCGGGCATTCCAGGGGCGGGGCATTCCTGGGCGGGGCTGTGGCAAGGACACAGCTGTTGTGCCGGTCCTTGGGCGGGAAACGAATGCACGCAGGCGCAGGCTGCCGCGCACGCTGGTGCACCTCCTGCTAGACTGCTTCAAGTTCTGCGCACTACTGCTGAGAGGAGGGGCGTAACTAAGGCAAAAATCACGTGGCAAAATCACCAATAGGTAACCCCCTCTCGGCACACACAAATAATTAGTAACCTACTCTCCGGAACCCGTGAGAACCTGCTGGATCCCACCTCTGGCCTAACTGCTCCCTGCCAAACACACTTTTGTAAAACTAAAATAGGTCTAGGGAACAAAGCCATTATCTTAATTAAATCCTTAACTATGTTGTGTCTTAAGTGGATCCTTGGATTTGGACTAGGTCATTCTCACCCAAAGGCAACACAAGGAAGGCCTGATGGAGAGATTGTTACAGTATCCAAAATACCTGTATACATCTTGAGAGCAGACAAGTAGATCAAACTGATCTAATCTGACAGCTGCTCCTCCCAGCACTTTGTCAGAACCAGCTGAAACCAGTCAGCTGTTCTTGGTTATGATTGGTTACTTGTTATATAAAAGCAGTGCTTGCTTACCAGCACTAGCTCTTAGGGATTACCTGTTGCTGCAGGGCATGCTGCCCGTTTGCTGTTGGAGTTCCTGTATGCACTGTAAATATCTGCACTGGTGATAAAGTTTTTCCTCACAGTTAAACTTCTGTGTGCAGTGGTAATTGCTTTCAGCTGTGCTCAGCCAGTGCTTAGCCGCACCTTGCTGGCCTCTGTAGCAGGCTTTCTCTTGCGTAAATTCAACTCTGTGACAGAGATGGCAGGAGCTGGTTCCATAATATCCCTCTCCTACCATGCCAGTGTATGCTGGCGAGCAGCTCTTTTGCTGGCCGAGAAAACTATGCAGTATCCAAGTACAAGCACTTTGACTAAGCTCTTCAATATGCCTGCACCCACAGGTGAGGGTTGGGGTGGAGGAGGAGGGAACAGAGTGGCTTGGGTGGCAGGAGGGTTGAAAGGGGAGGCTTGGGGGGGCAGATTGGGAGAGAGTGGAACAGAGGCTTCAGGTGGGGGAGGTTGGAAAGGTGAGGGTTTTGGTCAGGCAGGTTGGCAAGTGAGGCTTGAGGTAGTGGGAGGGGAGAAAGGTTAGGCTTGGGATGGGGAAAAGGTTGGTGCCATGGGCTCAGAGTCAGCCAGCCAGGAATCCTCTGATGAGGAGCACTGGTGGGATGACCCCTCTGTGCTGGAACCCCAGTCAACTGAACCTCAAGCACAGTCAGAAGTTTCTTAGGATGCAGACAAGAGTGACGAGTTGGAAGCCAGAGTGTTTGCAGAAGCACCTCCAGCCACAGAGGGCCAGTCTAGCAGTCTACCCCGCCCACCTGAGTCTGTAAGGCAGCTGAGGATTCACACCAGGCAGGAACTGCACTCTAAAAGGCGCAGTGCGTGCTTGGAAGCCCTAAGGCAGTGCTGAGAATGCTGTGAGTCAGCTCAGGATCAAGTCTGAGCCACAGCACAGGCTTATAAGAGGCTGCTTTAGAAAGTGGAAGTTGCAGGAGCAACGGTGCTGAAAGCATGACAGCTTTCTGCTGCACCTGCTTGCAGAATGATTCCTTGGACTGGATTGCACGACCTGACCTCTCTTGGACCCTTGGCTGCCTCTTACCAGACCTGCATGGACTTTTTCTCTAGACTCAGAGTAAGACTGCTCTCTCCCTGTCTTGCATCTGTGCCTGCTATCAGCAAGAACCTGACTCTTTGTGAGCCTGGCAGGCCAGGACAGTTGGAAGGTGTCAGTAGTGTACCTAGGCAAACTGGTGCCCTGGGCAAAGCCTGAGTTTCATGCCCCCCCATGGGTGGAGCAGCCTAGCCGCGGCACTCACCCTTCCTGGATGGCCCCAGCAGCCCAAGTTCATGGGAGGTGGAGCTTCCCTTCCTCCTGCTCTGCCTCTGGTGGCTTGTGGGCCACCGTACAGAGTGGGCGGGGCTTAGCTAGAGTGGGCGGACTTAGAAATCAGGCCTCCCCCACGTGATGAAAAATGCCTGCGCCTTGGGCAACTCCCCACTTTGCCCAATGGGCGGTATGTCGCTGGAAGGTGTGGCTAGGAGTGGCAGGAGAGAGGTTAGTATTGGGGTGGTGGGAGGATTGGAAGGTGAGTATTAGGGACAGGGAGTTTTGGCAGGTTAGTATTAGGGTGAGGGGAGGGTAGCAAAGTGAGGTTTGGAGTAGTGGGAGGGTTGGAAGGTGAGGCTTGGGGTGGGAGAGGGTGGAGATTTGAGGGAACAAATGCAGGAACAAATCAATTCTAAACCCCAATTGTCAACATTAGAATTGCTGTCTCTGGTTTGGGGGCACTCTTTGGCCTGCATTATAATTCCACTCCATAATGGCAGTGCCCAAACGCAGAGGAGTTTCTTCAGTAGAGTGTTGAAGTAGACATTGAGTTGTATAAAGCACTGCTCAGTAACTCATCAGTAACCTTGTGGGATTAATTTTATAAATGGTGATGTTTGGTATGTAGAGTCTGGTTGTGTTTCCATGATGTCATCTTTCAAATGAAGGTCTTGGTGAGTTACTGATATTCTCTGGTTTTTCAAATCCTGTTGTACAGTGTTGACTGGCACCCTACAAGCTTTCATAACATATTGGGTACCCAATGGTGTGCTGAGGCATTAAATAAGTTCATCCGTTCCTGAATTGCTTTTTCATTTTGCAGCAATGCAAATGAATGGAGAAAAAATCCTTCACTTCTCTGGAAAGCTTTAACTTACATGTCCAACTATAACTTTTATCATTAAATAGATATGTATGATACACACACACACACACTACTGTGATATTGGTTGTTCTGTCAATAACACAGACTCCTTAATTCCTGAAGAAGTATTGAAGTGGTATCATATGGTTGAAAACCTTCGTGTTGGCATTTATATATCTATGGTCACATTCCAATTTTTGAGGCGTCTGATGACATTCAGTGACTACATTCACACAAAAGTAATGCCAGCCAGTGAGCATCTCTGCCACTGGAATTATACATGATAAGTACGAGGAGACTCTTGTGCACAAAACATCGTATAAAGATTGGTGTTTAATTGCTGGTGACTTCTTTACGACAGACCCAGTGGCGTCAAGATATAGCTCACAGAAATCTGCTCTCTGAAGTTCCGACAGCAGGTGGGGCTGTACTTCCACGTACATGTGTAATTCAAAAGGTGATACAGCCATGTGTTGTGGTTAGGAATGGCCTGTTCTATAAACAAAATGTTCAGCAGCATCCTGTTTCCATTGTATGTTAATACAGTCTTGGAAAGTGTTGCCGTTTGTCTATAAAGTTCCCCTTCGCTAGACATTTTTTGAAGTACTGAAGAAGTAATTGTAGATTCTGGTAAGCATGAGGTTCTAAATACCCCTATTCAGTGGTGGGATTCAAATAATTTAACAACCGGTTCCAGTGGTGGGATTCAAATAATTTAACAACTGGTTGTTTACAATCACCAATTTTAACAACTGGTTTTGCCGAAGTGGTGCGAATCTGCTGAATCCCACCACTGTCCCTATTGTAAAAACAGCTCAGTGGAAAGCATTTACTACAAGAATTTCTAACCACCCCATCTCCATTGCTGCGACTCAATTCAGTGTTTCTGGAACTAGATAACTAGAAAACCAACAGTATTATTCTCAGTTTATTGTTGCTTCATACAGTATTTTTGGCATTTTAAGCCAGGTAAAAAATTTTTTTCCACAGTATTTGTCTGAGCCTACGGAGGCATAATTAAGAAGAACATTTAAGAGCACCCATTTTCAGACAATGCCCTCAGCTTAGGGCACATATAGTTAAATTTCTCTAGATATCTGTTCCTAGTCATGTGCCTCTAAGCATATTTTTTATTGCCCATTATATGATAGTATTTGATCTAGACTGAAACAAGCCCTTCCACATTTGTTGGGGGGTGGGGGGTGGGGGGATCTGATAAGGATTGCATCTGTTTTCTTCTGGCAGATGTAAATCCAATGATTACATATAGGGTTATTTCTTTTATGTATTTATTGATTAAATTAAGAAACAGTTTTTGTCATCTCTCAAAAATAGTTTTGCTTGTCTCATTTCTGTCTATGGAACTGATTATTATGTTTTATCTTGTATATGTTATTTTACTGTTTCTGTCATATTAATGTGGTTTTATATTATGACTTTAAGACCTGTGACTATAGCACTTGATAAATACTTGCTAACTAGTATTTTTAATGGCCTCACAGACTGAACAAAACCATGGTGTTAGCTGGGCAGCAGTAACTATGGATTCATGACCTGTTAATTGTAGAAAAGTATTCCTTACATTTATCACATGGAACAGAAGTATGTGAAACTTCAGGCTTCTTACAGAAACGAGATGTTTCTGCCTTTTGAATCTTTATGTTGGTTTTAGTTCTCAGCAGTGGCGTGGGAGGTTAAGAGCTCATGTATCTAATCTGGAGGAACCGGGCTTGATTCCCCGCTCTGCCGCCTGAGCTGTGGAGGCTTATCTGGGGGATTCAGATTAGCCTGTGCACTCCCACACACGCCAGCTTGGTGACCTTGGGCTAGTCACAGCTCTTCTGAGCTCTCTCAGCCCCACCTACCTCACAGGGTGTTTGTTGTGAGGGGGGAAGGGCAAGGAGATTGTCAACTCCCTTTGGAGTCTCCCTGCAGGAGAGAGAAAGGGATATAAATCCAAACCCTCCTCCCCCCTCCCTCCCTCCTCCCTCCCTCCCTCCTCCTTCTTCTTCTTCTTCCCTCTTTCTCCCTCCTTTCTCTCTTTCTTCTCTTCTCTTCTTCTTCTTCTTCTTCTTCTTCTTCTTCTTCTTCTTCTTCTTCTTCTTCTTCTTCTTCTTCTTCTTCTTCTTCTTCTGCCAAAAATTATACAGCCATTTCCTTATCTGTATGGTATTTGAACCTAACTTACTTGCTATTCTTCCTCAAATGGAAGTGTTCTTTTGATTGCCTGGTGTAAGGCTGAACACAAATGGTCAGTGAAGCAGCTGTTACCCCCAGTTCAGAGATGGAAGTTGTCCACCTCGAAGGGGTAACTGGGCAGTCTGACTCAGAGCAGAGCGACACAGAGCAGGCTCAGAATGAGTCTGAGGAAGAAGAGGTTCCTTTCACTGAGAGGAGATCACAGAGAGCAAACAAAGGAGTCATGCTAAAGAAATTTGATGATTATGTGTGCCATGTAGATGTCCAGTCTGAGAGTGAACCCACAAGCAAGGATGAAAGTATGCAATTGTCCACACCTGAGGAAAGGAAGTGGACAGCCATCAGGACATTATTAAGTATTGCAACTGTAAGGCAGATGCAGGTGCAGCATCTGAATATTGGGACTATTTCTAGAAAAAGAAAGCTAACTGCTTTACTAAAAGAACAAGGCTTTAAGCAAGGAGAAGCTGAACCTTGTTTAACTTGTTTAACCTTCATTGTTACTCATACTTCTATTCAGATACCCTCAACTATTGACCTAGTTGCCTTCTTTGTTACTCACAGACAATGTTTCTTCACCCACCCTGGACACTCCAGATATATATACTCCACTTGCTTTCCCAACATCAGATTCTCTGAAGATGCCAGCCACAGATGCAGGCGAAACGTCAGGAGAGAATGCTGCTAGAACATGGCCATACAGCCCAGAAACCACACAGCACCCAAATGAACCTTGTTTGTTCTCAAGGATGAGAAATGGACAATATCAATACATTCTTACTTTTGTTGATGATCTTTTGATCTGCTGCCAGGTGCATGAGGATGCAGCCAAAATTGCCAATACAATGAATCGCTCTGTTGAAGTAAAGCAACTGGGAGAAGCAAAACAATACTCGGGAATACAAATGGAAAGAACCCAGGATGGAGGATTTTGTCTCAACCAGAAAGCAAAGATTATGGACTTTATTGTGTCAGTGAACATGGAAGATGCAAAAGGTGTCAGAACACCAGTGCGGCCTGAATACCTTAAGCTTAATGATGGAGAGCCAATGGAGAACAATCATAGATGCAGAGAAGCTATTGGAAAGCTGCTACATCTAAGCACAGTCTCTAGGCCAGATATCACAGCTGCTGTGGGAATCTTGAGCAGAAAGACAAGTGCACCAAATCATCATGATTGGAAAGCTATAAAGAGAGTGGCTCAATATCTGATCAAGACAATGGACTTAAAATTGAGGATTTCACCCTGCAAGGATCCAAAACTAGTAGGTTATATGGATACAAATTGGGGTGAAGACAACACTGATTTTGCTTCAATAAGTGGATACATTTTCTACTATGGAGAGAACTTAATAAGCTGGACTAGCAGAAAACAGACTATTATTGCCCAATCTACTACAGAATCTGAATGCATTTTAGCTAATGGTGCATGTCAGGAAATGGAATGGATCATCACTCTGCTGAAGGGCTTTGGCATAGAGGAATCTAAGCCAATCACCTTATTTGAGGACAATCAAGTCTGTATCAAATTAATAAAAAGCCGAAGGGTTCAGTAATAGAAGTAAAAACACATCGCTTAACTCAAATTATTGCGTGGAATGAGAGCCGAATGATGAAGGAGGGACTGATCGATATCCAGTATACACCCTCAGAAGAGATGGTGGCTGACATCTTCACGAAGCCACTAGGAAGACTGACGTTTGAGAATCTTCAAGAAAGTTTATGCATGCAATTTTACAGTGATTGAGTTTCATGTTTGCATTGTTATGATGAAGTTAAATGTTTTCACGTTATTATTATGATTAAGGTTTATGTTTTTATGATTGCAAGTGTATTGTGACAATGACACTTGAGAAGGGGTTTGTTAAAATTTGCAAGTGTCTGTCATAATCCTGACTAAAAGAGGGGTTAACTATGTGCATGTTAATTAGGTACTGAGGTCACAGTTCATTGATTGAATCATTGGCTAGTTAACCCGGCATTGCATAGGTGAGACTTGGCACGTAGGTCAGAGGTGATAAAAGTTATCTGTGTTCCTTTGTCTCACATGCTCAGAAGTTCTTTGTTGGGATTCACACAAGGTGAATTCCTGCCTTGCTCATAGTCACTATGTGGGCTCACATGGGCCTGAGTAAAGTAATCCTGTTAGTGCTAGGATAGAAAGCTGTTCTTTGTTTTATTCCATATCACCCTTTTTTACCCTTATTAGTAAGTAAACTGTTTTTATATAACCACAGCAATTGTCTCTGGGTTGATTATTTTTCTCTGCTAATAATCAAACAATTAAATTATCTAACAATATTGAGTATTCAGAATGTGAGTGGTGTGGTTGTTAGAGAGCAGCTGGAAAGCCTAGCTCAATAATTCTGGCATCCTCCAACTGGTTCCATGCACTAACAAAAGAAACCAGTAGAGGGAGGGAGATAATTTGACAGAAGTTTTTTTTTTTTAATGTAAACTTTATAGCAGCAATTCAAGCCCCAGTTGTTAGCTGCTTCGTACCTCTTTTTAGTTGGAAAATTAAGCAGGTCACACATCAAGGGAAGAAGAAAATAAGAAATTAAGAAGAAGAAGAAATTAAGAAGAAGAACCAAAGAAATTACGGTCATATAACATCCATTTTAGGACCAAAAGTTTGCATCCATAACGATCCAAAAAGATAGCCTGTGATTTGTGCCCTGAATGCATGCAAGGCTGGGGAACAAACAAAAAAAATCCCTGAATGGCTGCCATATTGATTGTGGAACTTGTTAAAGCTCAACAAGACTGAGGAATTCATAAGCGAGACGTCCAACAACTAGCCAAGGTAATGACATAAATAGGCTTGCTCAAAGCAATGGTTATCAAGGATCCAATATATTCTTTTTGGTGTTTTGATTTAGAAAATACATTTTAAAATATTGTGATCAGAGGAAAAGATTTGTGAGGCTTGCCTGATGCCCACAGCTGACAGGGAGAGCAAAACAGCCTCATTAACATATTATTATTATTATTATTATTATTATTAACATTAACATTAACATTAACATATATCAGATGATGGAGGAAGATCATATAGGGTTAAAACTCAGTTGGCAAAAAAACCCCTCCCTTCTATACTGTTATTGAGTACTGCTTGGTTTCTGTGGTAATTTAAATTAATTAAATTAAAACTCTATACTTCCATGCTCAAGCAGTTCTGTTGATTCCAACACAGTGTTACTGAAAACACAATTGGAGCCATTTAAATCCCAAAGAGAGAAATTTCAGTGCAGTCCTGAGAAAGTTATTTCCTTATAAAAATAAAACTGTTATATTTTAATTTGGCCCTTTGGGAAACAAATGCCTACATTTCCACATCAATTTCCACTATCCTAGAACAATATACTAGACTCAGAGTATCTGTTGTTTCTCTGAGTTGAAAGTGTGCACTTATGTCCTGGACACTATTTGCTTTCTTAGTAACAAGCAGTGCATTGTGGGGATCTCAGACAAGGATTTTCTGATAGGGATCCTAAGACAGGTACCTCTTTAAAACATGATTGTGTCCTTTTGGGCGTCTCCCTTCTGTTCTGTGCAGTCTGGCTGCTTGCAGCTGTGGTTTTCTGATACATCAGGAACATACAGACTTCTTTTGAAGTCTTATCTAAACTTATCTGAGGTGGCACAGTTGACTTACTCAGCTTATTCTAGTTGCTGTGCCAAATCCTGGGCTCCTACTACTGAATCAACAGATCCCCCTGAAGCTGTTGGAACAACCACTCACATTAAAATCAGAAGTCAGCAATGTGCTTCTAACCACACCAACTGCTTGAGATAAATGTAAAGTGTTGCACAAGGTTATAGCATTTTAAATATTTGAACAGTAGTACCTGCTCTGTTCAAAATGTTTTAGGAAATGCTACAAGACACACTTTTTGCTCATGCAGCAAGGCAGAATGGTTCTGAATACTTGGATGACTTTGAGAGTGATGAAGAAGGTATGTGTTTGACAAAATATATTAGAATGCTATTTATTTGTTTATTCACGGCTCTGTAAATAACAGAGATACCAGTACGTGCAGCATGATCCTAAACATATTTACTGAGAAATCGGTCTCTATGGGGAAGGCAGCAGGGTATAGTCTGAAGAGCTTTTGGAAGCTAAGAAGCATCAGTTCTTGAACGGGAGACCTCCCAGGAAGACACACACACACACACACACAAAGGGATGTATTCTTTAGTTATGGTGCTAAATAGAGGCTGCAGCATTAAAATAATGTCTCTAATGTTGACAACAAAGCACAAACCCTCCCTATTACTCCTTTACATTTACCCCATCTCCCCGGTTTAATTAGATTACACTACTTGTTGGACAACCCTGATCCTTCTCTCTGTATTATAGTGGCAGACTTTCTCCTGGAAATTACTAAACGCCAGTAGATTTCCTTCGACCTAATGTTTATTTCCTGTATTGTATATGCTTTTTAATCTGTTTTTTGTTGTTGTTGTACTGTTGTCTATGCCAATAAAGGCTTGCTTCTCATACCAAACCCTCCCTGACAGAGGAAACTTCTTCCAGCGAACGAGCCTCTTGTATCAGCAGAAGACTCCTTATGCCAGTGATGGTGAACCTTTTCGAGATGAGTGCCCAAATTGCAACCCAAAACCCACTTATTTATTGCAAAGAGCCAACTCGGCAATTTAATCTGAATACTGAGGTTTTCGTTTAGAAACGCGTTACTCAGGAGTAAGCTTGGTGAAGCAACCGTGCAACTCTTCAAATGGGTGAATAATGACCCTAGGAGGGTTTACTCAGAAGCAAGCCCCATTGCCAGCAACCGAGCTTACTCCCAGGTAAAGGATCGTGCCCAGGCCAGCCTAGATGTGTGTCTGTGGGGGTGATTTTCCGCTCCCCCACATGATGAACTCTGTGGACGTGTGCCCACAGAAAGGGCTCTGAGTGCCACCTCTGGCACCTGTGCCATAGGTTCGCCACCCTTGCCTTATGCCAAAGGAAGGAACTGACCTTCAGGGTCCAGTTGTTGTCTTGGGAAAGATTTGAACATCTTTTTGTTTTATCCATGTTCTGAAGCTATTAAAATTTCATCCCATTTATTTCTGTGTAGAGACTTAATTGAATTGCTGTCTCATAGGGATATGACTTTTATGGAAAACATATCTCTTATATTACATGTATATCACAAGACCCCTCTAGTGATTTAGTTTTCTGTGTATTGTCGAAGGCTTTCACGGCCGGAATCACTTGGGTGCTGTGTGGTTTCCGGGCTGTATGGCCGTTTTCTAGCAGCATTCTCTCTTGACGTTTCGCCTGCATCTGTGGCTGGCATCTTCAGAGGATCTGATGTTGGGAAAGCAAGTGGGGTATATATACCTGTTGGAGTGTCCAAGGTGGGTGAAGAAACATTGTCTGTGAGTAACAAAGAAGACAACCAGGTCAATAGGTGATGGCATCTGAATAGAAGTATGAGTAACAATGGAGTCTATGGCATGGGAGTAACAATGAAGATAGCAAGGTCAATAGATGGGAGCATCTGAATAGAAGTTTCCTGGCCTTTGTTTCCTTTGTCTATAGTCATCCTATGTTTGTGTGGAGCTGATTAGTCACTGTCCTGACTAGTATTTTTCAACACTGGCAGCCAAGTTCTGTTCATTTTCATGGTTTCTTCCTTTCTGTTGAAATTGTGCATGTTCTTGTGGATTTCAATGGCTTCTCTGTGTAGTCTGACGTAGTGGTTGTCAGTGTGGTCCAGAATTTCTGTGTTTTCAAATAATATTCTATGTCCAGGTTGGTTTATCATGTGTTCTGCTATTGCTGATTTTTCTTTCTCTTGAAAACTGGAAATAGTCTGCAGTGCCTTTCGTGGTTCTTTGATACGTGTCCTGAGAGTGTTGCATTTGGTGGTTCCTATGTAGACTTGTCTCACAGCTACTGCATGGTATCTCGCGGTAGGACTCCTGCAAGTAGCTAGAAGATTCCTCTATCCCTTTGCTGAACGTAGCATCTGTTGAAATTTTTCTCTTAGTGGGTCTCTAAAGATTGTTTGTACGTTATGCTTCTTCATCAGTTTCTTCCTGTATCGCGGTCAGTGGTTCCCCCTTTGGATGTATGTGGTAAGAACACTTTCCCAGATGGCTCTTTATCTTTGTTCATGTGGCTTGTTCTTGGTCTTGCAGCCCTTCTGATGTCTGTTTTAGAGTAACCATTAGCCTGTAGAGCCCTGTTTAGGTGATTCAATTCATCTTGAAGGAGGTGGGGTTCACAGATTCTGTTTGCGCGATCTACCAAAGTTTTTATGGTGCTCCTTTTTTGTCCTGTATGATGATTGGAATTTTTGTGTAGATGTCTATCCGTGTGCGTAGGTTTTCTGTATACTGTGTGGCCCAATTGCTGGTTTGGTTTTCGGATGACTAAAACATCTAAAAATGGCAGTTTTCCTTCATTTTCTTTTTCCATAGTAAATTGGATGTTTGGGTGGCCAGAAACTTTGCCAAATCATATGTAGGGGATCCAATTGCACTCACAAAAGGTCTGAGTGGAGTGGAGTCCTTGTGGATTTTTGGGAGTCCATACAGTCTAGGAGGGTGAGCTTCAGATTTGCAGAGACGTTGGTGAATGATTGGATCAATTGAGGAGTTTTTAATCAAGGTGTTGGTTGTCCTGGTGATTTTGTTGGTTGGGTCCTGTTTTAACTTTTTGTATGTTGTGGGGTCCAAAAGTTGTCTGATTTTTTCTTTGTATTGGTCTGTTTTCATGATAACTATGGCATTACCTTTGTCTGCTGGTAGAATGATGATTTCTGAATCAGAATTGAGATCTCTAATGGCTTTTCTTTCTTTCCTTGTTATGTTACTGGAGGGAAGTTTTGCCTTTCTCAGAATCCTTGCTGTTTCCCCTCTTACTTCCTCCTCTTCTTCCTCAGGGAGATGATAAATCGCTGATTCCACATTAGCAATGATGTTTTCTACTGGAATTCTGGTGGTGGTAACAGCAAAGTTGCCTCCTTTTGCTAAGATGGATTCTTCTGCATCAGAGAGTTGCCTCTCAGTCAGATTGATGATGGTCCGTGATGTGTCCAGTAAGAAAGGAAGAAACCATGAAAATGAACAGAACTTGGCTGCCAGTGTGGAAAATACTAGAGTCAAGACAGTGACTAATCAGCTCCACACAAACAGTAGCACTGAAATCAGTAACAAGGGCCATGTAACCCTATGGTATGAAAAAGCACTAATTGATTTTTACCCACACAGGCAAGTCAGTGTTGGGAAAGTTCCTGGAAACCTCTCCCACATTGCCTTGTGCTGGAGGTTGGGCCAGATTTTTGGTCTTGACTTGGCTCCCTTGTAGCCAATGAGGAATTTCTGAGGGTGCCTCCCTTGTAGCCAATGGGGAATTTCTTAGGGTCCTGTAGGGGGTGCATTTGCTAGGGTGGAAGGTAGTCAAACCATCAAGGTTTGGTGAGATTTGATTCAGGGAACACCGAGAGAAGATGCATACCATTTTGGGGTTGCATAAAATTGGACCCACTGAACAAAAAATTATCAAATCTGGATGGTCTCATCAGGAGAGTCTCCTGAAGCCCCCCTGAAATTTCTGTGCCTCTGTCCCCAAAAATGTGCCCTTTACAGGCAAAAATGTAAAAAACCCTTTTTAAAAAAGACCTGAATATATTTGGGTATATTTGATATACTTGCGCCCTCTGCAGGCAAAAATGTAAAAAACCACCTTTTTAAAAAGACAGACCTGAATATATTTGGGTATATTTGATATACATGCGCCCTCTGCAGGCAAAAATGTAAGAAAAACCCTTTTTTAAAAGACAGACTTGAATATATTTGGGTATATATGATATTCTGGGTATTTGGGTATACCCAAATATTTTCGGCCCCAGAATCCAAATTTACAATTTTTTTCAATTTCTCCCACCCCTAATGAAGAGCCAAAGAAGTAAAAAAAGAAGCAAAGTTTGCAGGGAGAGGGATTTATTAAGGGGAAATATATTACCTGTCCTGAAGTTCAAAGTGGCAGAGAGCACTGCATGACCAGCAGGAATGTGTGACAGAGAACTATCACATGAAGGTGCAGTTTGCTGTCTACTTTTATAGAAATGCAGCTAAGTCACTGCAGAACAAAGAATCTTGGGCAAATTTCTGGGGGTGCGTGCAGGGGGCATGTGTATCTGATGCATGCCACGGTTTTTTGTGATCCTCTAATTTGTTTAATGCCTGTTCTGTGCCGGTCTGTGCCTTTTTTTGCTGTTCTGGAGGCATTTTTGGCCTGAAAAGGTCTAATAAATGCACATTCTTTCTGCGTTTTCAGTTCTAGATTGTAGTTCTGGAGGGCCTCTAATGCATGCCACTGTTTTGGGGGATCCTTTAATTAATTTAATTCCTGTTCTGGGCCATTCTGTCTCATTCTGGCTTTTACCCCATCCTGTTTCAGTAGAATATAGTGTAAGAGCCTGTTGCTCCAGTCAATAATTGAGACTCAGCAATATTTCAAGAGCTTTATTGAACCGTGTCAGAACTAGGCTTGGTCAATACCTTAAATATTTGGTAAAATTCAGATTCGGGGTTATTTGGGCATAACAGTATCTGTATGCCCGAATAAGTCCAAATACCAGATTCGGTATGCCCGAATATATTCGGATATCCGAATATATTTGGGTCCGTCTGATTGTTTTGTCTTTTTTGGTTTTTTGTGTTGTAGCCTGCAGGGGACACATTTTTAAAGCTAGCAACACCACAGTTTCAGCGTCTTATCCAGAGACTATCTTGATGATACCACCTGAGTTTGGTGAAGTTTGGTTCAGGGGGGGCCAAAGTTATGGACCCTCAAAAGGGTAGCCCCCATCTCTCGTTTGCTCCCATCAGAAACAATCCCATTGGGGGATGGGGGCATCTACTTTGGGGGTCCATAACTTTACCGAATATTTATTTCCTTACAGGAGAGAAAGGTGGGATATAAATCCAAACTCCTCTTCTTCTGAGAGTCATTTCTCATTTAGCAGTCCAGATATGAATGTGTGAACTGGCCATAGAATCAGATTGCTCAATATGAAGTGACTCTCTGTGGCGTAGGAGTTTAAGAGCTCATGTATCTAATCTGGAGGAACCGGGTTTGATTCCCCACTCGGCCGCCTGAGCTGTGGAGGCTTATCTGGGGAATTCAGATTAGCCTGTACACTCCACACATGCCAGCTGGGTGACCTTGGGCTAGTCACAGCTTCTCGGAGCTATCTCAGCCCCACCTACCTCACAGGGTGTTTGTTGTGAGGGGGGAAGGGCAAGGAGATTGTCAGCCCCTTTGAGTCTCCTGCAGGAGAGAAAGAGGAGATATAAATCCAAAACTCTTCTTCTTCTTCAAGTGCAGCACTTTGTACAGGCTTTTTTTTTAAAGTGGTAGCTGCCATTTCATGATAGCTCAGTGTAATTGTATTGATGTATTGCCTTCTTTTGAATTTTAAGTTTCCAGTCCTGAAGGGTAAAGGTGCTGGCACTTTTGGGTCCAAATTGCTTGGGAAAGAATGGGGAAGGAAATCTGCAAGATAGCTGGCTCAGTCAAAGGAATGAATGATTCAGCCACAGAAAACAGCCCATGTAGAAATCTTGCAAGTCCCCTCTTGTGCTCTCAGAGGGTGAATCTGCAGGTGTGAGTCAACTCACTGGAAAGGAGGGCAAAGTTGAAAGGGCAAACCGGTCTCCCAGATGCATTTATCACAAATGACATTTCCTGATCTCTGCACAATGCAAATGTAGCACAAATTAATGAAGCCGCATGGCCACTAAATGAAGATTTGAGAAATGCCGAACGGAGAGCTTCTTAGTGCCTTTCCACAGATAACCTGGTGCTGTATTGCATTGACAATGAAGAATTTTTTACTGAGAATGAACAAACCTTCAAGTGCTATATTTATACAAAAGACACAAAAGATTAGAGGAAATCAAAGCCAGCAGTATCAGGGAAACAGCTCTCTCTGTGACTGTGGCATGTATTCTGCTCTGTCAGGCCTGCGACAATGCTTTTATTCAAGACTGACCATTAGGATACGCAGCATACCCTTCTGTCTCCACTTCAGCCTGCTTTTCCGATGTGAAGTCCCTGCAATGAATCCAGGCTGGCTTTCTTGCAAGGATGGAGATAACAATAAGAAGAAAGAAAACCCCAAACTGAGACCGGGGGCGCGGGGGCTGTTCAGATTTGTTCAAATACTAAGTGTATTGTCATTCTGTAACAAGTGAAGCTATCTTGCTTCCTGTCTCCTGTCCATGTAGAAACTTGCGCTATTTTAGTGGGTATATTGAACAGAGACTATATTAGATTTCTTTTTCTCAAAATATTACATTACAGTGTGTTTAAATTCCTGACCAGGTCCTCATCACACCAGAAAGCAAAACAATTCAGCCAACAGGAAAACACTTTTGAATGTTCTTGCTGTTTCAAATTCTGGTTTCTGAAGCTCTTATTCTTCCTCAGGGCTACATGCAAAATTATTACATATGTACTTCAATATATATACAAGTGGGAACTGTAAAGGACTTGAGGGAGGCATCTCATTTCCCCCTCCCCTACTATTTCTTCTTTTCCTTTCCTGAAAGTCCCCATAGCATCTCCCCTTTCTCTGATTTCTTCTCTCCTTCTTGGATTGCCAACCTCCAGGTGGGGACTGGAGGTCTTCTGAAAGAACAATATTTGCATTATTTATTTATTTACTCGTTAAATTTAATAGACAATAGAAGTAGAAGAGTTTGAATTTATACCCTACCTTTCTCTCCTGTAAGGAGACTCAAGGTGGCTTACAAGCTCCTTTCCCTTCCTCTCCTCACAACAGAAACCTTGTAAGGTAGGTGGGGCTGAGAGAGTTTGCAGAGAAATATGACTAGCCCAAGGTCACCCAGCAGGAATGTAGGCGTAAGGAAGCAAATCTGGTTCAGCAGATAAGAGTCCGTCACTCATGTGGAGGAGTGGGGAATTGAACCTGGTCAGTGGTGGGATTCAACTAATTTAACAACCGGTTCTGGTGGTGGGATTCAAATAATTTTAACAACTCGTTGTTTACAAGCACCATTTTAACAACCGGTTCTGCCAAAGTGGTGCGAACCTGTTGAATCCCACCACTGAACCTGGTTCTCCAAATTAGAATCCACCTGCTCTTAACCACTACACCACACTAGATCTCCCAACTATAGAGACCAGAGTTCTTGTTAGTTCTGTTCTGTCTCTTCTCCTCTGCTTTCCACTTTGCACCCTACCACCTACCCTTCTCTCTCATTCTTCTTCCTCATTGCAGATTTCTCCATTTCTGCTCATCTGTTCTATCTCTTCCACTTCCCCTACCCCAACTTTCTCTGTCTTCAACTTTGTGCTACTGTACCCCAGCTTTCTTTCTCTTCTCCCGCCTCCCTACTCCAGATTTTGCTCTACCTCCCCACCCCAGCACACTCTTTCTGACCCTACCTCAAAGTGTATCTCCCTTCCCCACCCCTGCTCTTGTCATCTTGCTGGAGGTGCTTCAAGTGTGGGAAGAAATTTTATATATATTGTAATGTGTATATATAGATATATAAAAATCTAAACGTGTGTTTGTCCCCAAGAGAATTTTACAGGACGTTCCTCCCTGTTGCGGGCAGGTAATCGGACCTTCAAATCGCCAAAAGTCCATACCTGAGCCAGGTAAAATATATTTTTCCTGGCGCACCAGGCCATGAAGCTGGCTGTGTTTAACTGACACCCTTAGAATGTTCGTGCAGCATGTCTGTGGCCTGAGGGGTTGGTATGCCCTTAGAATGTTTGCACAGATGGGCAGAGATGAGCAGTTCAAACAGTAAATAGGTAATACTGTTAGATAATATGAGTGGAAGTGAAACACATAACACTTTGCCGTGTGAGACGTCAGGTGGGGTTCCCCCCCCTCTCACGCAGGTAGCTTTCACTCTCTGTGCCTCACCCACTGCTACCACACAACACACATACTCTCATAAACATCCAGCTCATCCTCACACACCTCACTCTGCCCTCCCTCACATCAAACCACCATTTACCCACGTCCTCAACCATATTTGCCACAGCTCTCTTTTACTAAAAGCGAGCTGGAGTTTGCCTTTTTCTTCTAAGAAAATCCGCGCTGTGGGGGCGAACCAGCACTACCGGCTCTGCTTCTTTTGCACGTGGCCCTTTAAGAACCCAGGGAGCTGGCCTCGATCTGAGCGCCTCGCCATCCTGCCTCTGCTGCCTGACTGGGATAGCCTGCTTGCCCCAGTTCTGCCTTCCCCAAGCCAGGACTGTGCATGTCAACCAGCCTCATGGACAGCAGGATTCGCACTCTGGACAGTTCTGTTGTGGAATGGAAAGGGTTACCTTATACTAAAAAAACAAGACAGCACCATATAATGATGTGCATTGAAAAGGGAAAGAGGGATTCCATTTGACCACCCCAAAAGTGCGGATCATTGGACCTGCTGCGGATCATTGGACCTGCATGGACATCTGTGTGGGTTGCGGACTGTGATGAGAAGGACAATTGCCACAGCAACGCGTGGCCAGGCCCGCTAGTTTTATATATATTATAATTATACATATATATTTCATATCATTCATTGTGCTATGCAATAATTTATAGGGCTACATTGTCTTCTGAACTTACCGGAGAAGTTTCTCATGGACTGCTGCCTTGCTGGAGGGGAGTGGGGATTTGGTGTGATTGGTGTTTCGAATATGTGATTGGTGTTTGGAATATGCTGCCACAGGAGGTGGTGACGGCCACTAACCTGGATAGCTTTATAAGGGGCTTGGACGGCTTTATGGAGAAGTCAAACTATGGCTACCAATCTTGATCCTCCTTGATCGGAGATTGCAAATGCCTTAGCAGGCCAGGTGCTCAGGAGCAGCAGCAGCAGAAGGCCATTGCTTTCACATCCTGCATGTGAGCTCCCAAAGGCACCTGGTGGGCCACTGCGAGTAGCAGAGAGCTGGACTAGATGGACTCTGGTCTGATCCAGCTGGCTTGTTCTTATGTTCTTACGTTCTCTTATGGTGGCCAGTTTCAAATTGAGCCACATCAGGGGCCACATGGTGTGACCAGTGGAGACAATGATCAGGGTAGGTTTTCTCCTTGGCCATTCAAATAGCCATCTGTCCCTCCAATCTTTCTAAAATTCTGTTTTACCCCTGTTTGGATTTTACAAGTGCCTATTTCATTCAGTCAAGCAAGAGTAAACTGCTGAAGTCACATGCCTAGAGTCATATATTAGTGCCGCGCTTTTCACGGGGAAACACTGTTTCCCTGCCTCACTCAATGAGCAAGGCATTTGGGAAACAGCATTTCCCTGCGGGTGTCGTTTAAACAGCACCAGCTAGGAGGTGCTGCTTTTCGGCACCTCCATTTCCTCCCACACTCACCTTCCCTCCTTGCTGAGCTCAGCAGAGACAGGGCAGCGTGGGCAAGGAGGGAAGGTGAGTGTGGGGAAGGGAAATGGAGGCGCCTCCATGTGGAGGTGCCTCTGTTGGCAGTGGCCACTATGGGGCTGCTCACTCATCAGGATGCAAACGGCCCTGGGGATCCACCGGCATCATATATGCTGGTGGAATGCCGCTGCCACTGCCCCGCCCTTGCAGAATCCACCAGACACTTGTATAGATAGGGTTTGCTGTTCCTATGTTTAGGATAAATTTATTTGTTATCTAGTAAAGTTCTACAAAACAACTCACTCGCAGCTCTGCCCTGCTATTCACTCTGCTAATTCATTGCAACACAACAACCCCTCGTCCATACTATGAAGTGCAGATTGTGGGAGGGCTGCTTTTCCAGGGGTGGTGGAGAGAAATGGGGGGGGGGAGGGAGATGAGAATGCCCACACCTGGAACACTTTGGAAAGAGGTTGAGGAAATTATCAGAAAACAAGAGAGGTTGAGGAAATTATCAGAAAAAAGAAAATGTCTTTTAGAAAATGGAAGTCCAGTTTGACTGATGAAGAATATGAGAGGGAACACAAATGGTGGCAAAAGAGAAGCAAGTTAGCTGTAAGGGAGGCAAAAAAGGATTATGAGGAACTCATGGCTGCGAACATCAAGACCAGCAACAAACAGTTCTTCAAGTACATCAAAAGCAGGAAGCCAGCAAGGGAAGCGGTAGGCCTGTTAGATGACAAAGGAACAAAGGGTGTGCTAAAAGATGGCAGGGAGATTGCAGAAAAGCTGAAGATGAATTCTTTGCATCTGTCTTCACTCCAAGGAGGAGGTGGGGAGGAACATTCCTGCACCTGAACCAAGCTTCTTAGGGAGGCAAATCGCCAGAAACTAGCGAAGATAGTGTGGTAGGACCAAAGGGAAGAAGTTCTGGCAGCCATTGATGAAACTAAATGTTCCCACTAAATCCCCTGGCCCAGATTGCATTCACTTGCCAAGAGTTCTTAAAGAGCTCAAGCATGAAATTGCTGATCTTCTCACTTTAATATGCAACTTATCCCCTGAAATCCGAGGCTCCATCCCTGAAGACTGGAAGATGGGCCAATGTCACACCAATCTCTTAAGAAAAGGATCTAGGGGGACTCCAGGAAATTACAAGAGCCAGTCAGTTTGACATCTGGTTCCTGGTGTAAGAATTAGTAGAATCAATCATTAAAAGATAAAATTATTAAATATGTAGAAAAGCAAGACCTGCTGAGAAAGAGTCAGCATGGCTCTTTGCAGAGGAAACAAAATCCTGTCTCTACAAACTTACTAAGAGTTCTTTGAGGGTGTAAACAGGGCATGTGGACGAGGGTGAACCGGTGGACATTGTCTACTTGGATTTCCAAAAGGCTTTCGACAAAGTTCCTCACCAGAGACTGTTGAGAAAACTCAGCACTGAAGGAATAAGAGGGGAAGTCCTCCTATGGATTAAAAACTGGTTGAGAAACAGGAAACAAAGAGTACCCACTCTTTGTTTCCTGTTTCTCAACCAGTTTTTAATCCATAGGAGTGGTAAATGGGAAGTTCTCACAATGGAGAGATGTGGGGAGTGGTGTCCCCCAAGGATCCGTATTGGGACCAGTGCTCTTTAACCTATTCATAAATGACCTGGAAGTAGGGGTGGGTAGCGTGGTGGCCAAGTTTGCAGATGATACCAAATTATGTAGGGTGGTGAGAACCTGACAAGGATCATAGAAGAGCTCCAAAGCCGGACCTTTGATAAATTAGGTGAGTGGGCTCCTAGAAATGGCAAATGCAGTTCAATGTAGCAAAATATGTAAGAAGTGATGATGCACATAGGGGCAAAAAATCCAAACTTCACATACACGCTACAGGGATCAGTGCTATCAGTCACAGACCAGGAAAGGGATTTGAGGCTGTCTTAGTTACGATAGTTCCATGGGAATGTCAACTCAATGCATGGCAGCTGTGAAAAAGGCAAACTCTCGCTATGCTGGGGATAATTAGGAAAAGGAATTGATAATAAAACTGCAAAAGATTGTCATGCCCTCCTTATATATATATAAAAGCAGTGAAGATGCGACCAAGCGCTTGGAGTACTGTGTCCAGTTCTCTGAGTGCGCCGCATCTCAAAAAAAGGATATTGAGGAGATAGAAAAAAAAAAGAAGTGCAGAAGAAGGGCAACAAGGATGATTGAGGGACTGGAGCCACCTTCCCTATGAGGAGAGTGAGGCTGCAGCGTTTGGGACTCCTTTAGTTTTGGGAGAGGGAGGCGGGCTGAGGGGGGATATGATTGAAGTCTACAAAAAATTACATGCATGGGGTAGAAAATGTTGACAGAGATAAATTTTTCTCTCTTTCTCACAATATTAGAACCAGGGGGCATTCATTGAAAATGCTGGGGGGGAAGAATTAGGACTAATAAAAGGAAACACTTCTTCATGCAACGTGTGATTGGTGTTTGGAATATGCTGCCACAGGAGGTGGTGATGGCCACTAACCTGGATAGCTTTAAAAAGGGCTTGGACAGATTTATGGAGGAGAAGTTGATTTATGGCTACCAATCTTGATCCTCCTTGATCTGAGATTGCAAATTCCTTAACAGACCAGGTGCTCAGGAGCAGCAGCCGCAGAAGGCCTTTGCTTTCACATCCTGCATGTGAGCTCCCAAAGGCACCTGGTGGGCCACTGCAAGTAGCAGAGAGCTGGACTAGATGGACTTTGGTCTGATCCAGCTGGCTTGTTCTTATGTTCTTATGAAAGAAGGGAATTGGATCAACTCTAATCAGCACTGTGTTTCTCTTTATTTTATTATTCAGATATGTATAGCCTAATAAAACAGCTCAAACAAGAAGAAACCAGAGAGAAAATGCAAATAAAAATACTCTTCAGGAGTGGGTGGTATAATCAATCTAATAAATAAATAAATAAATAAATAAATAAATAAATAAAACAAACAAATAAATAAATAACAAAATCCAAAGAAAATATTTACAATGAATATCATGGCATCTGTTCTGTGTTTTTGCCAAAAAATGTTTTGCAGCTTTCTTAACTTTCACTCCGTATTTGTTCCTTATCAAATCACACCTTTCCATAAATTCCGAATAATACATGGAGGATTAAATGTGCAGCCCAAGGAGGGGGGGGGGGGTGAATCCACATTGGAGAGGCAGAAGTGTTGTGTCAGCATCTGTGCCATCAGAGCCATGTGAAGTGACATCGACACGAGTACCAAGGGACTTACCTTACCAGTCAGACACCACGGTGGCTAAACCTGGAAGCTGGGTCCTATGGCAGCTGGCCACCACCACAAATGCCTGCGTCAATATGGAGGGGGGCATTTCAGGACCATTCCAGGAGATGGAGGAGCACCCCCTCCCAGTGGTGCAGACTTACGCCATCCCAAAAGGTGGTGCAAGTCACTATTTGCTATGGGTTTTCTTTGGAGGCAGCATGGTGATGACATCCCTGGATGCCACTTTTCCCACCCTCCCCTTTGGATTGTAGTGCCCATGCAATTGATAATCAAGAATATGTAAATTGATTCAGAATGGCATAACTAGCATCCGCCCACCCTTGATTTTTTGGTAATCCAATTTGAGGAGTTATTGTTCCTGTTCAGAAAGTCAAGCACCTGCCAAAGTAAGTGGAAGAGTGAAGGCATAAATTTAACAACAGAAAGTGTGATTCCTGTTTCCAACCACAATTTGATGTTAATTTAAACATTTTGTTGACTTCATTGTGTATCAGCACCCATATATATATAAATATTTGCAGCTTCCCTACATATGGAAATAGGCGCCTATGTTGTTATATTTCCAATATTGTATTTATATTTCCAATATTGCCATGTTTTATAAATATACTTAAATTTTAGCCATGTAAGATGTCATTGATATACTAGCCTTGAGGAAGTTTTGCTTAGTCTGGCTGAAATTATGCCTTCCAAATGACCTTCCCAAGCTTCAACTTCTGGTTCTGATCAACCATTCCTTTCCCAAATATGTCATAGTGTACAAATACCACTTGTGGAGAAATGGCTCCTCCCCTCCTTTTCCCCTCCTTCCCTTCTCCAACCAAGTACAATAGATTTGGAGGACTTAGAAATTCCAGATGAACATCAGGAAGAGCTATCTGACCTAGGGGGAAAGGATATCTTGATCTAGCTCTGGGGTAGGGAACCTGCGGCTCTCCAGATGTTCAGGAACTACAATTCCCATCAGCCCCTACCAGCATGGCCAATTGGCCATGCTGACGAAACTGATAAGAATTTAGTTCTATTTATCTGAAACCTGGATAAATCTAACGACCAGGTCAAAAGACGGTAGGGTCTGGGATCTGATGAATTGCTGGGAGGAGGGGCGAGGGCTCTTCTCTTTCTCTTTCGGCTGGGAAGCAGACCTCTTGCCAGGGCTGTGAAGGAAACAGCCATTTTTTGGACCATGTGCTCACCCAGGAAGCTCACTCAGCCTGCCTGGTAATGAGAACTCTTTAAGAATTGCAACCTTCTAAGCTTTAATGGCCTACCCTATTTTCTACAACTGCTAGGGTATGTTTAGCAGGAGGGATAGGGGATTTGCGTTTATATCTCCTTTGCTTTGGAAACCCTTGCTCAATCTGGTGCAGTGCTAAAATATACTGGTTGCCATTTTATTCTTAATAAATACTTTTAAAGCTTAGATATGGAGGACAGTTTTCTGTACCACGAATGCCCCACTGTCTTGGATGCGCTATCTAACTAGGAAGGGGGAGGAAGGGTGGCAGCTAGCGTGCAGCTTTTCCTCCGGGACGTCCAATCTGCCCTGTGGAACCCAGGAGAGGGGGGGCCACGGGAAATTGAGGCAAGGCCTCACGATTGGAAAGGAAGCTGGGGAACCCTGATCTTCCCCAGTGGGCAGCTCCTCAAAACGGTCAGGTGGTGGCAGCGGTTTACCCAGAAAAAACGAAGCCCTCCCCAGGAAAAGTTGGCAACCCCTGAGAGAGGCTTGGGAGCGGAATAGGGCCTGCCCGGCAAAGGAAGCCTGTTCCGCCACACCAGTATATGAAGCTTCAATACAATACTAAAAAACCCCAGTCATGTGATGCCATTGTATGCCACCTGGGTCAGGAGCATTACATGACTGGTACTAAGGTTCTCACAGCATCCTCCCAGTTGTATCTCTGGGACTTGAGCCCAGGGTGACTCTTGCCTGAGCTATTTAACTGCAGGCAAGGATACACTTGTGCCATTAAAATTGTTCCATAAAATTACCTTTATTTCTCATGTCTGCACTTATTGGTTTCCAATGAACCTGAACTTAGTGCTATAATATGATCTTACCGGTTCTATATTTGCTTAGTCTTACAGGACTCTTTTCATGCAAGATTAGATCTGAGATCTATAAAGGACTGTATTTATTTCCGGCATATTTTCTGAACTAGACAGGGCTTCTGCAAAACTTGAAAAGAAAAGAAAAAGCATGGCGTTTATATTTTAGTAGATGGACACTGTTTTAATAGAGGGCAGAATAAAAATACCAGTAGATGAGCTAGAAAACAACATGTGTTAATTAGCTTTACAAATACTATTTCAGTCAATCATACATCCAATTATCTTGCATGTCTAAGGTTATCATAATATAAGGCAGGGGTGGCCAACCTATGGTGGTCCAGATGTTCATGAACTACAATTCCCATCAGTCTCTGCCAGCATGGTCTGTTCGGGCTGATAGGAATTGTAGTCCATGAACATCTGGACCACCACCCTTGATATATGGATATAGTGTTGTTGCAAGTGAAAGCCTCTTATGCTCTCTGATGCATCAAGGAGCTTTTTCGCACACACGTTTTGTTCTTGATTTAATATATGAGGTCGTCACGGTTTCTGCCTTTTTTTCGCACACACTTGAGCCGTAATGTGGCCCGACCCCTAATCTGTCGCTCATTTCAGCCCTTTGTCTCACATTTTTCCTGTCGCTCGATAATTGTGCAACTTTCTTGGATAAAACAGATTCCCCCCACAATCTGGTGCCTAGGTGCAAAACACAACTGGAACAAGCAACTGCGAGGGATCACGCCCACTGTGTGATGCGATTTCCTCCAACCAATCTGGATGCGGTTGAGCTTGCCAGTTGCACACGCATATTTCACTGTTTCGTTTCCGTCTCACTCTCCTCCCGCCCCTCCTCAGCGATTCGCTCATGCAGTGCATTGTTTCCAACGCCGCCCCGATATCTCGAGATAGCGAGTTCTCAACGCAGTGGTACACTGAGATAGGGAAATCACGCTGACTCGTTAGCTCGTGATGACGGGGGCCAAGCGTCACACGGAACACGCCCTTGGATGGCACAACAGCCAATCGGAACTCTCGTTTGTACTGCATTCCAGGACAATGCAAAACCAAGGGGTTTCTGAAGCAACAAGAACATCCACAGCAACTTGGTGATGTGTGAATGATCTCGAGCGACGAAACAGCAACAAAAAGGTCAGGATGTCGATGCAGATTGCCTTAATTCAAGAACAAACCGTGTGTGCAAAAAAGCCCTGTGAAATGCTTGACAGTTCAGGTTTTCACACTGGTATCTGTGTGGGGCAACTTCACGTTGCAGAGGGATATGCTCATGAAACACAGGATCACTTCCTTGTTGAAATAAATAGGGACTCCCAGAAGCACCTGGAAACTGCAAGAGAGGCCAAGGATCCCTGACTTGCCCTGGGTCGCAAATAATGTTTAGCTTAGTTTAATTGCCCTGCTGACAGTTTCATGGTCCAGAAGGTGGAAGAGGCAACAGGGGGGGGTCGGCTGTTTTAAATCTAACCAACGATGAAGACCTGGTTAATGTGTCTTTCCCAGTGACGGATTCAGAATCGTGGGAAAAAGCACTGACGCATTGAAGCATCAATTCAAAACTAAACTCAAGGGAAAAAAAGAAGAGAAAGATCATGTAATGTTGGCCAGGAATCATTTCGAGGGGGTGAATGCAGAAATACATCATTGTAAAGGGGGGGGGGGATTAAAAACATTTTCCAAACATTTTCAGTGATTTGTGCGGAAAAGGCCATTGTTAGCCGCCCTGACCCCATGAGAAGAAGAAGAGTTTGGATTTATACCCCACCTTCCTCTGTTGTAAGGAGATTCAAGGTGGTCTATAAACTCCTTTCCCTTCCTCTCTCCACAACAGAAACCTTGTGAGGTAGGTGGGGCTGAGAGGGTTTGGAAAGAACTGTGACTAGCCCAAGGTCACCCTGCAGGAATATAGGAGCGTGGAAACATCTGGTTCATCAGATAAGCCTCAGCCACTCAGGTGGAGGAGTGGGGAATCCAACCTGGTTCTCCAGATTAGAATCCACCTGCTCTAAACTGATTACATTAGTGGTGGTTAATTTATATCTCCAGATAAGTTATGGATCTACCGAAAATTCATATCAGTCTTGCCAGCATGGCCAACTGGCCATGCTGCGCAAGGGCTTGATGGAATTCAGTCCATACATCTGGAGTGCCAAAGGTTCACACCACTGCAGTACACCATGCTGGGAAAAGGGTGGGAGAATAATACAAATAAATAAATATTATAGGTGGTGAGATGGCCCGGTATGATATTGAGAAACATTTTAAACAAAAAAGGCAGATCAGTGGTGGAATCAGTTGCCCATGAAACTTTGCGGACCGGAGAGTTTGGGAATATTAGTTCCTCAATGTAACATCTGTCTGCATGTCAAGGCAAAGAGAATCCTGACCCACCTCTAACCTTGTGGTAGATGTTTTGTCTAGTTTTAGCCCTTTAAAGCTCTCAGGCAAAGAACTCCCCAGATCATACCACAATTGGAATAAAAAAAATTGCACTAGTTACATCTGTGTATGTTAGAACAGATAACGAGGAGATGTCTTGTTACTGCAAATAGTACCAGTGAAGAGGGTGATGCCATAGTCTCAAAAAGAGAATCAGAGTTGTATCTAGAACCTTCCTGTAGGGTGAATTTCTCTGTGTTGCAAAGTCGTTCAAAACGCAGGGGATAAGAGACTGAGAAAAACCTGGCATCCCCTATTGTTATTGCTGTGTAAAATAATCGGCACAAAAAATTCAACGCTACAGCTTATAGAAATACAATGCAGCTTTTGAGCAATAAAAATAGCTGCTGTGAGCAGGCAGAAGCCTCTTGAGATGGACCAGCTTGACTGGCTAATGACACCATCAAAGCAACTTAACTACAGCATTTACATTTATCTCACAGCTTTCTTTTTACCGTACAAGGAACATTGTAAAAGGGAAAAAATAAGTCAGCTTGAGATAATCGTTTCCAACAAGATAATTTGCCCTTGCAACATGGTCTGGAGTGCTGTATAGCAGCAGAAGCAATTGCTTTGCTCCATCATGAAAACCAAATCTTTCTCAGGGATGGTTTGCCTTTGCTGGAATTATTTCAGACTTTTGGTCTTTGCCATCTTCTGTGGGACAAAAGAAACCGACATTGGTGACAGATGGGAAGAAAGGGAACTGAAATAATCCAAAAATGAATAATTACTGAAAGAGTGAATTTTGCACTTTGGGGGGGGGGGGGCCGAGAATCCTCCTCTACAGCCTGTTTTGTGTTTATGGAATCGGTAGAATAAATGACTATTTGTAGGACATGGTTTTCCTCAAGATTTAAATAGCTACAGTTCTTAATTATGTTAAATAATACAAAGTGTTGGGCACTTGAAGTTCAGGGCCACTGACTACTTTAAGCACAAACATGATCGCCATAGACAGGGTTTACCTTCTTGCTTTTTACACAGACAGCAAACCTTTGATGAGGCCACCTCAATAAAAAACCACTCTAGCCATTTTGACAGTTTTCTCTTAACGCTTTGTTTTAAAGAACCCTGTTCAAGGAGCTTCTTATGTCCAAGCATTAGCTATATGTGGTGCAGTGCTGCATCATGCCACAGCCCTCAGTAGCTTGGGAGCCAGGGACACAGTTGGCAGGATATTGCCCTTCCCCACTGCCCAGAGATCCGGCTGGCTGATAGTCATCTTCGCAGCTTTCTTCTTGAACAATCTGCTACAAGGTGAAATGGAGGTGGAGGACCACACAGGAGCTTTTCAATGGTAGATCCTCACATGTGGAACACCCTACTAAGAATTAAAAGGAATTCTGCTCTTTAATAATTGTGATTATATGGAAAAGGTGGAGAAAGTAGGTGCAATGGAAGTTTGCTACCAGAGTGCCCTCCCAGCTATTATTGAAAAGGGCTCTGAATAGGGCTTTAAGCAATGTTAAATAGAAAGAACTTAATCAAGGGGAAGCCTAGAAAACAAAAAACAGAATGGAGTTAAATGCATATTCAATTTTACCATCTGTACTTGGTTTGAATTCCAAAAAAGGAATAATGTGATATGGTTGCAACTAATAGAAGTAAATAGCCACCTGTAGCCTGTGGTGGCCGCAGGCAGACCGAGATCTCACTGAGGCAGCTAACGGAAGGTGCTGGGCTAAGATGGCAGGTAAGAGTCCACCAAATCTGGTGTGCTTCTCCCAAAGTTCTTACACACATAAAAAAACCACGTGCCAGGGAGAAGACAAAGCTAGAAGCCCTCTCCCTGAGCATCCACGTGGTTTATAAACAGGTTTGTTTTTTTTTCTAAAAAAAAAAGAGAGAAACATTCAGTCATGACAGGCTCCACTTTCTATTATTCTGAGGTAAGTATGGGTCTATTGTTTCTCAGACATTATTTTGTCACTTAACTTTGCACCAGCAATTCACGCATTGCATTTAGACTGGCTAGATTTAATGTGCTTCCTATAGCTGTCCCTCTCTGTGAAACTTCCAAGAGTTCCCTATCAAAGAAAGACCTTTGTCTTTGTAATAACAGTTAGTATTGATTCTATCTCCCACGCTCACGCTGATTGTGTTTTGCTGTACCAGCCCTTCCTTCAGAAATAAGAGGGTTCTGTTGGAAAATGGCATGCAGTTTTTTTTGTTTTGGTCTGACCAGAATCTGTACATGACCAGCTATGGTTGCTAGGGATTTCTCCCCTTAAAACCACAAGGATCCAAGCCCAGTAGGAGGCTTTATTGTTTTATTGTGTATATTCTTATCTCAAAATTTGCACCTTGACTTACGCCCACAAATGTACCCAGCAAAGCACTGTACTCATTTGACGTTTAAGGAAACAACAGCTGAATGGAAAACTCCTGTTCCTTTACTGCTGTGCTATAGAGAGGCTCCTACCTACTGCATCTGTGTATGGTTCCCTCCAGTTGCACAGTGGCAGATAGGAAGGCGCCCAGTAAGTGATCACCACTGCAAAGAGGATTATCGGCTGCCTCCTCTCTCCTCCCTCCCTTAAGAACTCTCTATAATTCCCAAAGTTTCCAAAAGCCCAAATATTCTGAGATCTGTCTCATCCAGCACACTCCTTTTTTTGAACTGTTACCATCCGCAGATCTATACAGGTCTATCAAAACTAGGACAAGAGGCTTAGAGACAGCTTCACTCTAGAGCTGTGGCTATGCTTGAACCCAAGTGCTCGTAGTTAATGTGTTTGGGGCTGTGTAGGGATGGGTGGAGGAAGGGGAAAGTGGGAGGATGGGGGCATGAGTCTGGAAATTGTGTGCATCGAGGAATGCTGCTGTATTACTCTGCTGTGCACAATGACAATAAAAAATGCTTTATGCTTATGTGTGACTGGACTGGACAATTTGCAAGATGTTCCAGGCTTTCTCAAGGATCTTGAGGGTTTCTACTTGTATGCCAGGCAGCTCTGAACAGATAAATGGTGCTTAAGCTACGGCTGGTAATCAATCTGAAAGAACAGCAGTAAATATCAAACCAAGCATCCCATGGCTTTTAAGCACTGTGGACAGAACACACCCTTCTCTTATAATTTAAGCTGTTGCCTGTGTCATTTGGCTTATTCTATAAATCTATTAATGGCTTCTTTGTTTGGACAAAGCAATCCCTCAGAAGAGTTACACCCTTCTAAGCCTCCACTGGCACTGATGGATTTAGAACAGCTCACCGGCTTAGGCCTGCACCTGTGAATGTCCCATTTTGATGTTGTGATTAAACACAGTCTCTGTTTCTGCTGCTTGATAGGAACTGAGGACCACTTCTGTAACTTGTGGTTTTGTCCCACAATGAGTTTACATTCCCTTTTTAATAGATTCAGCTTTGTGCACATGTTTTCCCCATCCCAAACATTACCTCACACTGCAGATGGGAGGAGAATCCCCATAGTTTTAAACTTGAAAACACAATTCCCTCCTTCAGAGGGAAAGCAAAGGGAATAGCATCGTGTTTTGCTTCTTCAGGTTCCTTTGATCCTCTCTGGCTTCCCCACCCACAGCAGTTCCTGCCCAAGCAAATAGAACGAGGGAAGTGGAAGGCAGGTTACAGGGGTGGACTAGATTGGCTGTGTTCACTCATAGTTGGAAAAAACTTGTTGAAACAAAAAATGGGAAAAAAACTCCACTGCAAAGCTGCCAATCTGCCACAAGCTAAAGACTGCATGCATAAATGGTCTGTGTTTTAATTCAGACACCAGAAGTGAAATTTTCACTCCTTGTACAATGTATCCCAAGGCATCTGTGGAACCTGATTTGAATTTTGGGTCTTAGAGCAGGCCAAGGGGAGGGATCAGAAGCAGGGATTCTCGTACAATTATCGAATGTCTAGATGCTTCAGCCCGTTTCCATTGGCCTGATATGCCCTGTTGAGAAGCCATTTCCCTAGAAATACCCAGGATTCCAAATGTCCACCTTTGATGGTTTAAGAATGAATTCTACTCTAAGTTAAAGGATGAAGAAACATGGTCTCTTTTTGAATGTTTCACTACTACTTCATTACTATTACTATTACTATCATTACTACCACTATTACTACTACTACTACTACTACTAGTAGTAGTAGTAGTAGTAGTAGTAGTAGTAGTAGTAGCAGTAGTAGTAGTATAAAGTATAGTATAAAGTAGAATAGAGTTATTTGGACTGATAATCCCATGACATGTCATTTTTCCTTTTTTTGAGGGAGGGCTAGCTTTAACAGGCTAACATGAAAAAGACAGGGTGAACAAACCAAAGTTCTTTTGGAAGGTCAGGTTCTTACAGCTACCAAATTGACCACACGGGGAGATGCAAAGGGTCTGATAAACTTGGTAACCTAGTTTCCTGGTCCCCGAGCCCCCATAAGTTTTGTAAGATTCTATCAGCTTCAATCAGATAAATGAATGGCTATTTTTTAGTAAGTCCAAAGCAAGTTTAGAATCCACTTTGGCTTTAGCCAATGAGTCCTGTAACCACCAGGGTAAGTAAATATAGAGACGTTAACCACTCTGCAGTCAGCTGCCCATCCGAATAGCCTTTAGGGGGAAACGGTTATTGTCCTGGCCATACACCACCTAGAAGGGACTTGCCCGGCAATTGGAAGGAAATATATTTGTTGTAGCACGAATTGGCAAAGGGTGGTAGGTCAGCCCGACATCTTTGTGTTGACACCAGCAATCAAGAGGTAATGTTCCTAAATCCCATTCACCTCTGCCTGCTCCGGTATTGCATGCTGGTAGACGGAAGACAACCCCAGCTCAAACCCCTAGTAGTTTGCATAAACTCCTGCTGAGCCTGAGACAAATTGGAGGTCCCATCCAAGATGACCTTCTGAGGCCTGCGGGAGTCTATATACACGCGTGAGGAAGAGTCGGGCTACTCTCTGAGCAGTGGGGACCCCACAGGGACAAAGTGGACCTGCTTGGAGAACAGATCCACCTATCACCCAAACAAACCATTTTCCCCACTCATGGGCAAGCAAGTCCACAGTCCATTGAGATGGTCTGCCAAGCTGTGGTAGAGGTTGTAACAGGTTGTGGGACAGCCCAGGCTGGCTACCCCAGACATGCCTTTGGTCAGGGCACACACAGGGCAGCCAGCTTACATAACTCACGCCCTCCATGAGGGGAGGGGCTACCCAGAATTGCCACCTGGACCAAGTGTAAGGTCTCTTGATGAAGCTGCAGTGGCCCACCGACTCTGGCATCAGGACAACTCCACTGTGCACCTTGGCACACAGGCCGGGTTGGAACATAGACCTTGTACCCTCCACCAGAGGCCTCCCTGTCTGAGAGGACACCCGCCACCCGCCCCCCCCCCAGGCACCAAGACGTGAGACTGCAAAGTTCTGCTTCCAGAAGCAGCAGTGGGCGGGGACGGAGGCAGCGCCTGGTCAAGGCACCAGTTACGCAGTAACAGCCTGGGAGGCTGAGCTGAGTTGGGGAGCACCCCAGGCCGAATGGACGCTGGGGTCATTGTGAATGTGGAGTCCAGGAGCTGGGACATGTCCGGGCTTAGACAGCTGTTCTTCCTGGAAGAAGTTATGGTGAAATTAAACCTAGTAAAAAGTCAGCCCAATTGAGTTGTTTGGCAGTGAGTTAGTTGGACTTTTAATGGTCAGTCCACACTCATGGGTGCTGGGCCCCTCTTTCAACCAACGCTCCAGGTCACTGCCCCCATGGAGATGCAGGCTCTCCTTGTCACCCACTGTCCAATTTAGTTCCGGCTGGAAAAACTTTATGGGACAAAAGTATACACAAGCATGCAGCTTCCTCGGCCCTCCCCCCGCTGGAAGCTAAAGCAGTCTCTAAAGCAAATGTCCTGGGTTGAGTATAAGGTAGAATAAATGTTTGTTTAATCAAAATTCCAACACCGGGTTCCTCCTGGAGAAGATCCCCTTGAGTGCTCTGGAAACTTTGAGAGAGAAAAAAATCTTGTTTGAGGTCTGTATAAATCACTTTTAGCTAGGTGTGAATGCCCTGCCTCCTTTCCTCTTAGCCTTGGATCTTCACCTTGAAACTCCTACATAAAGAAAGGAAATGCCTGTGGTATGGGTTCTCCAGTGGGTTACACTTCATATGCTGCTGCTTGGATTAGTCCTTTTTTTTAGATAGAAGGAAGAGACAAATCCTCCTTTTATTGGAAGTGAAGGTATTTACAGATAAACAGAAGGTTATATATCTTTTAAACAGCCACAACTACGAGCTGTTGGAAGCGGTGGCTAAATTTTTTTTTTTTTTTAATATTTTTTAGCTTCAATTTAAACCACTATTACAGAAAGGAAAGTTATAAGTATAAGTTCATTATAAAACGTAGGTATATTCACTCCAGAGTTGTAAGAGGCAAATAAGACAGTTGTTAAACTCTGACTATCTAAACTAATACATAAAATTGCAACTTACCTCTAGATCCATTCCTTATATATCCTTCCTCTTCCCACCCTCCTCCCTACTTCCCTCTAACCCTAACCCTAATGACTCTCTACGTTTTATCTGGCAATTCCCCTATTAACTAAACTTTCTACTACTATTATCTTATGTAAATCAATTAAGTCAATTAAAATAGTAACAATTAATGCTACTTTGTTTTATGCTCATACAAAGATGGATGATACCTCTAAACTTTTATTGATATAATCAATCCAATGGCTGCCATGTAGCTTAGTAGTTCTCCTGCTAGTTTCCCTTTTAAGCCGTGAAGCGATATTTTGTCCATTATAGCATTTTCTGCACTCTAGTTCTCCAGTCCCTCTGTTGGGATCTCCTCGGATCTCCACCTCTGTGCTAATGCTATCCCTGGGCCGGGCTTTGCAAACATATGAAAGAGAGTAGAACCTACATTTAGGATACAACCTCCTTTCTTACCAGTGCTGGGCCTAAAAGGTGTCTCAGCCACTTTTTATATTTAATTTTAATTATGTTGCATATCAAGTTATGTACATCGCCCAGTATTTTTTTAATTTTATTACAGGTCCACCAGGAGTGGATAAAGTTCCTATTTTTCCTACATTTCCAAATATAAATGGTGAAATTTTTTTTCATTCATTTTATTTAGTGCTAAGGTAAATTCCAAAATACATTTTTACACATTCTCCCATAGCAATGCATTTGGGGGTATATCTATATACAAGTCTCTGTAAAGTTTGAATCCACGGTCTTTAAATATTGAGCATACCTGAGTATTTTGTGCCCATTTTATCATATTGTTTTTAATGAGTTCTTGTTCTTTCTCTTTTGTTCTAACAAGATTTTGTAAAATGTACTGATATTCTTTGATATCTTGTCTATTCAAAGCTATGTCAAAATCTGTCTTTTTTTTTCTTAGTCCCTGTAGTTTTTGCATCTTCCTTTGAGGCTATTTAACTGTAAATATATGAACCATTGCATGTATCTCTTCTATACTTATATTGTTCCCTATTTCTATTACAGGTTCTTCAAGATCCTATATAGGGTTTCATCCCTCATATCAGAAATGTATTGTTCTTCTGAATTTCTTTTCTCCCTCCAAACATGGGATTCAGTCTGGTGAAACCATGTTGGCATCTTATTATAGAACTTGTTTCTATATTTCACCCATATTTTAAAAGCTACCCCACAAAATGATTCTCCTAAAACCTTGTCTGGTGGTTGTTTACTTTCATAAGGGGCCAGAGATATGCATGCCACCCTTTGTATATATTATATCCTTCTAACTGTAGTAATTTATTGTTACTGCATTAGAATCCACTCTTTTATCCATGTAATTGCAGCTGCATCATGGTATAGTTGTAAATCTGGGACCTCTGTAGACCCTCCCCTTGAAGTTTCTATTTGGGTGTTTCATCTATATCTTACTCTGGTTTTTTCCTCCCATATAAATTTGATATTTCCTTTCCATTTCATTTTCTAAATTCTACTTTTAATAATATGAAAGGGATATTTATAAAAGAGCAGGAGTTTAGGTAAAATACTCATCTTATTATACATTCCCAGCAGTGATGTTTGGAGTCCCTGACCCATTTTTTAAGTTTTCTTTGATTTTTTTGCTCCACTGTGTTCTCAGAATTGTTACTTAATTAAATTGTATTGCTTTCTAGGGTAATCCCCTAAATATTTAATTTTCTTTTCCTCAATCTCTTTATATTAATTTTAGTTTCTAAACTCCTTTTTCTTTTTTTCAGTCATATTTAATACAAACATTTTGGTTTTGTAAATTTTGATTTGAAACCTGCTAATTTAAGGCATATATTTTCCTATCATTTCTAATATTATGGTGCTTTTAACTGATCATTGTCTATGATCATACTAAATCATCAGCTGCATAGTATTTTAGTGCAATTTCTTTTTTAACTTTATCCTGCCTAGAAGTTCCAGATTTATTATCTGTCTCAGTAATACTTAATGTTATTATGAAGAGTAAAGGAGATAGGCATCCCTGTCTTGTACCTCGTGATAATCTTATTGGTTCAGTCAAATCACTGCTTTATTCTAATTTTGGCTTCCTGTCTTTGTATATAGCTTTACAAGCAGTAAATTTTATTCAATTCCCATTTTAATTAGTAATTGAAGAAGTCCCAATTAATTTGATCAAACGTTTTTTCAAGGCCCTCCAAATATACCATGTAGGAGGTCCGTTTTCTTTGAATATTCAAATATATTAATAATTTTAATGTATGTTTACACTAATTTGTCTCTCCAGGGAGAACCTGTTTGATCTCTCTGCTAATATATGTGTTAAGAACCTTTTGAGTCTATTAGCCAGGATACTAGTAAAAAATTTTGTAACTAAATTGAGTAGTGAAATTGGACGGAAATCTTTTTGTCTCAAGGTTCCTTCTTTGTTCTTGGGGATTACAATGTGCAGGCTTGATTCCATGATTTGGGTAGATAATTCTGTTTCCTATAATGTCGTTAAAAAAAAGTCTCTTTCTAAATGAATTATTAATTCTTCCTTGAATATTTTATAATACTTCCTTTGCTGGCCAGACCGTCTGGGTCTGGTGATTTATTTTTAGTTTTTTTAATTGTATCAACGATTCGCTATAGTGATTTTTTGTTTAACTCTTAATTGATCTTTTCTAGCTGTTTTATATTTGCTTGTTTAAATATTCTTCTATTTCATTTTCCCCTGACTTTATTTTTAGAGTACAGGGTTTTGCAAAATCTCAAGGTTTTTTTTTTGATTTTCCATGATCTGTACTATATTAGATTTTCCCTTTATCTGGTTTATTAAGTACTTTTCTCTTTCTGTTTTTTTGATCTTGTTCTACCATCTACTTCCTACTTTGTTATCTAACGCATAATATTCCTCGCTTTCCAGTTGTAATATGTTACGAAGTAAATTTGTGTTGATGAAAGCAATTCAATTTGATCTTTAACTAATTTTATTTGTCTTATTATCGATTTTTTTATCTTTTTTCTCTTTTGTAACTTTGTTCCCACTTTTCAATTTTTCCTAACTCTATATTTTCCTTCTCTTTATTTTCCTTATTTTGATTTCTAGACTTTTCTTGCTATCCCCGACCACTACTTTAGTGCTTCCCATATATTTTCTTCCTTTTATTGAGCCTAGATTTATTTCCCAGCATTCTTTCAACTGGTTTTAAGAATATTATTTCTGCAAGCATACCTAGGCCCAATCCCTTCATTATCCATGTTTTCCCTTTGTGTGTTTGCAATTCTAATTTAATTGGGTTGTGGTCAGATATTAACCTGGTTTTATATATCTATTTTTTTTTTGTTATCAAAGCCATTTTTTTGAAACCAGGATCATATCTAATCTGGAAATGTGTTTTGGAATCTATCTAATAGTATGTGTAATCTTTTTGAGAACTGAATCTTAATCCCTCCATAAATCATGGTATTGAGTTCTTTCATCATATTAAAAAAACTTTGGGTACTTCCCTTCTTTGTCTCTTCTCTATCTTCCCATGGCCATCTTCTCCTGTTTTGTGTTTATTTTTTGTCTACTTTGGGGGTCAATGACCCATTAAAGTCCCCTAAAAGGACTAATTCCTGCATTGGTATTTTGTAATTCTATCCTTAGTTCTGGTAAAAAAATCTGCTTTTTATTATTATTTTAGCTATATAACTCCCAAATTGTGGGTTATTAGTATGTTATCTATTTAATTTGGACTCCAAAAAATCTCCTTATCCTTGAATATCTCCTTTGGTTGTAAACTGTCTTTTATGTATATTGCTACCCCCCTTTTTTTTTTTTTTCCCCCAGAATCTGTGTATGGAATAATTTCCCTAATTTTTTATTTTCTATGAATGATTCTTTCTCCAATTTTGATGTGTGTTTCTTGTAAACATAATGCATTTGTGGGATTTTCCTTAACTAAGTGTAAGCAACATGTTTTTTCACAGGTGATTTAAACCATTTACATTGCAACTGATTACATTAAATGCCATTATAGAATACCCTCCTCCTTCTTTGTCTTACTTTTCTTGATAAGCTGGTGTAACTAATCTTGGAGGTTTCTGCAAGAATTTTGGGCTTGGGGACCAGGAATAATCTAGTCTTTTTTCCTGCTCCATAAAACTATACTCCCTCCGAATAATCCACCTATAGGTTATGTTAGAGTCTCTTTAAGAAAGTTAGTCAATTTTTTATAGTCCCTCCTTCTGCTGAATAGAAACTGGAAGTTCCTTCATTGCGATGATTCTTGCATCATCCAGTTTGGAAGTTCTTTTGAGTCTGTCTGTAGTAGTTGATCTTCAGTTCTTTCTTACCACAATTTAAAAATTATATCCTCGAGGGTAACTTCTATTTCTGTAGATCTCAGGTTGACTCTATAAATCTGGTCCACTCTTGGGATTTCTTCCCTTTATCCCAAATTTCCACAAGCAGTGTATTATTCTGCTCAGTGTATTCTCATCCTTCACTCTGGGGACCCCTCTCTAATTTTTTAACATTCTCTTTCCTTGATTGTATTCTAGAATGGCTAAGGTGTCATCTCTTGCCGCAGGTTGTGGTCTCTAATATTCTCATCAAGTGTCTCTCACTCCACTAGCCTCCTTTAGTTCTCTCTTCAGCCTTCTTTGAAAGAAATTAGTGTCTCTTCCAGCTTTTATATGGCATGTTCTTTTTAAATCTTTTATTTCCTCCTCCATACCTTAGTTAGCCTTTCTTTTCTGTCCCTTTGTTGAAAGGTCGTAGTGTCCTTTTGTATACACATAGGATACTTCTAATAGTTTCTCTATCTTCGTGATTGAGATCTGCCATTCTCTCCTCGGGTTTTGGGGTCTCCCAGCCCGCTTTTTAAACCTTTTAATTAGTTTTAGTTGTAATTGCCTTGTTTTTGTTCCTGAAGTTACATTCCCCTGTTGAGGTGATATTCTGTCAGTATTATTTATTAATGTGCATTCTTCCGCTTGTTGAGACCGCAGTCCCAGAGTTCCCTTTTGTAGTATTTTGATTTATCGCTTCCTGTCAAGTGACGCCTGTTATTTAGCACACCTCCTCCCACTCAGTTCAGAGATGAAGCAAGCACCCCAATTCCCCCCCGTATTTCCTTCTAAGCTGCATTCTCACTCTACCCCTCTTTTTTTTTTTTAAATGATTTAGTTTATCACTGCTCACCCTTTTGTATTCAGATCATCTGGCACAGGGTGTCAGATATCTTCTCGCTCTCTCAGGGTCCCAAGACGGATCTTAACGACGCCACTTCCCCTCGCTCCCAGATGTCATTACTTGAGGTCTCTTTTCCCCGGCCTCCACACATGGTATTTTCTATCTTTAATTTTTTCTCATGATTTTACCAGTTATTTCATATCTCTCTTGTCGTGATTTTACCCATGTAGAGTGCTGTTTCATCCGCCTTCTTATTTTTTCCGGTATTTTCTGCTGCCTGGCATGGCCCCTTCTGTGCTAGCTGTAGGTTTCTCAAGTATTGTTTGTACCAACGGGGGGGGGTGAATTCCTCGGCTAGTTATTCACTTTCACCGGAGAAGACTCTCTCTGGCTGCTTTCCCTCTTTGATTTCTCCTCCCTTTGTGAGGTGAAATATCCTCCTATCAATGGAGGTTTTGCCTGGTTTTCCCACAAATGCCTCGAGCTACATTCAGAGGCTGTCGAGGGTGGCCATGTCCCGACCGGAAGTCATGGGGTGGCTAAATTCTTTTAATGGTATATTTTAACTCACAAGAAGTTGTAAAGGCTGTTATTATCTTCATAAGTTAATCTTAAACTATTTTATATGCCATTAAAGCAGGTTCAAAATCGAGTGCCTGAACACCCCTGGCACTCTGTCAAAATCCTGAAACTGGAAACAACTCATGTATAAGAACAGTAGTTTTCTATTGAGGTTGAGGATCTTTTCTGGTCATGCCAGGAACTGGAGGTTTCCATTCACAAGAAAACACAGTAGTTAAAGTAGCTTAATGCACCCTTGATTCCTTCCAAAACAGATGGCTGCCACTGTAGGACCCTATTTTTTGTTTCCCTAGAATTACATTTGGTTAGAAAAAGAGGAAGTGGCTACCTTAAGGCTGAGAACACCCTCTTCCCAAGCAAGTGAGAAAACTCCACTCTCATTATATCCACATGACCAAGATTGTGAATGGACCTCTCTCCTCACTAAGTTGGACAATTTTTTAAAAGAACCAAAAGAAGGTAGGTTTCATCTAGACAGACATTCAATTTAGAATCTTGTAACATATTCCCTGCCCCTACCCCAATTCTAGTTCACACATTATAGAGCCTAAATAAATATAACCTAAAACTCAAGAGCAGTAACGGATACAGTAGGTTCTTAGCTAACCTTAGCTGATTCTAGATGGCAAATGCAGTGGTGGTCGCTGTCATATAAAGGGAACCTGTTTCCTCTCATTCACATGCATGCCATGGCAGGATTGGAGCCTATGGAAACAATCTGGTTGTTTTTTTTGTGGTGCCTCTCGCACAAAGTCTCTCCCCCACCCCAAATTGGTTACAGAGCATCCAACACCTATGTGACTTTTTTGGCCTCCAGTGTAACTTTACCCTCAAGTATTATAAAACCCTGGTCTCCTGCAGTCTTCCAGGATTCCTCCTCAGCCACAAAGCAACTGCCAAGGGTCTGAACTGAGGATGTCCCCTGCCTCTCCCTGATGGGTGGAGAGCCGCCTAGTGGCAACACCCCAGTGAATGGCCAAATCCATCAGCACTGCAGGAAGGGAAACAGAGTGGGTGGTGGGAGGAAATGGCTGAGCAGCAGTGACGTAGGAGGTTAAGAGCTCGTATCTAATCTGAGGAACTGGTTTGATTCCCAGCTCTGTCACTCTGAGCTGTGGGAGGGCTTCTCTGGGGAATTCAGATGAGCTTTGTGTGCACTCCCACACACGCCTAGCTTGGGTGACCTTTGGGCTAGCTCTGCCAGCTCTCAGAGCTCTCAGCCCCACCTACCCTCCCCAGGGGTGTTTGTTGTGAGGGGAAGGCAAGGAGATTGTAAGCTCCCTTTTGAGTCTCCTTGCAGGAGAGAAAGGGGGATATAAATCCAAACTCCTCCTCCCTTCCTCCCTCCTCTCTTCCTTCTTCTCTTTCTTCTTCTTCTTCTTCTCCTTCTTCTTTTCTTCTTCTTCTTCTTTTCTTTTCTTCTTTTCTTCTTCTTCTTCTTCTTCTTCTTCTTCTTTCTTCTTCTTCTTCTCTCTTCTTTCTTCTTCCTCTTCCCTCTTCCTCTTCCTCTTTCCTCCTCTCTTCTCTTCTTCTTCTTCTTCTTTCTTCTCTCTCTCTTCTCTTCTCTTCTTTCTCTCTTCTCTTCTCTTCGCTCTCTTCTTCTTCACTGCCTTCTTCCCTATCTTACAGCTACTGTAAAGGTCCCCATTCTCCTTCAAGAGCAAAGGCAAAACCAGAATGTGAGCTCTTCCCTTACTTGCAGTTGCTCAGTGGGTGGCAGTCCCCTAACCATGTATCCCTCGTCTCTAAAATCAATAAATCAATAAAGCCATGTATAAACAAACAGTTTTCATTTATTGCAGTTAAGTCAGTGGGTGGCATGCCCCCAACCGCATCCTTTCCCTTCCTCTGTTTGTTTTTCTGCATTTTCTCAATGTCCCCTAATTGTTGGATTTGGATTCTGGCTGTTCCAGCTGAACAGCTTCTCACTCTCTCCGTTTCCCAAGAGAGCCTAATTTTATTTTTTTTTTTATTTCTCTATTAAATGGCAATTTTATTCTTATTACTTATCAGAGGGAAAGCCAGGCCTCAACAGCTGTGGCTCAGAGGAGGTGAAGGCAAAGGAGATTTCTGTTTATTTTAAAGTGATTTAGTTTCTAATTTCTGGGCACAGCCAACGAGGACACAGGCACACTGACACCATGAAATTGATGGGGCAGTGATTATCTAACACACAATCGCAACTGGCTCTTGTGGCACAACACAATTCTAAAAAAATGCAAAATGTATATCATTGGGCCAGTTGTGCTGCTGAGCTCCTGTGGATTATCTAAGTAACACAATTAGATAATTAGATTAGATAATTGGCCATGCTGGCAGGGGCTGATGGGAATTTAGTCCATGAACAACTGGAGCACCATAGGGTTGGCCACCCCTGTGAGGGGATGCAGCCTCTGGACCAATGTTTGTGCAATGTTCTTGGGCCGAGGAAATAATTTTTTCTTATCAACTACAAAAGTACTGAAGCTCGAAGACGCATTGACCTTACTCAAATCTATGGCCGTAACTTCTGTCCTCGGTTCATAATAATTCGTATATCCTCAACTTCTAATGCATTCAGGAGTTCTGCCCACAAAATGCCTGATATTGCTGGAGAGTATACCACAGGAGCAGGCAGTGGCTTAGGAGTACAGAGCTCGTGGCATCTTAATCTGAGGAACAGGGTTTACCTCTGCCTGCCACCTGAGCTGTGAGGCTTATCTGAGCATCTGGATTAGCCTGTGCACTCCCACACATGCCAGCTAAGGACCTTGGGCTAGTCACAGCTGAGCCTCTCAGTCTCTACCCCACCTCACAGGGTGTTTGTTATGAGGGGGGGAAGGGCAAGGAGATTGTCAGCCCCTTGGAGTCTCCTGCAGGAGAGAAAGGGGGATATAAATCCAAACTCTTCTCTTCTCTAATATCCATGTGAGCTACTAAACATCAGAGAAACAGCTCATACAGAAGTTTCAGCTCTGAGTTCCTCACAACCAGAGAGAGTGAGAGTCTTTGCAGGACTCCACAGTTTTCCAGGACTCCACAGTAGAAGGTGGAGAAAGCATGGTGGGTAAACTGCTAAAGCAGGGCCTTCAACATAAAATATCCTGCATTTGAAGAATGCAAATGTTCTTTATCTTGGGTGACTAAATATACTTACAGTGTTTAAAGTCAGATGATTTCTACATTTCAACATTTTTCCCTATAATTTTTTTTTTAATGTATAAATTATTGAGAAAAAAACAACAAGCAGGCATTCTTCTTTTCATTCTAGCTCTGTTGTCCTCAAAAGAGCCTAATTTTTCCCCATTTGTGAGAAAGGCTGTTGTTACCAAATCATTACTGTGAATTGATAGAGAGATGCCCCACTGGGTCACAGGACACTCCTCTTTTGGAGAGCTGTATGAATTGTCTTTCAGCAGGCCTTTTGAAGCAGCAAAGAGGATCATAACCACACATTTGTTTGTGAACTTAACAGAGAAAGGCAGTGTTTGCATCTTAAGAAATTAGGGGAGTCGATTGACAATCCTTTTATGTACTAAACAATTGGCCGGCAAAAGGCTTAAATTATTGCCATTAAAAGTATTGTCAAAGGCTTTAATCGACTGGCTGTTGTGGGTTTTTCAGGCTGTGTGGCCGTGGTCCGAAGATGCCAACCATAGATGCGGTCAAAACATTAGAAGCAATAACTACCAGACCAGGGTCACACTGTTTGGAAAACCCACAACTGCCAGGATTTTCATTTCCATTAGTGTATTAGCAACACAATGGTATGCAATAGTGCTGGAAACATTCAGATGGTATTTCAAAGTCTGGCACCATTTACATAGGAAGCAGTGGATTGTGCTTGTTGACAATCCTGCAGACCTTCTTCCACAAATGACCTAGGAGGGCTTAGAGGACTGAAAGACTGACTCACCCCTCAGCTGCTCCCACCCCCTCAACAAGGGGAAAAGACCCAGCCAGTCCGATACCTGTTGCTCCTTCCCAGTGATGGAGGTCACCTTGCCCTTGTGGGAAAAACAGAAGCCTAAACCTAGGCCAGGGGTAGGGAACCTGCGGCTCTCCAAATGTTCAGGAACTACAATTCCCATCAGCCTCTGTCAGCATGGCCAATTGGCCATGCTGGTAGGGGCTGATGGGAATTGTAGTTCCTGAACATCTGGAGAGCCGCAGGTTCCCTACCCCTGACCTAGGCCAACACCAGCATGGTTGTAGTGGTTAAGAGCAGGTGGACTCTAATCTGGAGAACTGGGTTTGATTCCCCGTTCCTCCACATGAAGCCAATTCTCTCAGAACTCTCTCAGCCTTCTCTCAGTCCACTGATCATTACCCCTTCCTTTTATTTATTTATTTATTTATTTATTTTATTATTGTATTTATAAACCACCCCATCCCCTAAGGGCTTTGGCGGTGAACAACAAATATTACAAAACAATATAACAATAACAATAAAATTAAAATATCAACATCATTAAAATATGACACTATGATTAAAATATCGTTAAAATATGAACAAATGACAGTGTAAGACATAGCTTTTGGGACATTAGAATGGATTTTGAGGCTCTGGGAAGGAAGTTCTGGCATTTGGATGCACAGGTGGTCATTTAATCTCTACTCCCCATTGAAGGACATGGCTGTCAGGGGGATTCTGTTCAGATACTTTCCCAGAACCGTGTAACTGCTAAAAATAGCAAATGCTGCAGCTAGAAAGATATATGTAACCAATCTGCTATATGTATCCACTGCCATCTGTGCTTTCTTCCCTTGATCTTAACTTTATAGCTTCACATGCTTTGTAGACAGCTAGGCTTCCCCTGGTACTCCTGTCCCATGGGAACTAGGCAGCCATATCCATTATTTCCTAGGTGGGCAGGGAGGCCCTAGGTGAGTTTCTCTCTTGCCTATCTGTCACTGCACTAGCAATCTTAGGGCTCTAAGCTCCAAAGACTGTTTTTCACAAACTCTTAGGAAAACGGGAGGGGGGTTCTCTATGGGGGATAAAGGGGACTGCGAATGCCAGATTCTTCAAAACTGGCTTTGCCAAGTGTGGGGCTTCAGTGCCTTTTCAATAAACCCTACTGATCAATATTTCAGAGTTCGTTTATTGGCTCAAGGTTATGAGGGACTTATTGGCTTAAAAGGTGTCTTGAAAAGTAGTGAGTAGATCTGAACAACTGGCTTTACAGGTGGTGCTGCCAGGAATGTTTTGGATGCTTGGATCATGGTCTGCAGTGTCATGAGGAGGGACTCCTGGCAAGAGATGGGTTGCACCTCACACCTATAGTTAGGAATATTTTTGCCAGGAGGCTCATCAGAAGGGCTTTAAACTGAGTTATGTGGGGGAGGGAGACAGTGTTCAGGTAGGCAGGAGTCTAATCAGGGCAACTGAGATTATAGTCCAAAGGTTATGGAGAGAACTGAACGAATAGTTCATGAACCCACCAGTATGTGGGATAAAATCTTAAATAAGCAGCCAGAAGGCATGAACTTTGCTGTCTCCTTTGCTGTCTCCTCACTAATGCATTTAGAGTAGGCAGGAGTGGCGAATTTTGAGACTCACATGTTATGGATTTCAATTCCCATGGCTCCACCGCCAGCATGGCCAATTGGCCATGAGGGCAGGGGCTGATGGGAATTGTAGTCCATAACATCTGGAGTGCCAAAGGTTCGCCACCACAGGCATAGAGCATGGGAAATAACCAAGATGAACTTGAACTCTTTTTTTTTTTGTAAATAATTGTTATTAGGTTTAAAATATATAGAAATTATTACATCCGTTTAGCCTAACTTGTCATTTGGGAACAAAACACAACAGAAAAAAGAGCAGATAATGATGAAACATAGAGAGTAGAAAGCAGAGAAGGTAAGAGTAAGACAGAAAGAGGAAACAAGAGTCAGGGTTTAGAGAGGCAAGAGGGGACTTGTATTTCCATTGATTATAGAAAAAGAAAAGATTAGAGATAGGATATGAGAAGGTAACAAGAAAGGATAAGAGAGGGAAGCAAAAAAGAAGAAAGATGTATAGAGGTGAGGGATCGGGGAAAGGGGGAGAGAAGGAAAAAGGAGGTGACAGAAGAAGTTATCTAAACATAAAGATTTAACTGGTTAATAACATTTTACTTCTGATCTTCATAAAAGATGAAGAGGAGTTTCCCATCTTCAGAGTTATTTTTAAAAAAGTACAACAATTATACAAATTCGATGATGAACTTGAACTCTTAACACGGCTAAGTAAGTACAACATAACAGGAATCACTGAAACCTGGTGGGATGAGTCTCATGATTGGAATGTAATAATTAAAGGGTGTAACCTATTTCAGAGAAATAGATCAAACAGGAAAGGAGGAGGAGTAGCATTATACTTCAGGGATGATTACAGCTGTGAGCAGGTCCATGAATGAAATCCTGGAAGCCATGTTGAGAGCATCTGGGTAAAAAGTAAGGGAGAGAAAAACAGCAGTGATCTCATTGTGGAGGTCGATTACAGACTCCCAAGCCAGACTGAAGAGTTGGATGAAGTCTTCCTGGAACAGATGACTAAACTTTCAGAAATGAAAGAAGCAGTAGTAATGAGACATTTCAATTATCCTGATATTTGTTTGGAGTCAAACTATGTCAAGACTGTCAAGTCTAACAAATTTCTCACTTGCCTTGCAGAGAATTTCATGGTCCTGAAGGTGGAAGAAGCAACAAGGGGAACGGCTATTTTAGATCTGCTTCTAACCAATAATGATGACGTGATTAGTGGAGTGGGAGGGGTAGGATTCTTAGGTGGGAGTGATCATGTTCTCCTGGAGTTTGTTATACAGTGGAAGGGGCAGTCAGACACATTTCCTAGACTTTAAGAAAGCAGACTTCAGTAAGCTGAGGAAACTACTGGGTGTGATCCCATGGTTAAGAATACTAAAAGAGATGAGTGCATAATGGATGGGAATTTCTTAAAAGTGAGATCTTGAAGGCACAACTTCAAACAGTTCCAATGAGGAGGAAACATGGGACATATCTCAGGAAACCAGGATGGATGTCTAAAGAACTTTCAACTGAGCTAAGATTTAAAAAGGACATGTACAAGAAATGGAAAAGGTGGGAAATCACCATAGAGAAATTCAAACAAATAAGCAGGATGTGTAGGGAGAAAGTAAGAAAAGCTAAAGCTCATGGTGAGTTCAGGCTTGCCAGAGAGGTTAAAAACAACAAAAATACTTTTTTGGGTATGTCCGTAGAAAAAGGAAGAAAAAAGATAGGATAGAGTCTTAACCATCCTGAAAAATCTGCAGTAGCAGAACATGTCCTAGGTCATTTCCCCACTTCTAAAATGGACGTCGATACGCACCGCTTTTGTTTGCTCCAGGACCTTTTGAGCACGGGGTTATGTTCCCCACCGCAGCTTCTGCTCCTTGGTCCAAAGAACGCGACAGCCACGCAGCAGCCAGGCAGGACTCCCCACGATCCGCTCAGGGGGTGTCCTGATTGGCTGCTGCGTTGTGCTGCAGCGGGAATTAAAAAAAATTCAAATGGATGAATCAACGTGTCCACGCTTTCCCGAGGAACCCACGTCTATTTATGCACACACAATATGCATCCATGGCCATGTGCACTCAAAACAACGTGCAGACGTGGATTCCTAGTGTTAAAATTAAAAAAATTGAAACCAGCTGCGCATGCATTGCGCACGCCCCGCTATGCCGATTGGACGGGAGGGTCCACGTTACTAAGCGGCGGGAAAATTGAAACCCGGAGTCACCCCCCGGGCTTTCCCACTGCCCCGCGCTCCCCGGGTTTCTTCAAAAGGCTCTGTTTCGAACAGCGCCAGAAATGACGCGCACTGAGGGGGCGCGAGAGCGGCAGAATCAGGGCGGCTGCGTTGTTGCCGCTCCTGTAGTGGGGAGAGCCGCTGGACCCCACGTTATTTGCAGTGAGTAGCGCGCAACAAAGAGTGAGTGGGGAAACGGCCCTAAACAAAACTGGACATAACATTTTATTTGAAAACACTGAAATTCTGGGCTATTCGGAAGGTTACTATGTCAGACTGCACGGGGAGGCCATTGAAATTCACAAACACCAAGACAACTTCAACAAGAAAGAAGAGACTCTTAGAATTAACAAAGCTTGGCTAACAGTACTTAAAAACACCAGAATCAAAGGCCTAGGGCATGCTAAGTTCATGGACAATGGACTCCACCCCGCCGCAGGATTTGCATTTACTAATACTTCTGCTGCTTCAGGGAATGCAAATGCAACAACAAATGTAAATGGACTGATAACCCCATCCGCAATATAATGCAGTCAACCACACCTTTGCACAGCAAGTTCCACCCAAACACTTACTGATTGGTTCCCTACCCTGGGACATGGACAATATATACCCCCCTAACCATTTCCTTCTCACTAGACACAGTGTGTAACACACTTCTCTCTGTGATACACCTCTGAAGATGCCAGCCACAGATGCAAGCGAAACATTAGGAACAAGTTCTACCAGACCACGGCCACACAGCCCGGAAAACCCACAATAACCATGTGTATGTTTGGTTTGGCGAAGAGAAGGTTAAGGGATGACATGATAGCCATGTTTAAAAGTTTGAAGGGATGTCATGTTGAAGAGGGAGCAAGCTTGTTTTCTGCTGCTCCAGAGACAAGGGCCAGGAGTAATGCATTCAAGGTGCAGGAAAATAAATTCCATCTAAACATTAGGAAGAGCTTACTGACAGTTAAGGCTTTTTGACGGTGGAATTCAGTGCCTCGGAGAGTGGTGTAGCGTCTTTCTTTGGAGGTTTTTAAGCAGAGGCTGAATGGCCATCTGTAACACCACCCACTCCCTGAGGGAAAACAGAGGCCCCAAAAAGGGAAGGAAGCCTGTTTCTGAGGGTGGATATTAGAGTAGCTGATTTTTTTTGGCCTAAGGCACTCCCCTCAACTCACGCACACACAGTCCTCTTAAACAGAAAATCCTGTCAGGGAACACTAAACTATAGATACAAAATGCTGCCACCATTAACTGAAGCAAAATAACTGGAATTTAAAGAAAGTTTAAAACACAAAAACTACATTTTGTTTTATAAACTTTTCTTCTCAGGATGATTCAGAGAGGCACACAAGCTTTGCTTCAGGCAGGTACATCTTAATGGTCATGTAGGCGCAGAAGAAACATAAGTAGAAAGTCAGAGCAAGTGGTAGAAAGTCAGAGAAAGAGAAAGAGGGTTTTAGATTCAACCAGAAAGATTATGTCTTCCTTCCTTCCATTATTTTTCCTATAATGGAAAGATGGCAACCATAAAGCTGCTGACCAAAGAAATCATGCAGGCCTTTAAACCTATTCTTTTCTATTGCTAGCTTAGCCTAATAACTCCAAAAATGTCCCATTGTTCACAATTATACAAAATGTGCAAGCTAAACTGTTTTAAAGATCCTGTTGTACCCAAGAGATTCCTCAAAAGTTACTCTTTTCCTGAGAACAATAAGAAGGCCTATGAGAAAGCTCAGGCTCTTTGTCTAAGGAATAGGGCAACTTGAAACATACATAAGAGAAACAAGGGTTTTTGATTCACGTAACGTCAAAGAGTGAAATACTGAAATCTTCCAATGAGGATCTTGGACAACCCCAAAGGGCTGTGGGAACAGGGAAAATCATCAATCAATCTTTTTGTGATTGATTGATGATGTGGGCATTTTGGGGTGTATTCTTTGCTGCCATTTTGATATAGCTTGTCATTAACACTATAAAAGTGAGAACGCACCGCCATTTTGGTGTGGCTCCCCTGATATTGTCTTGCCCGCAGTTGGCCGAATAAAGATCTCTCTGATTTTATTCTATATTGGCTCGAGCTTCTTTGAGCTTATTTATTTTAAATTCGTTACTCCGTTGTAACAGTTACAGAGCAAATGCAGATTGTTTGGCTGTTTCAGTGGCAAGCCCTCTTGTTTCCCACCCACCAGACCCCTAGCCTCTTGTGGAAACAAGGCTGTCTCTCCTCAGTCTGAGATCTTTGAGGATACAGCCCCCCCTCTGCCTTTCCCCCCTTTGTCTCTGGCTCTCTTTGCCCATAGACACTCTCTCCTTCGACTGACTCTGAGGAAATCACAGGGATCTCTTTGAGTCACACTGACTCTCAGTCTGCTTTCCAGACTCTCAATGTGTCTCTCTCTCCACACTGGTGATTTCCTCACTGGCGATTAATCCTGGGCTAGTCACCCGAAATATCCAGGTTCCCTTGAGATCTCCTCACAGCCAAACCATGGAACACAGATCAGTCCCGTTTCTGGCGCTCCCCCGCCCCTCGTTATCACAGGATTTTCCTGGACCTGATTGTATATGCACTTTTTTGAAGAAAAAAAAACACTCCAATGGGAGCTAATAGAAGATGGGGGCTACAATTTTGAGGGTCCATAACTTTGGACCCCCTGAACCAAACTTCACCAAACCTGGGATGTAATATCAGGAGAGTCTCTTATTGATAACCACCCAGGTCTTGTGAAGTTTGGTCCAGCGGGTCCAAAGCTATGGATTCCCAAAGGGGGTGCCCCTATCCCTCATTGTTTCCAGTGGGAGCTAATTAAGAGATGGGGGCTACACATTTGAAGGTCCATGAACCAAACTTCACCAAACGTGGGTGGGATCATCAGGAGGGCCTCCTAAAGATACTCTGAAATTTTGGTGCTGCTAGCTTAACAGTTGCACCCCTGACAGCAGGCACACACACCCTCTCCCAAGGGGCAGGCCTAGTATCTGGATTATAGGACTGGTCTGTTGATTTCTTCTGTTTGACACTTCTTGAGTAGAGGTTAGTTTCTGGGACTCAAAGATTTGTAAGATCTGTGAGACGCATGTTCATCAGAATACATTTCCTCCTTTCTGAATCGTGGCTTGTTCTTTCAAGCAGTCATTGCATTTCCCTCTATTTTTAAACGTGTGCTAATTGTAGTTAGCATCAGAAATTGACTGAGTTGAGTCATTGTTTAGAGGAGAATGTACATGTGCTGGAATTAAAATATCAGTATTTATACTAAGGTTTAAGAACAATAAGTGACGATTAATATTTCTTCAGGGAATAACACAGTGCTTTGGCAAGACCTTTGGAAATTAATTAAAATGTTGTAAGAATCTTTATAGGTAATTCAGTGAATCAGACTGCAGTAATGAACCGACATGTTTTGAATCTGGGGGCTGAGCACCTGGGTTTTTACGCTCCAGTGGAATATTGATGCACCCATTCATCGTCCTGGTTCTGAAGTGTCTGGATTTGTGTTTCATCCGTCGAAGGATCGACTCAGATTTTCCTAGCTTTACATTCCAGCACCAGCCATATCCTTACTTCCTCCCAACCTTCCTTATCAAAAAAAGTACTCATAGGCATGGCAGGTTTTGAGAGGGCTTTACAAACATAACAGATTGCAAAATAAAACCAAATCCCAACCCACTCAGTGATGCATTACTGTGCATTATGTGTCCACTGTCAGAAACAAAGTGAATTGCCAGTCTGAGCAGGAAACACTGACTTTCATGGGCCGAGGGTCTCGTTCAGCCCAAGGCAGCTTCACCTGTTCACAGGTACCCAGAATCTGCATCCTACACCTGACATCAAGGGCTGCTGCTGTTTATTTCTCGTGCAGAAGAATGAGGGTGTTTTTTTTAAAAAAAGAATCCTCTTTGGCCACTGGTGAGTGGATGGGGAGTGGGGTTGCCAGCTCTAGGTTGGGAAACTTCTCGGGATGGAGCCGGGGAGGACGGGGACCTCAGAGGGGTAAAATGCCACAGAGTCCACCTCCATAGCACCCATTTTTTCCGAGAACTGATTTCTGTAGTCTGGAGACGAGCTGTGATTCTGGAGGATCTCCAAGTCCCACCTGGAGGCTGGCAACCCCACTCCACATCTCCAGGAACTGCCCAACAGGGATGGCAACCTTCCTGGGAAAATATGCTGGCAGGGTTGCAGTCATATAGATCAGTGGGTAAATTGCAAAATTGTAACATGGACAATTTCAACAAGAAGGAAGAAACTATGAAAATGAACAGAATTTGGCTGCCAGTGTTGAAAAATTCTAGAATCAAGACAGTGACTGATCAGCTCCACACAAACACAGGACAACTATAGACAATAGCAATCAAAGGGAACAAAGACCAGGATACTTCTATTCAACTCCATCCACCTATTGACCTTGCTATCTTCATTGTTACTCCCATGCAACAGACTTCTCTGTGACTCACATGCCAGGCTACTCTATTCAGATGGCCTCACCTTTTGACATCACAGTATATATACTCCACTTGCTTTCCACTCCTACCATCAGATCCTCTCAAGATGCCAGCCACAGATGCAGGCGAAACGTCAGGAGAGAATGCTGCTAGAACACGGCCATACAGCCCGGAAACCACACAGCACCCCATATAGATTAGAGGCTGCAGTGCGGAGGGAAAGAAGATCAAAGCCCCTCCCTCCCGCCTTTTCTGTTGATGGAGCTTCTGCAGATACAAGAATCAGGGGCAATGTCCACAGTCTTTTATAAATGCCCATATTTTTCTTCTTCCTGTTCCTCCACAAAATGGCTGTTTCCCTCTTTCTACTTGAAACTACAATTCAAATTCATCCGCCTGGGCAAATGAGAAAATATTGCTTATATACTCACTCCTGGATGTAAATTCATTTTCCTTTCTTGTATGAAACGGGTTTCAAAAGGATGGAAGAAATTGAGCTTCTGGGGCACTTTGGACTGGTTCATGTACATGCCCAGTTGATGAGCTGTGAATGGCATGTATGAATCGAATGCTACCAGCAGAAATTTCCTACTGCCTTGAGCTTTCTAGTTTCATGTTCCATTCGAATAAATACCTTTAGGAACTCTAGCCAAAGTTGGCGATCTACAGATGAGCAGATATCCTTTCTGCAACCTTGCCAGGATAATTTTCAAGCAATTGCCTCTTTCCTGCTTCCCTGAGTTCATAAACCCATAGGAAAACCCATGTGAAAGTTGATCAAAGGGAACAGTCTCCGTAAAAATCAAAGGACAGTTGCTGGAGGAAATGTCTTTATCTGGAGACCTCATGTGAGATTTTCAGGGAGTTAAAAATATTAGTTGGGAGCTTTAGGTAGGCAAAATGACCTGTGAAGGCATACCACTGATGTGCTTCTGTGCCTCAGGGTCAGACAGATTGAATGCTTCTGTGCACCCTCATGCATTATCTTTGAACCTATAAAACCATCACACACAACTGTGGCTATTTGAAATGTTTGGCCTTTTTTCCAATTAGCAAAGAAGAGCCATCTACTTTTTCAAAGTCACGGTTACCTGAAAATGACTGTCACCCAGAGATATTCTGCAAACCTTAAAAAACAGACTTCTAGAACCGGAATACCATATCTTGTTGGGCCAAGCAAATAAATCATGCTCACCCCTTTCTGTCGGAATAGTACCAGAACAGGGGCACATAGCCAAATATCTTGAACTATTAACTGAACCCCAACAGAGATGGATTATTACAAGGGCCAGATGCAATACTTTTCCATCGGCCATTACAAAGGGTCGCTACTTATCCATCCCTCTCCAGGATCAGGTCTGTCCACACTGCAAAAACCAGGTGGAGACTCTTGCTCACATTATACTTGATTGTTCGAGATATGTGGGCATTAGGAATTTCTCTCCTGGGCGGGTCTTAGACAAATCTGGAAGAGACTCTGACAACTCTGTTGTGTAGCTTTTGTTAAATAACACAGAGGTCACGCTCTTGGAAAAAGTAGCAAAATGTCTTTTACAAGTGACAGAATTTTCTAAGTAATGTCCAATGCTAGGTACAGTTTATCTGTCTGTGTTTTGAATGTACTTTTGATTTGTACTTCAGAAATGTCTGTAATGCTCTGGAGCCTATTTTAATATGCCTAATAAAGGTTGTTGTATTGTATTGTATTGTATGACTGACAGCTGGAAGTCCTCACTAAAGTGCATGTCTTGACTTTGAATGGGTAGCTGAGAGGCCAAAAAGCAAACAAATGGGAATAAAAGCAGACCAGGTGACTGTGGGATTTGTTAGTTGTAACGTTTTAAAATGTCATATGCATGTTTCTATGATGCTTGGACTTGTCAGTGGCGAGAGAAGACCTGGTCACCAAAGAATATGATGACTAGATACCATAAAAGCTGATACAGGCATGAACATCAACCAGCTGAAGGAAGCAGCACTTAATCGAAAAAGAACTATCAAGAACAATTGAATGGATTACATCGTCATCATCATGATGCGTGTTTCTTTAGAACTAGAGGTAAGCTGTAGAAGGAAGTGGGGTGAAAGGGGAATGGGAGAGCAAGGTGATTGATCAACATTGGAGGGTGACTGTGAAGAGAGGGGCTGTGTGTAAAGCTTGGGAGAGAGACAGCAGTCTGAGCTGGAGGCTGACTGGGACCAAATTCCCACTGAAAATTTAATCTAGATACAACCAAGGCTCATTCCGCACATGCAAAATAATGCACTTTCAAACTGCTGTCAGTACTCTTTGAAGCTGTGCGGAATGGCAAAATCCACTTGCAAACAGCTGTGAAAGTGGTTTGAAAACGCATTATTTTGCGTGTGCGGAAGGGGCCTATGTTTCAAAAGAATCGCCACCTTTTCATCCACTGCAGCATGTTTCTAGTGAAGACATCTAGGCCTGCCCCTTGGGGGAGGGGGGGTGCCTGCTGTCAGGGGTGCAATGGTTAAGATACTCTGAAATAGTAGCACATTCTCCTGACCTAAGGAAAGAACCTGTTGTGTCAGAGGAAGGCAACTTGTGCTGGAACAAAGTGGGACCTACTCCTTAGAAAAACTATAAGAGTTTAGCTAAATTGCACAGCAAGACTGAATGGGTGCCATCTGCCAGGAAATTCCATTCAAGAATCATAGATGACTTAACTTCAGTAGGAGGATTTCCCCGCGTATTGTGTCCTAGTCATTAGTTTACCTGAAACTATCTTCATAAGCATATATGGATGACAAACCAGCCTTCATGCAGTTGTGCAGTCTTACTAACAGATTGGGAGATCTTGGGCAACGTTTTCCTTCTGCTCTTCCTTGGCAGGTGTGATTAGGCACAGAGAGGTCACAAAATGCTGGGCTTGCTAGAGGGAGATAATGTTTTACGTGTTGTCACAGCAGTCACCTATGCTCTGGGAACAATGAAGTTCAGTACATTTGCAAATGGATGTTCCAACTAGGCTGTGCCTGGTATTTCTTATCATGAGGAAGTGCCATGAATAGTATAATAATACACAGGAGAAATTAGACTCTTAAAAAACGTCAGCTTTAGTTTGTCCTCCTCTATTAGCCAAAGGACGACTGCAGATTGGTCTATGTTCCTGCCCATTTCGTCTCTCCTCATTCAGTCGGTGGGTAATCATTTCCTTTCTGCATATTTTCTGTTTCTTCTCATTATGAGACCAGCACAAGGACAAAATTATGTCAGAGAGTGAGGTGGGTGGGTATGAATTAAACCTGGTTACTGTTATTGCAAGTATAACACAGAAATTAGAGCATAGCTTTTGAGAGGTTTGGAAGACGTGGGTGGCTTCCTGGGCTGCTCCAAATGCTTTCCTAACAGGCTTTTAAATGATAATTCAATAGCTCCCTAGATTTAATTGGTAAATGGAGGACTGACTGACTCCATTGGTGAAGTCAGCAATGTGGAACAACCACAGTTTCCACACACCTTCCTCCTCACCTCTCATGTTGCCGGCATCTTCCTGCTTTCTACTCATCCTGCCAGCATCTTTCTGTAGCCAGCAAGTGGGAGTCTGTTAGCATTTTATAAGTGCCTGCTTCATTCAGTCAAGTAAGAGTTAACTGTTGAAGTCAAAGGATTAGAATGACATGAGCTTCTAGAAAGATCTCTCCTTTCTTCTTCCAGCAAAAGAGGAGAGGCAGACATACAGGCACAGACACTTAGACTGAGCACTTGCATGGATAGAGTTTGTTGTTCCTACATTTAGTGTAAATTCATTTATTTAGTAAATTCATTTATTTGGGAGTGGCGTAGGAGGTTAAGAGCTCGTGTATCTAATCTGGAGGAACCAGGTTTGATTCCCAGCTCTGCCGCCTGAGCTGTGGAGGCTTCTCTGGGGAATTCAGATTAGCTTGTACACTCCCACACAAGCCAGCTGGGTCGCCTTGGGCTAGTCACAGCTTCTGGGAGTTCTCTCAGCCCCACCTACCTCCCAGGGTGTTTGTTGTGAGGGGGGAAGGACAAGGAGATTGTAAGCCCCTTTGAGTTCTCCTGCAGGAGAGAAAGGGGGGATATAAATCCAAACTCGTCGTCCTCCTCCTCCTCCTCCTCCTCCTCCTCCTCCTCCTCCTCTTCTTCTTCTTCTTCTTCTTCTTCTTCTTCTTCTTCTTCTTCTTCTTCTTCTTCTTCTTCTTCTTCTTCTTCTTCTTCTTCTTCTTCTTCTTCTTCTTCAAGATCTTCAAAACAACTCACTCGCATCTCTGCCCTATCATTTACTCTTAATTCACTGCAATACGACAAAGTCAAAGAAAGGAATCTCAATCACACAGGCTTAGCCAAAACACACTGATCTCTAAATTCTCATATTGATGTATCGATATCTCGATGTAAAAATAACAGAGAGTGCTTAGTCCTGCCGTACACCCAACGTTCCGTTGCACTTCGCCCCCCTTTTCCTGGGACGGTGTAAATCCCCCTCCCCACTTACTACAGGGTTGGCAGGGAACAGATGTGGCAGGGCTCATTTACATTCAGGGGACAAGCTGGTGTTTCTCTGGATGTGTCAGACCCCGGGTCCAAAAATAATAGAAACTGTGGATTTGCTCCCAAAATTTTATTTCGAAGTGATAAGTAAACATCAGCAAAGACCATTCTGGGGCTCCCACGCAGAACTACCAGACTATCTTCCCCAAAGCTCCCCGCTCCCCTGGTCACCAAATGGTTCCCACTATTTCCAGTACAGCGCTGGGCCTGACAGGATGGTGCAAGCAGGGGATCTTTTCGGCTCCACCCCACCTTCCCCATTCTATTTTTGCCTTCCCCGATGATCAAGAGGGCTTTTGGAAATATTATTTCAACTTCAACCATTTGTACCATATTAGATCTATCGAAATAACGATAGTTCTAATACAGGAATATCAAAATAAAAAGTCTCTCCTCCTGTGTAGCAGCAGTGACAGGAAGTATGTGTGTATGTGTGTAGAAGGGGAGAGGGAGATAATATCAGCTCTAGGACATGGTCCCTTTCTTCAGCAGTGTGTGTTTCCGGAATTGCTTAGTCTCTTTCATTATGGGGGTTTATTTTTGGAAAGGGGCTGTGTAATGGGGACACTTATATTCAAGGGCGAGGGAGAGATATTATCCCACCCCTAGACACCACTTGTAACGGGGTCCCTTATATATACCCCGGACAAGGGAGAGATCTGATCCCACCACTAGCCACCAATTGTAACAGAACGGGTGGCCTGCAATCAAGGTTTCCACTAAACTGACCAGTGGGGTTTCCTTTGCCACTCAAAATATCCCAAACCCTACTTCTGATGAGATCCAGGACAGAGCGCTCTGTCTTATAGTGGAACATAATGTAAGCATCTAGCCAGCCCCTTTCCTTCACCCAGGGTGTGTTTTGTGGCTTCACCTCCTTCCTGTGAAGCTGTTCCCTTTACCTTACCTTCTGTTATTTTGTGGCAGGGCCCCAACTTTCCACAACTTGTGTATTCCGCTCAGCTGCTGCTCAAAATTGCAGATGCAGCCAGGGATTTTTTCCCCAGATTTCTTTTGGGTGGGGGATTATTCTTAGATTTAGAATGTTAATTTCAATAGTTCATAATTAGGCTTGCCAATATGGGATTGGGATATTTTGGGGTACAGCCTGGGAAAGACAGGGTTTGGGAGGGGACAGCCTTCAGCAGGGTATTAGGCCACAGACCACCGTCCAAATTAGCCATTTTTTCCAGAGGTCACTGTAGCCTCTAGATCAGTTATAATTCTGGGGGATTGGCAACCCTATTTTTTAAATTTATTTTAATAGATTAAAAACAGAGTAGAAAAGAATAAAAGAAAGGGAAATGAACTGAAAACCATATCCAAACAACAATTATGATTATGTCACCAGAGAAAGGAAAAAATATATAAAATATAATAAACAATAATATAATGCAGAATAATTACAGTTATAAACAGTGATTGGTAATCTAATAATGGGCACTAAATAGTGATAACATCATCATAAGGTACCCCATATAATACTGACAGTCCCATCCAAAGCCGGAGGCAGCAGGATGCGGTGCCAATGTGGCGCTGCCCCGCTGCCTCCAAGAGGGTTTTCCAGCAGAGCAGGCGGCAAGGAAAAGCCCCAAACCAACTTCCCCCTGCCAAAAACCCCCACAGGGCTTTCAGGATTTGTGCCACCAAAAAGGTGGCATAAGTCTGAAGGATGGGTGTTGTGGTCCCAGCCCTAAACCTTGGGCGGAACCAACTAATGTTGGCTTCACCCCCAAGAATCCCCCATCCCATGCTGGTGCCTGCTCAGGATGCTACTGCAGCCCTGCCACGCCCTGAACGTCCAAATGTTGCAGTGGTGGAGCTGAGGGATGGGTGGCCACTGGTCCGTCTGCCTCCTCTGCTGGGAAAAGGGTCCAGGAGGTATAAAAGATATACTGAAGAGGAATTCAGACAAATAGCCAAGACATGTAGGAAGAAAGTCAGAAAAGCTAAAGCTCACAATGAGCTCAGAGTTGTGAGAGATGTTAAAAGCAATAAAAAGGGCACCCCACTTATCTTAGGTGGTCCTGGGCAGCCTGGCATGACTGGGCCTGGCGGGGTGGGGCTAAGGGGGGAAGGAGGAGGAGCATGGGGGTGATTTTCTGCCTCCCACCTGACCCAACGGTGGCCCGCCTGGGGCATGCCGTGTTTCCCCGAAAATAAGACAGTGTCTTATATTAATTTTTGCTCCCAAAGATGTGCTATGTCTTATTTTCAGGGGATGTCTTATTTTTCTGTGTTCTGTTCGACGGGCATGCTGCCAAACAAAAACTTTGCTACGTCTTACTTTCGGGGGATGCCTTATATTTCGCACTTCAGCAAAACCTCTACTACGTCTTATTTTCAGGGGATGTCTTATATTTGGGGAAACAGGGTATGTCCCCATATGTCCCCGTGGAAGCACCGCCTCTGGTATTGCCATTGCTAGAAGCTCATAAAATTCTTTCTTGGCCTGAAATTGCTAAACATGAAACTGACGAGCAGGGCCTTAATAGTCATGAGTTCTAACTTTGTAGAATTAGTACTTTGTATTGATATAAATTCCTCTAAGAGGGCGATAATCTGTTCAAAATTTGACTAATAGGTGCTTAACGTTGAACCTTGGTCATTTTTTTTATCAGTTCTCATCTCTTGGCATGCATGGTGCTATATTACTGTTAGTTAAATGTCTTAATAGGTATTGCTGAGCTATGGGATGTCTGTTAGCTGTATGGTAGTTACTAATTCTGCTATTTTTCCTGTTGGCATGCCAGATGGTTCTTTAAATTGAAAAGAAATTTATAATGCAAATCCGGTGAGCTGCAGTAGTACAAACTAATACACAGAGTTAAAAAAAAATAGAATGTAATATGTATTAGTACTGAGATCAAGGGAAGGAGCCGTTCAGCACACAGGAAATTTCTTTAAGGCTGAATGATTTTGCTTAAAAGCAAGAAGTGAATTCTTTTTTCAGTACATAGAAGAGCAAAACAAGGATCACATTCTTGGCAGTTTTGGGGCAAACCCTCACAACAGTTCAGAGCAGACAAAGTTCTACCTTGAAGTAAAGTGAGAGAGTTGTGACAGTGTGGGAGAGAGAGTAACCTGAAGCAATATTATCTGGTCTATCAGGAAAGTATTTTGCATAGACACAAAACCCTATAAAATGTGCAGGGGTTAAAACAGGACGTTGTCTTACACTGAGTCAAGCCCTTGGTCCTTCCAAGTGAGTATTGTCTACTCCAGGGATGGCCAACCTATGGCGCTCCTGATGTTCATAGACTACTATTCCCATCAGCCCCTGCCAGCAGGATCAGGGAACAGAATCTAGGTTTATTTTACAGCCATAGGGAGTGACGTGGAGCCTTCCAGCCAATCAGAGCACAGTGCGCGTGCAGCCCTTTAAAAAAATTTCATGCCAGTGTTGGCTACGTTGAAACGTGGCTGCGTGGAACATGATTTCTGTGCCAACTGTAAACTAAAATAAGACTTACCAGCACAGCTGCTTGGGTAAAGAGTGCCGAAAAAGTCAAAACCGTGCATAAACGTAGTCTCTATCAATTCATGTGCGTGGTAACGTAGCTGCGCAAAAAAAAGTTTAAAAAAATTCCTGGCCCTACACAGCGCAACAGCCAATCAGGACGAGGAAGAAAGAGCCGCTGAGCAGATCACGCATTTGTGCTGCACTGTTTGAACCCGTGATAGACACCATGATAGACATCGATGTCCTCATCACACACATGCTGCACTAGGGAGGGTGAAACCGCAACGAAAAGGTGCCGATTCTTTTGAAACCTGGTTGGATCCGGCTTTAATTTCTCAGTGGGGAAATCACCATAGACAATCTTTTCCTAGATTATAAAAGTGCATGGTAGAGCTCTCGCTGATTTCGTCATGGTTTACCCAGGACAAATGATGCAGATGTGACAAATATCCCTGAAAAAAATACCAAATATCTGATATTTGGTACTTTTAAAAAGCCAAGGATTGAAATCACTTTCTAACTAATGGAGTCAAGAGTGCTGTTTGGAAACTTGGGTGCATTTCAGTATCATACAATCTTGATCCAGATGCATAATACAGGAAAGGAAAAACTTTCCGCATCAAGGGATTATTCTGCAACTTTAATTGAGTAAGAACTGTGTTAGTAAGGGGGGGGATCTAGAGTTTGTAATTAGTTTTTAAATAATGTACTTAGACACATTACCAATTATTAATAATTATGTAGCTGATAGAACATTTATGCAGTAAGAATGGATCATTACTTTTGTAATTAGGCTTTATTTTATTTCCCCCTCCATTTACTTGGTAAATCTTAGCACAAAGAACTACGATTTCTGCATGGTGACCCAGACAGAGGATCTCTCTAGGAGCCCGTTCACACCACTCTGAACCTATCAAAGCATCATATGAAAGCAAAACACCTGATTTGCTTGACTCCATGGGCCCTGTGGATGGCCTGTTTCCTTGGAATTCTGTTCCTTAAGCACCCTCCAAAAGCACCCTTACACATGACAATGGTCCATTCTGCACAGCACAAAAAGTCATCTGTGGGATGTCTTAAAAAGAGGAGGCTTCTGGGTGCTTTCCAGATTATAGGGGCCAGCTCCAGTATGTAGTATCTTGGACCCATCACCCAGCTGGTTTCAACGAATTGGTCAGTGGAAAACTGAACTGACAGTTGGAAATGAAAACTTCGGAACAGTCAACATTAAGCAAGGAATTTTCCAAGGTGATTTTCATTATCACCTTTTCTGTTTTATCATTGCCATGATCCCATTAACAGCAATTTTAAAGAAAACAAAGTTGGGATATCAAATGGCCAAAGACCTGGAAAAAAATCTCACATTTGCTGTACATGGATGATTTGAAGCTGTATGGGAAATCAGACACAGAAATCCAGTCCAAATATTCAGCACAGATATTTCGATGGAGTTTGGCCTGGAAAAGTGCGCCACTGTGGCAATAAAGAGGGGCAAGATCACAGAGAGTGATGGGATTGAAATGCCTGATGGCCAACTCATCAAATGCAACCAGGAGGCAGCTTATAAATACCTGGGCATTTTGCAGCTGGATAACATCAAGCACGGGCAAGTGAAGACTGTTGCCAGCAGAGAATACACCCAGAGGGTCAGGAGAATTTTGAAATCTAAATTAAACAATGGGAATACCATCAAGGCCATCAACACCTGGGCCATACCCCGTCATCAGGTACACTGCGGGAGTCATCAACTGGACACAGGCTGAGTTGGATGCATTGGATAGAAAAATGGAAACTTATGACAATGCACCATGCCTTACACCCACAGAGTGATACTGGTAGATTATACCTTCCCTGGAGATCTGGTGGCAGAGGCTTACTGCAAGTACAGCAAGCTGTGGAAGAGGAGAAACATGTGCTGGCCAGTTATGTGAAGGAAAGTCAAGAACAGGCATTGACTGAAGTGAAGAACAGACATTTGCTGCAAATCCAGTAAACCAAACAAGAATACAGAAAAAAATGTGATTAAAATGAGGACTGAAAACTGGCACAACAAAGCACTGCACGGCCAATTTCTGGAGAAGATCAAGGACAAGGTGGACAACAAAAAGACCTGGCAGTGGTTGACAACTGGAACTCTGAAAAAGGAAACTGAATCCCTGATTTTAGCCGCTCAAGAGCAAGCCATTAGAACAAATTCGATCAAGGCCAGAATTGAAAAATCCTCGGATGATGCAAAGTGCAGATTGTGCAAAGAAGCTGATGAAACTGTAAATCATGTCCTCAGCTGCTGCAAAAAGATTGCCCAGACTGAGTACAAACAGAGACACAACTCAGTGGCCAAGATGATCCACTGGAATTTATGCAGGAATTATAACATAAGAACAGCTAAGAACTGGTGGAAACATTGTCCAGAGAAAGTAATGGAAAATGAGAAGGTCAAGATCCTGTGGGACTTTTTAATCCAAACAGACAAAGTGTTGAAACACAGTACACCAGACATCACCATGATCGAGGACAAGAAAGTGACCATCATCGACATAGCAGTACCTGGTGACAACAGGATAATTGAAAAAGAACACGAGAAGGTCACTAGGTACCACAATTTGAAAATCGAACTTCAGCGTCGATGGCACAAACCAGCTGAGGTCATCCCAGTGGTAATCAGCACGCTGGGCGCCATCCCGAAAACACTAGGGCAGCACTTGAAACATCTTCAATTTGACAAAATTAACATCTGTCAGATTCAGAAGGCAACCCTACTGGGATCCGCACAAATACTACATGGATACATTACAACTTCCTAGGCCTCTGAGTGGGGCTTGAATTGTAATGAAAGGCCAACAACCAGCTAAAAATCTGGCAGCTGTGAAATCTACTGTAGTAGTAGTAGTAGTAGTAGTAGTAGTAGTAGTAGTACTACTACTACTACTACTACTACTACTACTACTACTACTAATAATAATAATAATAATAATAATAATAATAATAATAATAATAAATACACCGATACATTACAACTTCCTAGGCCTCTGACTTGAGGCTTGAACTTCCTGAGGCTCAAATTGTAATGAAGGCCAACAACCAGCTAAAGATCTGGCAACTGTGATAGCAAACAAAATGATAATATGATTCCAAGAAGAATACCTGTCAGTCCAAGTTTACTCCCCCCTTTCCAATTAACATTTCACATACCCAGAAAAGGCCAAAGCTATGAAGAATGACTACCGTGTTTCGGATCAAGGGTGAAACCTTTGTGTAAATTTTAGTCAATTGGTTTTAACATAATTTGCATTTTACCACTTTTTATATGCCATTAAAGGTATTGTATTTGTATTTGTATTTGACTACCGTGTTTCCCCGAAAATAAGACAGTGTCTTATATTAATTTTTGCTCCCAAAGATGCGCTATGTCTTATTTTCAGGGGATGTCTTATTTTTCTGTGTTCTGTTCGTCGGGCATGCTTCCAAACAAAAACTTTGCTACGCCTTACTTTCGGGGGATGCCTTATATTTCGCACTTCAGCAAAACCTCTACTACGTCTTATTTTCAGGGGATGTCTTATATTTGGGGTAGTAACTCCCAGTGTCCCAGTCAGAAACAGCCCAGGAAAAGTTCTGTTGCGTTAGACGGCTCACCACCATCAGATAGTTGGCTCTCAAACATTTCCTGTCAAAAGTGAAAATGGGGGTCTCCAAAGAGATCAAGCATCGTTTTGAAAACTTTTTAAAAAGGGGGGTCCTTGGAGCAGTCTTATAACAAATCCAACTGTTCCCAGTGATTTAATTTAGTTTTAAGCTTTTGAGGCCAGCAGAAGCACCTGGGAATCTGCCATTCCAATTGTTGCCTGTAAAAACTTCCCAATTAGGTCTCGCCACGGCCTGCTGTTCAGTTCATATCCTTTTATAACCTCATTCTTCACTCTCCTCAGGAATATCTGTCTTTAACCATCTTTCTTTTTTTAAAAAAATTATTGCTTGCAGCATCGCTATTTTTTGCTCACCTGCTCGCCCTCTCCTTGAAAGAGCTCTTGAAAATGACTTCTGCTTTGTTTCCTCTTTTATGGCATCTTCCTTGCATCAGTGGAAGTATTTTCTCATGCTGAAAATGTTCATCCTTACAAAACTGACCCAAGCCCTGTACACAAGTTGCAGTTAACACACATCTGTCTATGGTCAACACTTGATTTTTGATGTGCATTGAATAATGCTCACACTCAGCACATATACTGCTGAACATGTGATTGGAACTCAACACTTATCTAAGTAGTGTTTGAAAAGGAAAAAAACATGTTGGCACCTTCTTACAGTTCAGTCAGTCTTTATTTGTTAGCCATGGGCCTTTCAAATTACATGACAGATCCACAAATTAAAACAGAACCATATTAAAACCAAATTATATACACAATGGTGAAAACATGACCTTTGGAATTTACAACTTTTCAGATCTTACATCATTTCTTACAAAGTTTCAGATCTTCCTTCTTATAGCTTATTCTTTAAACTACAACCTTTCTGTATTCTAAGTTTAGTAGAAAGGAACATAAATGAAGCAACCCTATGTGTAACTTCCTCAAAAACATCAACCAACAAGATACACACTTTATTCTCCTCAGTACCAGATACGTTGTCAAGAATATTTTTAAGGTATAAATTCCTAATGTGATCAAACATAGGACAATGCAAAATATAATATTTTATATCTTCTATCTGGTTTGTGCCGCAATCACAAATACGTTGTTCCTTGGGACACTTATTATATCTACCAAAGAGATAATTTGATGGAAAAGTGTGAAATCTTAAGCTGGTGAATGTTTTTCTTAAATTTGGATTCGTTAAGTGTAAAAGGTAAAGGGCCTGATTACAGTTTTTCTTAATTTTTGGGAACCAAGGGGCAAAATCTGAGTTGACAGCACTCATAATGATATATTGAGAATCTTTAGTAAATAACCAGTCTCTGATGTTACCTGGCTCCCATATCAAAATAGATTCCAGAGATGGGATCTCATAGGTATTAATTAAAGCATTTAAATGGGTTAACCAAGATTTAGAATGTGTTCTAGACCCTAGGCAGAGTTTGGCCAAGTATTCTTTGGGTAATCCGGCCAACCTTTTGTAATATACCAACTGTCTGAGGTGAATTCTTGTTTTGATAGCTGGTACCCCTGTCTCCAAACGCAACAGAACGGCTGGAGTAGATTGTGGCAGATCAAGAATTTTCCTGAGGAATTTATTTTGGAGTGTTTCTAATTGCACAATTAGACTCGAACTCATACCCCAGATTTCTGCTCCATATAATATTTGAGCAATTATTTTCCTTTTGTAAATTTTAAAGATTGGGGGAATCAGTTGTCCACCTTTTGAGTAATAGAATGTTAGGAGGTTTAAAGAACGCACTGCCATCACTGCTTTCTCCCTAATTTGAGCCCTCCATGAAAGGGACGCTTGGAAAGTGACTCCCAAATATTTAAACATGGATGTCTGTTCAATTTGGTGTCCAAATCCAAATCCAAATCATTTATTTACGGTCAACGACCAGAACAACAAAATAAAAATACACAAAATACACAATTCAGCAACAATAAAGCACAGGTCAGAGATAATACATATTCTGTATTGCTGACAGAGAGAATGTTCGCGGGAATTAAGTAATATATATATTTTTAAAAATTTCAGTGACTTATGTTTGGAGTCCCGTTACACCTAAATTGCGATACAGTAAGTAAAAATATAATGATTGGAGCAGAGATAAAAAATTAAATTTGGTGTCCAAAAGGTTGCCATTTGTGTATCTTGGACTTCCTCCCAAAAATGACTATTTTGGTTTTATTATAGTTAATATTTAGGTTGTTTTCTTTACAATATACAGCCAATTTTTTTAGCATCCTATTTAACCCAATCTTAGGCCCTTTCCACAGGGGCGTTGTATGGCGCCCTGGGGACGGCAAAAACGCCATCCCCAGGGAGCCATTCGCACAGAGGGCGCAGCTGCTGCGCAGCCACACCGCCCTCGCGCCGCCCGACTGGCGCCAAGCCAGCGTTTTTAGAGTGCACTTGGAAGCGCACTTTCCTGGAAACACCGGCTGGGAGCCACTGCCATGCGAACGGCAGCGGCTTCCAGGCGCTTCCCCCCCACTCCCTCCCTTCACTTACCTTGTCCCCAGCCCTCCGGCGTGTCGCCGAGGCCTGGGGACACGCCCCCCTGCCCTGCAACGCTGCAGCAGGCACGCAGGGCAGGGGAGGCGTGTCGCCAGGCCCCAGCGACGCGCTGGAGGGCCGGAGACCAGGTAAGTCCACCGGGCGATGGCGCCCAGCGGCGCCGTCTTCCCGGTTCTTTCTGGGACCGTCCATGCGGACGGTCCCAGCGGCGTCGGGTCGGTGTCGAATACGCCGACCCGGCCGCTTCCACCTCCTTGCGGAAACGGCCTTAGTAAAGGACAGTACTGCCATATTGTCTGCGTAGAGTAGCATTGGGATCCTTCTCCCTTCCAGCGATGGTGGAAATAAATCTGATGCATATAGATTGGATATGCAATCATTTATATAGAAATTAAATAGGAAAGGTGCCAAAAGGCAGCCTTGTTTGACTCCTTTTGACAAAGGAATTAGGTCTGTTAGCAAACATTTGGTTCCTATCCTCATCCTAGTGGAAATGCCGGAATGAAGTTCTTTAAGGATTGTTAATAATCTTCTATCAATGTTGGTTTTGCTTAATTTTATCCATAATTTTACTCTGTCTATGGAGTCAAAGGCTGCCGAGAGATCCACAAATGCTACGTATAATCTACCTTTACTGTGCGAGGTGTACTTTTGAATAATGTCAGTGTTGAAACATATAAAATCAATACCACTTAACAATAAACCATTTCAGATGTATACAGTTCAGATGGCATTAATGTAGTATGTGGTACCTTTACAAATACCATTACCAGGGAGTATCTCACCTGTGGCTTCAATGCATCCTCTTACTCTTCCCAATACAAACATTTAAACTAAAAGAAAGAAAGGGAAGAAGAAGGGTGGGAGGTGGATTTGAGAGGCCAGTAGCATTGGACAGGACCACGGCTGCCTCAGCGAAAGGCCTGGTGGAACACTTCTGTCTTGCAGTCCTTGCAGAACTGCACTAAGTCCTGCAGGGTGCTGGTCTCAGCAGAGGAGGAATTCCACCATCCTGGGGCCAGGACTGAAAAGGGTTAGACTTTGGTCAGGGCCAGCCCGACACTCTTGAGGCTAGGGACTACCAGGAAGTTACTTCCAATAGAGCGTAATGCTTTGTAGTCAGCTAACAACAATTCATTGGTGGTCCCTGACCCTGAAACAGCCCAGCTTTCCTCAACCAGGCCAGGCCTGGTTTGAATGCTTTGTAAAGCGAGACCAGGGCCCTGCAGGATTTAGTGCAGTTTTACAGGGTCTGTGAGATGGAACTATTCTGCCAAGTCCATAGTTAAGGTCAACAACAGTTTTTCATCAGGCTGGCTTCCCTTCCTGCCCTCTCCTTTTGCCCTCCCCAACAGATTTGAGGATATTGATGTGAGAGAGTGTTGGTGATGGGTGACGCCCTCAATTTTAATGCACCATTTTTTTGCAGACTGTGGAATTTTATGACAGTTTTAATCAGGGGTTTTTGTTTGTATGATAATGTCCAGGATGAGCAATTTCTTAATAATAAGCTGTCCTGAGCCCATATGGGGAAGGACAGCCTAGAAGACAAATAATTTAGTAAATAAAATTATTTCAAATGTTACCTACACCATTAAAGTAACATTTGTTAGGCCTTTCATTCTTTTGATTTCTCTACTTCTTGTTATGCATAAAACCCAATTTTTGACCAATTTTTTTTGCAGTGAGATTAGTAAATTTTGCTTTGTATACAATTTATAGAATGGAATCTGAAACTATTTAGCTACCCCACGCTGAGGAACAGACAGGAATCTAGATGAGACATTCCTCTGGATCAATATATTTAGCAGAGAAGACAAGACTAAGGGGATGTATGAATTGGGAGCTTCTCAGCGTGCTGCTCACAATCTCAGGGCTTATGCAGATGACATAATGACAATGTGTCTTGAATGCAAATTGCAGGCTGGAGCAGACTTGTTTTTTTCCCCTTTGGCTGTGCAGGGAAGGGAGGGAGTTAACCCTTCAATCTAGGCTTGGTTTCACTATTCAAAACAAATTATCTTCTTCTGTATTACTGTCTTAAAGGGAAAGTGCACATTTTTACATTTTTCTCCTTTAAAATACCAATAACAAAACCAGAAGCCTAGTTCTGAGTAAGGGAACGTTTGAACATTTAAATACCCTTTCTCCTCTCTGCATTGCTCTGAGACAAATTGAGGCTATAGGAACCTGCGATTGGATTTTTTGGATGAACAAAACTGTGATCTCCTGTCTCATCTCTTATTTGTTAACGTACTGGAAGCTGGTTTTGCTATTCAGCTAAAAGATGATGGGAGAGTGTTTGCTGATTACTTTATTTTAAGGGTGCAATTGTGTGATGAGTTAAATACTGCAGTGTGTGCAACTATGTGTACAATGGCCGCCCTGAGTCCTACAGGGAACAGGCAGGATAGAAGTCCAATAAATCAATCAATAAATCTAGCTCCACTTAATTCCATGCCACGACAACCTGGGAACTGGGCTGTATTGAAAGCCCTGACCATATGGATCTGAAATCATCTGCGAATATTTGTAATGGCAAGGATGGGTACCCATCTTTCAGGATCGATAAAACTAAACCCCTCCCTTTCACAGGAGGAAGTGAAGTCTGGTTAGCATTACACTCATTACTTTCACAGTGAAAAGCAACTGGAAAATTGGCATGGGGCCAATGGAGGATTTTCTTTTTACTCTTTTAATCTGGTCGAGACAGAGGTTTCCAGACACAGACACACAATTGCTTCTGTGGGTCTCAGAAAGCAAATACGTTGGATTCAAACACAGTTGAAAAAGATTCCAGTTGAGAGATGAAAAGGATTTTCATAAGCTCATTTTGCACTTGTGAGCATGAATGTGCTGCCGTGGCGCAAAACAAAAGTGGAATTAATCCCTGGGGTAACTTCCCTTCGCTCAAGTAGAATTACACCAAGTACAAGTTACAATGGCTGTCTCTGCCTCTTGCTGTTGTTCTAATATTATTCTTCATATATCATAGTGATGAAAAAAATAAGCCAGTTTACCTACAAAAGGCTGAATTCTCTGGTTTCTGATTATGAAACTGTTTTATAAAGAGCACATTTTTAAAACATCAAAGGCAGACTTTCACTGAAAGAAATGCAAAGGTTTGTTTAATGGAGGAGGTCAGGAGGAAAACAAAACTCACTTTGCTGCAAACGAAAATCTTCATGAAAAAAGCAGGCAAGACACAACCACAGTGGAATCCCACAGAGGGTGAAAAATGGGCTCCTCTGCCTCTAGCGCCGGGGGCAGAATTCAGCTGTAACTTCATCAGTCTTCATCCTCAGCCATCATTCAGAGCCAACTCTGAAAAGGAAAGTGAGAGCAATGGGAAAGATCTGGAGGCATTTTTACCCCTCTGTTGCATTCAGATATTTGGGAAGTGATGTAAAGGTCCAGAGGAGGGCAACCAAAATGGTAAAAGGTCTGGAGTCCATGCCCTACGATGAGAGGCTTAGGGAGCTGGGGATGTTTAGTCTGGAGAAGCGAAGTTTAAGGGGGGACATGATAGCCATGTTTAAATATTTGGAGGGATGTCATGTCGAAGAGGGAGCAAGCTTGTTTTCAGCTGCCTCCAAGACTAGGACCAGGAGTAATGGATTCAAGGTGCAGGAAAAGAGATTCCACCTAATCATTAGGAAGAACTTCCTAACCATCAGGGCTGTTGGACAGTGGAATTCACTGCCTCGAAGAGTGGAGGAGTCTCCTTCATTGGAGGCTGGATTTTAAACAGAGGCTGGATGAGCATATTTGGGGGAGTGCTTTGATTGTGTGTTCCTGCATTTGAGGGGGTTGGACTTGATGGCCCTTGGGGGTCTTTTCCATGATTCTATGATTCCCAGTGATAACATACTGTGAAGGAGCCCCTTTAAACGTTTAACTCCTGGTTATTGAGGGCTTTAAAAAAATGGCTTGGGTTTTTTAGCCTAGAAGAATCCACCCCCCACCCGAAACAAAAGCTGAATAGGGCTTTTTCAGGTGGTGTGTTGTTGTTTTTTTGGCTAATTCATCATTACTCCTCATTCAGCAGCAGATGATCTCAAGTAGCACTGGTTTATCTAAAATTGATGCTTGCTTTGAAATTGGTGTACTCTCTGTGCCCAAACCAATCACTGAAAACAATCCTTGTGTTGTTTCAGTGCTGTGTGGAGCCAGCTAGTTTCTCTAGCTGCTGCTTCATTGCCCTCACAGTCTGTTTTTGCCTTCATTTGTCTTCAGTGCTGTTTCATTTAGTGGACTGTGGTAACTTTGTGCAGCTTTGTTGTAGGACTCTACGATTTTATCTACATCAGACGCAGCACTGAGATCTGACATTACCTTCACGTGAGTTGCTGTAGTCAGTGTGAGTCAATGGAGATGAAGGTGGATGAGATTGGGGGCAGTGAGGGCAGAGAAAAAAGAGGGGAAATGGAACAGAAAAACAAACATCAGGATAATACATGTTCAGAACAACTGTCAAAGTTTTCTAAAGCGTTTTTCAGCCCTGAAACACATGGAAACGAAACAGTGTTAGCATTCTCAATCACAAAATTCCATGTGGGGATATGGAAACCCCCTAATCCAGTGATGGCGAACCTTTTTGAGACCGAGTGCCCAAATTGTAACCCAAACCCCACTTATTTATCGCAAAGTGCCAACCCGGCAATTTAACCTGAATGCTGAGATTTTAGTTTAGAAAAAAAGGTTGGCTCCCTCTTCCTCCGCCCCACCCGCTCGAGCAGGGGCCAGCCTGCTCTAGCCTCCAGCAAGTCCCGTGCACACCGCTCTGTGCCTCTCTAGCATCTCTGCCTCCTCTGCGCCCCCCCCCCCCTTTGGGCAGCAGCCACCTGGAGCACAGGCACCAGGCCCGCCAGCCGAGTCCTCCCTGCTCACCGCGGTGCGCTCACGTCATTCTCAGTGGCCCAGGCCAGCCTAGATGTGTGTGTGTGTGTGTGGGGGGTGATTTTCCACTCCCCACATGACGAACTCTGTGTGCGCGTGCCCACAGAGAGGGCTCCGAGTGCCACCTCTGGCACCCGTGCCATAGGTTCGCCACCACTGCCCTAATCATTACTACTCATAATATTTATTTTAGGCTGCTTTGCACTCTCATTTCTCTATGTGACTTTGTGTGGTGTGGTATAAAGGGGTACAGCTAAGGCAAGCCCATTGCATTTATTGTTCCCTTAACTGCTTCTTGTCACAGAAAGTAGAAATTGTTCAGTAAGTGTATGTAAGCGCAAAACACACCTATGCTGTGAGATGCACAGAAAAATGCAGTTCAATAAAACGCGCCCCAGGACTTACCCAGGACTTGCCCAACAAACAAACGTGGTCTGTACTTAATGGAGCAAATCTCCACACCTCTATGGTGTAGTGGTTGGGCTGGGATCGAAAAGACCCAGGTCCATTCTGCAAGGGCCGATCAAAATTGGTTGGGCCCTTTTTCAAAAGCGTTTTGTGGGGGTGAGAGGGGGGTTTGCACAGAACTTGCTCCACAAATGCTGCTGACCTGTTTTAATGGGCAGATGGCTAATTCTGTGAGTTGTTTCATTAAACCCAGGTTGCGAACACTTCCTGCTTGCCTGTGCAAACTACAGCAAGAAGGAGTGTTCGATCCCCACCTTTCCTCTGCTCCACCATTATGGTAGCTTCCATTGGAGGGGATACTCTAATAGAGTCTGGATGGGCCCCTTGGCTCATCCCCCCTGCCCCTTCCAGCCTTCCAGGAAACGAAAGCTAAAATGCAGCCACAGCTCTCCAAGGTGTGGCCAAGCCCTGTCTTTTGTAATGTTAACTCTGTATCTGAATGTTGGTATTCTTCCCTTTGTTATCTTACTGTAAGTGCGGCCCTGAGGCCCGGCAAGGGGTGGGCCAAGGGCAGCAGGGATTTAAGGTTTGGTTCTTTCTATATTCCTCAGAAATCGTCTATCTCTCGAGCCAGTCCTGATCCACTTCTATAAGGAGGTGCTGGATCCGGAGATTGCGCAATGGGGTACGATGGGCGGCGACCCCCCAACACTGGCGGGGTGGTACCGAAGAGCGGGTGAAACTGAGATTCGCTTGATCAAGGCACAGAGCTAACACTGCCGGGTCTGCCCCAGGAGATGCTCCCCACCCGCACCGACCAGATGGAGTAGCACCCCAGCAAAACCCCGTTCCCTCGCAAGGAGCGAATCAGGGCCCAAAGAGTCACAGTATGCACGGCGCAGACGGCTGAGATTTTGCCTGTCCTGTGGGGGCGAGAGCCATATTGCTGCTGTTTGTCCCAGGAACGGGGGAGGTTCAGGAGGGCCCCCAAAGCAGGGGGGCTAAGCAAGGAGGTAGGCCAGCTCCGAAGTCCACTCCCAAACAGAGTACGGCCGAGAGGGGTATGGGGATGCGTCTGGGGGAGTTGGGCCCAGAGGAGTCAGGCGACTCAGATGCCAGTACCGGGTCAGCGGGAAACGACGGCAACCTGGCCTAAAGAACGCCCAAGGCCAGGTCCCTACGCAGCCACCCAGCGGTTTTCGCTGCCCCGCCCTAGCACCCCTGACCCTAAGCAATTGCAGGAGTAGAATTACAGTAACGTCACAAGCGCTGGTAGATTTGGGGTGTACTCGTTGCCTAATGCACCCCTCCCTAGTGGCCCAGTTAGGCTTGAAGCAGATACCCCTACATCACCCCATTGAGTTCGAACAGATGGATGGGAGGGTGTTAGCCCCCCCCCCCCACAACCCATAAGACAGAGCCGGTGTTGTTGCAATGCGGGGAGCACTGAAAGAAACACTCCTTTGTGATCGTGCCCATGGCAAAATACACAGTTGTACTGGACGTCCCGTGGCTACAGGATCACGAGCTGCAAATTGACTGGGGGGTGGGGGCCATAACATTCCTCCATGTGGAGCCCACATGGCAGAGGCACCGCCGCAAGATCCGGGCCCCTTCCAGGAAATGGTCGGGTTGGCGGAAACAGCGGAACTGATCCCCCCAGAGTACTGAGACTTGGCTAGGGTTTTCGAGGAGGGGGAGTGCAATCGGCTTCCCCCACACCAGAGCATGGACTGTGGAATCGAACTGAAACCGGGAGCCCAGCTGCCTAAAAGTCACCTCCACCCAATGAGTCCGGCTGAAGTAGCGGCACTCCGGGAGTTTCTGGACAAAAACCTCTGCAGGGGGTTCATCCGGCGGTGCACCAGCGAGTTTGCAGCACCGGTCCTGTTTTTGAAAAAGAAGGACGGAACGTTGAGACTGTGCGCGGACTACTGGGGCTTGAACGCGGTCTCCGCTTGCAACCAGTACCCCTTGCCCCTAATCAAGGACTTGCTGGCTTGTTTGGGGGGGGGGGATCTTCACCAAACTAGATCTGCGGGAAGCCTACTATCGGGTGCGGATCGGAACTCTGTATTTGAATGTTGGTATTCTTCCCTTTGTTATTTTACTGTAACTGTGGCTCTCGGGCCCGGCAAGGGGCGAGCCAAGGGGAGCAGGGATTTAATGTTTGGTTCTTTCTATATTCCTCAGAAATCGTCTATCTCTCGCATGCTTCAGTTCTCAATAAAGCCTTACGTTTTTTAAAGAAAAACTACAGTTTGCTTTACTTTGGGACTGCAAATAGGTGGCTGCCTTGCCTGGGGGTGGGGGGTAGGTGGGATCTCAGTTGTATGGTTCGCACAGAAACACAGCATTTGTGTGTGGACCATGCTGTCTTCTGCATTTGGGATCCCAGCGATCCTGGCTGGCTCCTGCAGCTGCCATGTTGTAGGCCACTTTGGCCCCACAGTGGAGAGAAAAGGGGAGGGGTGGCCCATTTAGTCAAATAAATAAATACTTTGAAACTAGACTCTCTAACTTCAGTGGGTTTTAGTCAAGTTCGAGTCGAGTGTTAGTTTTCTTACAGCTTTAGAAATTCAAACAAAGCAAGCATCGATCATTTGAGGTTTGCTGTCAAGAAATAAGTATTTCCCAAGCACCACATATTGAAACGATCTTGAAAATTTTATTGTCGAAGACTTTCACAGCCGGAATCACTGAGATGTATTTTTAAAGCTAGTGACACCAAAATTTCAGGGTATCATCTGGTAACTATTCTTATGATGCCACCCAAGTTTGATGAAGTAATGTTCAGGGGGACCAAAGTTATGGTCCCTCAAATGGGTGGCCCCCATCTCATGTTAGCTCCCTTTGAAAATAATGGGGATGGGGGCACCCCATTTGGGCGTCCATAACTTTGCTGTCCCTGAACCAAACATCACCAAATTTGGGTGGTATCATCAGGACAGTATCTGGATGTACCCTGAAATTGTGGTGCTGCTAGCCTTAAAAATGCGCCCCCTGCAGGCCAAAACGTAAAAAAAACACTTAAAAATTAAAAACACACAAACGACCCTGAAATGATGGCGCCCCCCAAGTGACCAAATGGGGGGCGCCCAGGGACATAGGGTACCCCCTGTCCCTAGGCAGGTACACCACTGATTCTCTGTTACGTGCTCTATAAATACTGACTTGCATCATGTGCCTCTGGGAAATAGTCTTATGTTTTCCTTTTTAGAAGATAGCAGGGCAGCTGTCTGCACCCACCTTCATGACATATCCTTAGAACATACATGAGGCTAGAATACCACCCCTCCCCCCAAATGACAACAGAGCAGTGAGCCAGTAACAGGGCAGAGATCAGAATGTGTGTCTCCAAAGGACACTCGATCCACTATACAGGAATGCCTGATGAAATCTGCAAGAGGAACTGGAATAGTTGAGAAGTTGCCCCTTTGTCTTTTTTGAAAGTAAGAGTGATGGTGAAGGATGCTTTGACAAGAGCATTTCCAGAGGTTCTTGCTTATGCATTTCTAAATAATGAGGATATTGTAGAGCATCAAATAAGCACACATTCCTTTAATGAAAGTGTGGATATCCTAGTTGGCTTGTATGGGGCTTTCAAGTGTCTCTGAACAAACATGCTTTGTCCATATTGTGGTATGTGGGATGCTTTGGCTGTGAAGATTATTTATTCACATTTAATTAGACATCTAAATCTTCATGGCAGAATCACTAGATCAAAACAACACAAATAGCTCATTAACAATCACATTCTAATGGGCAAAAATAAATAATTATGAAGTGATAGAGCTATATTGCCGCTAGAAGCTGATGATAAATTTGTATTTTACAAGCTTTTCAGACATCCATTGCTCAGACATTATGTGTGCAGTTCATATTTTTAACCCTGTCCCGTGTTCTGTTTCATGTAGTCTTTTTCACACGTTAAAGGAAGCGCATGCATATTCTGCACGTAGATGCACACATCTGTTTTTAAGAAAGAGCTGACATTCAAAACCACTGGACGGCAGCATCCAGATTATGATAATGCTGATTAAGTTTATAAACTGCTCTCCCCTGTTGAAATGGTGTTGAAATCGCTTGTTCTGCTGCATACGCATTGAATGTAGCAAGAGAATCATTCAGTTAATGAATACAGAATAATTCGATTGTACATATATTTCTTGCAACTTGTGAACAAGGGAGTGGATCCAGCCAGCTTTCCTACCAGAAAAAAGGAAAGAAAAGATATTCTGGTCATTTCCGCAGGGTCCAGATATCCTGGGATGGGCAAATGAAATATCCCAGTTTGTGCAAGTTTTCCGCACAGTTCCCAGTGCTAAAGCAGGCCTGCCCCGGTGTTTCCCAGCGATATTTCCCTTATCCCGGGATTTTAGAAAACCGCCACATTGGCGATTCTTTTCAAAGAATCTGCTGCCGTGCAAATGTAACCTCTATCTGTGGGGCAGAACTTGGAATGAGTTTGCAACAACAAATTTTAAAAAACAAAATGGTTTACTTTCTTAACATATAACATATAAAACATTTAACATCACACTTCAAGGTCCTGTTCAGGTTGCATTTTCAAGTCCTTCTAGTTACAATCTACTGATACTTCCAAGTCCAATTCTTCTTTGCAAGTGGGTTGGCTCCTGAAGACTCCAAGGGCTTGATGAACAGGATTCAAACTTGATGAAGGTTTCCAGGAGAACTTTCACCCATTACAACCACAAAAAGAAACCCTGAAACAATGAACTCCAACATTTACAACATAGCAAAAATAAACAACTACCTTCCCAGTAGTTCCCAACAACATTGCAGTTACCTTAACAAGGTGTTAAGGGCTTATACAACCAAGGTCCGAGTCTGGTAGCCTTGTCTCCTCCAAACTACATGAGCTCTCTTCAGCCTCCTCCTGCTTTGGATCTCCACCCCTTTCTGGGTCAACCCATTCTGAGCATGGGGGTTACACAAACACCACAGGAGCAGAAACGGTTTGCATTTCCCATCTGGCCGCTCTGGGTCGACCAATCACTTGCGGTGTAAATACAAAAGACCTGGGCTCATTCAGAACAAACTGGAGTATTATCTCCTGCTCCTAACTCAGCTCCTGAAAAGAAACAGGCAGCCGTGCGGAGGGAGAAACCAAGATAAAATAGACCCAGTTTGTAAGATACCGGTTGTGACCCGGTATAATTGTGCTGTATGGAAACGGCCTTTGACCACCCAAAGGCAATATTTGGGATAATGGGACCTATATGGGGATAATGGGACCCTCAGGACGGAACAGAGGCTGTAGTAAGAAGGAGAATTGAATATAACTGAGCTTAAAAGCCATCTGGATCTGGCTCAGGGCTTATAATGTAATATGGTGAAGCAGCTACATGAACTCAGATAGCAACCCCCAAGATCTGTCACCTGGGCAGACCCTGTGATGGCATGCTGATTGTACTGCAAAGCCTGGATAGAAGGCCTATTCAAAATGAGCGCTGGGCTAAGGCAAAGGGAAAGCACTTTTGCCTGGGCCAAGTCACATTTCAAAAAGGTCCTGTCAGTTCATGCAACAGAGGCCTTTACTAGCTTTCACACTCCAACTAAGGAACAAATTGCAAAGCAATAGAAAATCCCCAACTGCCAGTGTGGTGTGGTGGCTAAGAGCAGGTGGGTTCTAATCTAGAGAACTGGGTTTGATTCTCTACTCCTCCACCTGAGTGGCAGAGGCTCTATCTGGTGAACCAGATGTGTTTCTGCACTCCTGCACTCCTGCTGGGTGACTTTGGGCTAATCCCAGTTCTCTCAGACCTCTCTCATCCCACCTACCTGACAAGGTGTCTGTTGTGGGGAGAGGAAGGGAAAGGAGCTTGTAAGCCTCTTTGAGTCTCCTTAAAGGAGAGAAAGGTGGGATATAAATCCAAGCTCCTCCTCCTCCCCTGCTTTTTTCAAGGCTGGAATTCCTGGAATGGGGGTTGGGGGTCTTGCCATACCCACGAGACTTAACATAGGAGCCTTTGGTTTCAGAGGCCATTTCTGCATGGCCAGAGCAGCTGGGCTGCGTCAGCATGGTTCATGCCAATGGAAGCTCCGGGGCCATTCACACGAACGGCCCTGCTGGCCACACAGCTGGCAGAGTAGGCTCCGCATGGGTCACCAGCGCCAGCCCCTGGGGGAATGCCTCCTCTCCCACCTCCTCCCTAGCTTCCATACAAAAGCCATGGAGGCAACGACTGCAGGGACTGAGGCCAGGAGGTGTGTCCCCTGGCCTCCATAGAGCAGCAGGCCGAGGAGGAAGAAAGAAAGAAGGTGTCTGTTGTGGGGAGGGGGAGGGAAAGGAGCTTGTAAGCCTCTTTGAGTCTCCTTAAAGGAGAGAAAGGTGGGATATAAATCCAAGCTCCTCCTCCTCCCCTGCTTTTTTCAAGGCTGGAATTCCTGGAATGGGGGTTGGGGTCTTGCTACGCCTGTGAGACTTAACATAGAGCCTTTGGTTTCAGAGGCCATTTCTGCATGGCCAGAGCAGCTGGGCTGCGTCAGCATGGTTCATGCCAATGGAAGCTCCGGGGCCATTCACACGAACGGCCCTGCTGGCCACACAGCTGGCAGAGTAGGCTCCGCATGGCCGCGCAGCCCCCCAAATGCCTCCTTACCTCCTCCTAGCTTCCATCGCTCTGTGGAGGCAACGACTGCAGGGACTGAGGCCAGGAGGTGTGTCCCCTGGCCTCCATAGAAACAGCGAGGCGAGGGAGGGAAGAAAGAAGAAGAAGAAGAAGAAGAAGAGAAGAGTTTGGATTTATATCCCCCCTTTCTCTCCTGCAGGAGACTCAAAGGGGCTTACAATCTCCTTGCCCTTCCCCCCTCACAACAAACACCCTGTGAGGCGGGTGGGGCTGAGAGAGCTCCGAGAAGCTGTGACTAGCCCAAGGTTACCCAGCTGGCATGTGTGGGAGTGCACAGGCCAATCTGAATTCCCCAGAGAAGCCTCCACAGCTCAGGCGGCAGAGCTGGGAATCAAACCCGGTTCCTCCAGATTAGATACACGAGCTCTTAACCTCCTTCGCCACTGCTGCTCCTGGGTTTGGAGGCGTAAGGAGGCGTTTGGGGCCGGCGCAAAGAATACGCTGGCTTCCACCCGGTGCCGTTCGCTTGGCATCAGATGGAAGCCTCGTTCCCTGAATGAGGTTGGAATACATTGTTGGGGGGGGGGGGGGGGCCCCCCCCCACCCCCCCCCCCCCCCACCCCCCCCCCCCCCCACCCCCCCCCCCCCCCACCCCCCCCCCCCCCCACCCCCCCCCCCCCCCACCCCCCCCCCCCCCCACCCCCCCCCCCCCCCACCCCCCCCCCCCCCCACCCCCCCCCCCCCCCACCCCCCCCCCCCCCCACCCCCCCCCCCCCCCACCCCCCCCCCCCCCCACCCCCCCCCCCCCCCACCCCCCCCCCCCCCCACCCCCCCCCCCCCCCACCCCCCCCCCCCCCCACCCCCCCCCCCCCCCACCCCCCCCCCCCCCCACCCCCCCCCCCCCCCACCCCCCCCCCCCCCCACCCCCCCCCCCCCCCACCCCCCCCCCCCCCCACCCCCCCCCCCCCCCACCCCCCCCCCCCCCCACCCCCCCCCCCCCCCACCCCCCCCCCCCCCCACCCCCCCCCCCCCCCACCCCCCCCCCCCCCCACCCCCCCCCCCCCCCACCCCCCCCCCCCCCCACCCCCCCCCCCCCCCACCCCCCCCCCCCCCCACCCCCCCCCCCCCCCACCCCCCCCCCCCCCCACCCCCCCCCCCCCCCACCCCCCCCCCCCCCCACCCCCCCCCCCCCCCACCCCCCCCCCCCCCCACCCCCCCCCCCCCCCACCCCCCCCCCCCCCCACCCCCCCCCCCCCCCACCCCCCCCCCCCCCCACCCCCCCCCCCCCCCACCCCCCCCCCCCCCCACCCCCCCCCCCCCCCACCCCCCCCCCCCCCCACCCCCCCCCCCCCCCACCCCCCCCCCCCCCCACCCCCCCCCCCCCCCACCCCCCCCCCCCCCCACCCCCCCCCCCCCCCACCCCCCCCCCCCCCCACCCCCCCCCCCCCCCACCCCCCCCCCCCCCCACCCCCCCCCCCCCCCACCCCCCCCCCCCCCCACCCCCCCCCCCCCCCACCCCCCCCCCCCCCCACCCCCCCCCCCCCCCACCCCCCCCCCCCCCCACCCCCCCCCCCCCCCACCCCCCCCCCCCCCCACCCCCCCCCCCCCCCACCCCCCCCCCCCCCCACCCCCCCCCCCCCCCACCCCCCCCCCCCCCCACCCCCCCCCCCCCCCACCCCCCCCCCCCCCCACCCCCCCCCCCCCCCACCCCCCCCCCCCCCCACCCCCCCCCCCCCCCACCCCCCCCCCCCCCCACCCCCCCCCCCCCCCACCCCCCCCCCCCCCCACCCCCCCCCCCCCCCACCCCCCCCCCCCCCCACCCCCCCCCCCCCCCACCCCCCCCCCCCCCCACCCCCCCCCCCCCCCACCCCCCCCCCCCCCCACCCCCCCCCCCCCCCACCCCCCCCCCCCCCCACCCCCCCCCCCCCCCACCCCCCCCCCCCCCCACCCCCCCCCCCCCCCACCCCCCCCCCCCCCCACCCCCCCCCCCCCCCACCCCCCCCCCCCCCCACCCCCCCCCCCCCCCACCCCCCCCCCCCCCCACCCCCCCCCCCCCCCACCCCCCCCCCCCCCCACCCCCCCCCCCCCCCACCCCCCCCCCCCCCCACCCCCCCCCCCCCCCACCCCCCCCCCCCCCCACCCCCCCCCCCCCCCACCCCCCCCCCCCCCCACCCCCCCCCCCCCCCACCCCCCCCCCCCCCCACCCCCCCCCCCCCCCACCCCCCCCCCCCCCCACCCCCCCCCCCCCCCACCCCCCCCCCCCCCCACCCCCCCCCCCCCCCACCCCCCCCCCCCCCCACCCCCCCCCCCCCCCACCCCCCCCCCCCCCCACCCCCCCCCCCCCCCACCCCCCCCCCCCCCCACCCCCCCCCCCCCCCACCCCCCCCCCCCCCCACCCCCCCCCCCCCCCACCCCCCCCCCCCCCCACCCCCCCCCCCCCCCACCCCCCCCCCCCCCCACCCCCCCCCCCCCCCACCCCCCCCCCCCCCCACCCCCCCCCCCCCCCACCCCCCCCCCCCCCCACCCCCCCCCCCCCCCACCCCCCCCCCCCCCCACCCCCCCCCCCCCCCACCCCCCCCCCCCCCCACCCCCCCCCCCCCCCACCCCCCCCCCCCCCCACCCCCCCCCCCCCCCACCCCCCCCCCCCCCCACCCCCCCCCCCCCCCACCCCCCCCCCCCCCCACCCCCCCCCCCCCCCACCCCCCCCCCCCCCCACCCCCCCCCCCCCCCACCCCCCCCCCCCCCCACCCCCCCCCCCCCCCACCCCCCCCCCCCCCCACCCCCCCCCCCCCCCACCCCCCCCCCCCCCCACCCCCCCCCCCCCCCACCCCCCCCCCCCCCCACCCCCCCCCCCCCCCACCCCCCCCCCCCCCCACCCCCCCCCCCCCCCACCCCCCCCCCCCCCCACCCCCCCCCCCCCCCACCCCCCCCCCCCCCCACCCCCCCCCCCCCCCACCCCCCCCCCCCCCCACCCCCCCCCCCCCCCACCCCCCCCCCCCCCCACCCCCCCCCCCCCCCACCCCCCCCCCCCCCCACCCCCCCCCCCCCCCACCCCCCCCCCCCCCCACCCCCCCCCCCCCCCACCCCCCCCCCCCCCCACCCCCCCCCCCCCCCACCCCCCCCCCCCCCCACCCCCCCCCCCCCCCACCCCCCCCCCCCCCCACCCCCCCCCCCCCCCACCCCCCCCCCCCCCCACCCCCCCCCCCCCCCACCCCCCCCCCCCCCCACCCCCCCCCCCCCCCACCCCCCCCCCCCCCCACCCCCCCCCCCCCCCACCCCCCCCCCCCCCCACCCCCCCCCCCCCCCACCCCCCCCCCCCCCCACCCCCCCCCCCCCCCACCCCCCCCCCCCCCCACCCCCCCCCCCCCCCACCCCCCCCCCCCCCCACCCCCCCCCCCCCCCACCCCCCCCCCCCCCCACCCCCCCCCCCCCCCACCCCCCCCCCCCCCCACCCCCCCCCCCCCCCACCCCCCCCCCCCCCCACCCCCCCCCCCCCCCACCCCCCCCCCCCCCCACCCCCCCCCCCCCCCACCCCCCCCCCCCCCCACCCCCCCCCCCCCCCACCCCCCCCCCCCCCCACCCCCCCCCCCCCCCACCCCCCCCCCCCCCCACCCCCCCCCCCCCCCACCCCCCCCCCCCCCCACCCCCCCCCCCCCCCACCCCCCCCCCCCCCCACCCCCCCCCCCCCCCACCCCCCCCCCCCCCCACCCCCCCCCCCCCCCACCCCCCCCCCCCCCCACCCCCCCCCCCCCCCACCCCCCCCCCCCCCCACCCCCCCCCCCCCCCACCCCCCCCCCCCCCCACCCCCCCCCCCCCCCACCCCCCCCCCCCCCCACCCCCCCCCCCCCCCACCCCCCCCCCCCCCCACCCCCCCCCCCCCCCACCCCCCCCCCCCCCCACCCCCCCCCCCCCCCACCCCCCCCCCCCCCCACCCCCCCCCCCCCCCACCCCCCCCCCCCCCCACCCCCCCCCCCCCCCACCCCCCCCCCCCCCCACCCCCCCCCCCCCCCACCCCCCCCCCCCCCCACCCCCCCCCCCCCCCACCCCCCCCCCCCCCCACCCCCCCCCCCCCCCACCCCCCCCCCCCCCCACCCCCCCCCCCCCCCACCCCCCCCCCCCCCCACCCCCCCCCCCCCCCACCCCCCCCCCCCCCCACCCCCCCCCCCCCCCACCCCCCCCCCCCCCCACCCCCCCCCCCCCCCACCCCCCCCCCCCCCCACCCCCCCCCCCCCCCACCCCCCCCCCCCCCCACCCCCCCCCCCCCCCACCCCCCCCCCCCCCCACCCCCCCCCCCCCCCACCCCCCCCCCCCCCCACCCCCCCCCCCCCCCACCCCCCCCCCCCCCCACCCCCCCCCCCCCCCACCCCCCCCCCCCCCCACCCCCCCCCCCCCCCACCCCCCCCCCCCCCCACCCCCCCCCCCCCCCACCCCCCCCCCCCCCCACCCCCCCCCCCCCCCACCCCCCCCCCCCCCCACCCCCCCCCCCCCCCACCCCCCCCCCCCCCCACCCCCCCCCCCCCCCACCCCCCCCCCCCCCCACCCCCCCCCCCCCCCACCCCCCCCCCCCCCCACCCCCCCCCCCCCCCACCCCCCCCCCCCCCCACCCCCCCCCCCCCCCACCCCCCCCCCCCCCCACCCCCCCCCCCCCCCACCCCCCCCCCCCCCCACCCCCCCCCCCCCCCACCCCCCCCCCCCCCCACCCCCCCCCCCCCCCACCCCCCCCCCCCCCCACCCCCCCCCCCCCCCACCCCCCCCCCCCCCCACCCCCCCCCCCCCCCACCCCCCCCCCCCCCCACCCCCCCCCCCCCCCACCCCCCCCCCCCCCCACCCCCCCCCCCCCCCACCCCCCCCCCCCCCCACCCCCCCCCCCCCCCACCCCCCCCCCCCCCCACCCCCCCCCCCCCCCACCCCCCCCCCCCCCCACCCCCCCCCCCCCCCACCCCCCCCCCCCCCCACCCCCCCCCCCCCCCACCCCCCCCCCCCCCCACCCCCCCCCCCCCCCACCCCCCCCCCCCCCCACCCCCCCCCCCCCCCACCCCCCCCCCCCCCCACCCCCCCCCCCCCCCACCCCCCCCCCCCCCCACCCCCCCCCCCCCCCACCCCCCCCCCCCCCCACCCCCCCCCCCCCCCACCCCCCCCCCCCCCCACCCCCCCCCCCCCCCACCCCCCCCCCCCCCCACCCCCCCCCCCCCCCACCCCCCCCCCCCCCCACCCCCCCCCCCCCCCACCCCCCCCCCCCCCCACCCCCCCCCCCCCCCACCCCCCCCCCCCCCCACCCCCCCCCCCCCCCACCCCCCCCCCCCCCCACCCCCCCCCCCCCCCACCCCCCCCCCCCCCCACCCCCCCCCCCCCCCACCCCCCCCCCCCCCCACCCCCCCCCCCCCCCACCCCCCCCCCCCCCCACCCCCCCCCCCCCCCACCCCCCCCCCCCCCCACCCCCCCCCCCCCCCACCCCCCCCCCCCCCCACCCCCCCCCCCCCCCACCCCCCCCCCCCCCCACCCCCCCCCCCCCCCACCCCCCCCCCCCCCCACCCCCCCCCCCCCCCACCCCCCCCCCCCCCCACCCCCCCCCCCCCCCACCCCCCCCCCCCCCCACCCCCCCCCCCCCCCACCCCCCCCCCCCCCCACCCCCCCCCCCCCCCACCCCCCCCCCCCCCCACCCCCCCCCCCCCCCACCCCCCCCCCCCCCCACCCCCCCCCCCCCCCACCCCCCCCCCCCCCCACCCCCCCCCCCCCCCACCCCCCCCCCCCCCCACCCCCCCCCCCCCCCACCCCCCCCCCCCCCCACCCCCCCCCCCCCCCACCCCCCCCCCCCCCCACCCCCCCCCCCCCCCACCCCCCCCCCCCCCCACCCCCCCCCCCCCCCACCCCCCCCCCCCCCCACCCCCCCCCCCCCCCACCCCCCCCCCCCCCCACCCCCCCCCCCCCCCACCCCCCCCCCCCCCCACCCCCCCCCCCCCCCACCCCCCCCCCCCCCCACCCCCCCCCCCCCCCACCCCCCCCCCCCCCCACCCCCCCCCCCCCCCACCCCCCCCCCCCCCCACCCCCCCCCCCCCCCACCCCCCCCCCCCCCCACCCCCCCCCCCCCCCACCCCCCCCCCCCCCCACCCCCCCCCCCCCCCACCCCCCCCCCCCCCCACCCCCCCCCCCCCCCACCCCCCCCCCCCCCCACCCCCCCCCCCCCCCACCCCCCCCCCCCCCCACCCCCCCCCCCCCCCACCCCCCCCCCCCCCCACCCCCCCCCCCCCCCACCCCCCCCCCCCCCCACCCCCCCCCCCCCCCACCCCCCCCCCCCCCCACCCCCCCCCCCCCCCACCCCCCCCCCCCCCCACCCCCCCCCCCCCCCACCCCCCCCCCCCCCCACCCCCCCCCCCCCCCACCCCCCCCCCCCCCCACCCCCCCCCCCCCCCACCCCCCCCCCCCCCCACCCCCCCCCCCCCCCACCCCCCCCCCCCCCCACCCCCCCCCCCCCCCACCCCCCCCCCCCCCCACCCCCCCCCCCCCCCACCCCCCCCCCCCCCCACCCCCCCCCCCCCCCACCCCCCCCCCCCCCCACCCCCCCCCCCCCCCACCCCCCCCCCCCCCCACCCCCCCCCCCCCCCACCCCCCCCCCCCCCCACCCCCCCCCCCCCCCACCCCCCCCCCCCCCCACCCCCCCCCCCCCCCACCCCCCCCCCCCCCCACCCCCCCCCCCCCCCACCCCCCCCCCCCCCCACCCCCCCCCCCCCCCACCCCCCCCCCCCCCCACCCCCCCCCCCCCCCACCCCCCCCCCCCCCCACCCCCCCCCCCCCCCACCCCCCCCCCCCCCCACCCCCCCCCCCCCCCACCCCCCCCCCCCCCCACCCCCCCCCCCCCCCACCCCCCCCCCCCCCCACCCCCCCCCCCCCCCACCCCCCCCCCCCCCCACCCCCCCCCCCCCCCACCCCCCCCCCCCCCCACCCCCCCCCCCCCCCACCCCCCCCCCCCCCCACCCCCCCCCCCCCCCACCCCCCCCCCCCCCCACCCCCCCCCCCCCCCACCCCCCCCCCCCCCCACCCCCCCCCCCCCCCACCCCCCCCCCCCCCCACCCCCCCCCCCCCCCACCCCCCCCCCCCCCCACCCCCCCCCCCCCCCACCCCCCCCCCCCCCCACCCCCCCCCCCCCCCACCCCCCCCCCCCCCCACCCCCCCCCCCCCCCACCCCCCCCCCCCCCCACCCCCCCCCCCCCCCACCCCCCCCCCCCCCCACCCCCCCCCCCCCCCACCCCCCCCCCCCCCCACCCCCCCCCCCCCCCACCCCCCCCCCCCCCCACCCCCCCCCCCCCCCACCCCCCCCCCCCCCCACCCCCCCCCCCCCCCACCCCCCCCCCCCCCCACCCCCCCCCCCCCCCACCCCCCCCCCCCCCCACCCCCCCCCCCCCCCACCCCCCCCCCCCCCCACCCCCCCCCCCCCCCACCCCCCCCCCCCCCCACCCCCCCCCCCCCCCACCCCCCCCCCCCCCCACCCCCCCCCCCCCCCACCCCCCCCCCCCCCCACCCCCCCCCCCCCCCACCCCCCCCCCCCCCCACCCCCCCCCCCCCCCACCCCCCCCCCCCCCCACCCCCCCCCCCCCCCACCCCCCCCCCCCCCCACCCCCCCCCCCCCCCACCCCCCCCCCCCCCCACCCCCCCCCCCCCCCACCCCCCCCCCCCCCCACCCCCCCCCCCCCCCACCCCCCCCCCCCCCCACCCCCCCCCCCCCCCACCCCCCCCCCCCCCCACCCCCCCCCCCCCCCACCCCCCCCCCCCCCCACCCCCCCCCCCCCCCACCCCCCCCCCCCCCCACCCCCCCCCCCCCCCACCCCCCCCCCCCCCCACCCCCCCCCCCCCCCACCCCCCCCCCCCCCCACCCCCCCCCCCCCCCACCCCCCCCCCCCCCCACCCCCCCCCCCCCCCACCCCCCCCCCCCCCCACCCCCCCCCCCCCCCACCCCCCCCCCCCCCCACCCCCCCCCCCCCCCACCCCCCCCCCCCCCCACCCCCCCCCCCCCCCACCCCCCCCCCCCCCCACCCCCCCCCCCCCCCACCCCCCCCCCCCCCCACCCCCCCCCCCCCCCACCCCCCCCCCCCCCCACCCCCCCCCCCCCCCACCCCCCCCCCCCCCCACCCCCCCCCCCCCCCACCCCCCCCCCCCCCCACCCCCCCCCCCCCCCACCCCCCCCCCCCCCCACCCCCCCCCCCCCCCACCCCCCCCCCCCCCCACCCCCCCCCCCCCCCACCCCCCCCCCCCCCCACCCCCCCCCCCCCCCACCCCCCCCCCCCCCCACCCCCCCCCCCCCCCACCCCCCCCCCCCCCCACCCCCCCCCCCCCCCACCCCCCCCCCCCCCCACCCCCCCCCCCCCCCACCCCCCCCCCCCCCCACCCCCCCCCCCCCCCACCCCCCCCCCCCCCCACCCCCCCCCCCCCCCACCCCCCCCCCCCCCCACCCCCCCCCCCCCCCACCCCCCCCCCCCCCCACCCCCCCCCCCCCCCACCCCCCCCCCCCCCCACCCCCCCCCCCCCCCACCCCCCCCCCCCCCCACCCCCCCCCCCCCCCACCCCCCCCCCCCCCCACCCCCCCCCCCCCCCACCCCCCCCCCCCCCCACCCCCCCCCCCCCCCACCCCCCCCCCCCCCCACCCCCCCCCCCCCCCACCCCCCCCCCCCCCCACCCCCCCCCCCCCCCACCCCCCCCCCCCCCCACCCCCCCCCCCCCCCACCCCCCCCCCCCCCCACCCCCCCCCCCCCCCACCCCCCCCCCCCCCCACCCCCCCCCCCCCCCACCCCCCCCCCCCCCCACCCCCCCCCCCCCCCACCCCCCCCCCCCCCCACCCCCCCCCCCCCCCACCCCCCCCCCCCCCCACCCCCCCCCCCCCCCACCCCCCCCCCCCCCCACCCCCCCCCCCCCCCACCCCCCCCCCCCCCCACCCCCCCCCCCCCCCACCCCCCCCCCCCCCCACCCCCCCCCCCCCCCACCCCCCCCCCCCCCCACCCCCCCCCCCCCCCACCCCCCCCCCCCCCCACCCCCCCCCCCCCCCACCCCCCCCCCCCCCCACCCCCCCCCCCCCCCACCCCCCCCCCCCCCCACCCCCCCCCCCCCCCACCCCCCCCCCCCCCCACCCCCCCCCCCCCCCACCCCCCCCCCCCCCCACCCCCCCCCCCCCCCACCCCCCCCCCCCCCCACCCCCCCCCCCCCCCACCCCCCCCCCCCCCCACCCCCCCCCCCCCCCACCCCCCCCCCCCCCCACCCCCCCCCCCCCCCACCCCCCCCCCCCCCCACCCCCCCCCCCCCCCACCCCCCCCCCCCCCCACCCCCCCCCCCCCCCACCCCCCCCCCCCCCCACCCCCCCCCCCCCCCACCCCCCCCCCCCCCCACCCCCCCCCCCCCCCACCCCCCCCCCCCCCCACCCCCCCCCCCCCCCACCCCCCCCCCCCCCCACCCCCCCCCCCCCCCACCCCCCCCCCCCCCCACCCCCCCCCCCCCCCACCCCCCCCCCCCCCCACCCCCCCCCCCCCCCACCCCCCCCCCCCCCCACCCCCCCCCCCCCCCACCCCCCCCCCCCCCCACCCCCCCCCCCCCCCACCCCCCCCCCCCCCCACCCCCCCCCCCCCCCACCCCCCCCCCCCCCCACCCCCCCCCCCCCCCACCCCCCCCCCCCCCCACCCCCCCCCCCCCCCACCCCCCCCCCCCCCCACCCCCCCCCCCCCCCACCCCCCCCCCCCCCCACCCCCCCCCCCCCCCACCCCCCCCCCCCCCCACCCCCCCCCCCCCCCACCCCCCCCCCCCCCCACCCCCCCCCCCCCCCACCCCCCCCCCCCCCCACCCCCCCCCCCCCCCACCCCCCCCCCCCCCCACCCCCCCCCCCCCCCACCCCCCCCCCCCCCCACCCCCCCCCCCCCCCACCCCCCCCCCCCCCCACCCCCCCCCCCCCCCACCCCCCCCCCCCCCCACCCCCCCCCCCCCCCACCCCCCCCCCCCCCCACCCCCCCCCCCCCCCACCCCCCCCCCCCCCCACCCCCCCCCCCCCCCACCCCCCCCCCCCCCCACCCCCCCCCCCCCCCACCCCCCCCCCCCCCCACCCCCCCCCCCCCCCACCCCCCCCCCCCCCCACCCCCCCCCCCCCCCACCCCCCCCCCCCCCCACCCCCCCCCCCCCCCACCCCCCCCCCCCCCCACCCCCCCCCCCCCCCACCCCCCCCCCCCCCCACCCCCCCCCCCCCCCACCCCCCCCCCCCCCCACCCCCCCCCCCCCCCACCCCCCCCCCCCCCCACCCCCCCCCCCCCCCACCCCCCCCCCCCCCCACCCCCCCCCCCCCCCACCCCCCCCCCCCCCCACCCCCCCCCCCCCCCACCCCCCCCCCCCCCCACCCCCCCCCCCCCCCACCCCCCCCCCCCCCCACCCCCCCCCCCCCCCACCCCCCCCCCCCCCCACCCCCCCCCCCCCCCACCCCCCCCCCCCCCCACCCCCCCCCCCCCCCACCCCCCCCCCCCCCCACCCCCCCCCCCCCCCACCCCCCCCCCCCCCCACCCCCCCCCCCCCCCACCCCCCCCCCCCCCCACCCCCCCCCCCCCCCACCCCCCCCCCCCCCCACCCCCCCCCCCCCCCACCCCCCCCCCCCCCCACCCCCCCCCCCCCCCACCCCCCCCCCCCCCCACCCCCCCCCCCCCCCACCCCCCCCCCCCCCCACCCCCCCCCCCCCCCACCCCCCCCCCCCCCCACCCCCCCCCCCCCCCACCCCCCCCCCCCCCCACCCCCCCCCCCCCCCACCCCCCCCCCCCCCCACCCCCCCCCCCCCCCACCCCCCCCCCCCCCCACCCCCCCCCCCCCCCACCCCCCCCCCCCCCCACCCCCCCCCCCCCCCACCCCCCCCCCCCCCCACCCCCCCCCCCCCCCACCCCCCCCCCCCCCCACCCCCCCCCCCCCCCACCCCCCCCCCCCCCCACCCCCCCCCCCCCCCACCCCCCCCCCCCCCCACCCCCCCCCCCCCCCACCCCCCCCCCCCCCCACCCCCCCCCCCCCCCACCCCCCCCCCCCCCCACCCCCCCCCCCCCCCACCCCCCCCCCCCCCCACCCCCCCCCCCCCCCACCCCCCCCCCCCCCCACCCCCCCCCCCCCCCACCCCCCCCCCCCCCCACCCCCCCCCCCCCCCACCCCCCCCCCCCCCCACCCCCCCCCCCCCCCACCCCCCCCCCCCCCCACCCCCCCCCCCCCCCACCCCCCCCCCCCCCCACCCCCCCCCCCCCCCACCCCCCCCCCCCCCCACCCCCCCCCCCCCCCACCCCCCCCCCCCCCCACCCCCCCCCCCCCCCACCCCCCCCCCCCCCCACCCCCCCCCCCCCCCACCCCCCCCCCCCCCCACCCCCCCCCCCCCCCACCCCCCCCCCCCCCCACCCCCCCCCCCCCCCACCCCCCCCCCCCCCCACCCCCCCCCCCCCCCACCCCCCCCCCCCCCCACCCCCCCCCCCCCCCACCCCCCCCCCCCCCCACCCCCCCCCCCCCCCACCCCCCCCCCCCCCCACCCCCCCCCCCCCCCACCCCCCCCCCCCCCCACCCCCCCCCCCCCCCACCCCCCCCCCCCCCCACCCCCCCCCCCCCCCACCCCCCCCCCCCCCCACCCCCCCCCCCCCCCACCCCCCCCCCCCCCCACCCCCCCCCCCCCCCACCCCCCCCCCCCCCCACCCCCCCCCCCCCCCACCCCCCCCCCCCCCCACCCCCCCCCCCCCCCACCCCCCCCCCCCCCCACCCCCCCCCCCCCCCACCCCCCCCCCCCCCCACCCCCCCCCCCCCCCACCCCCCCCCCCCCCCACCCCCCCCCCCCCCCACCCCCCCCCCCCCCCACCCCCCCCCCCCCCCACCCCCCCCCCCCCCCACCCCCCCCCCCCCCCACCCCCCCCCCCCCCCACCCCCCCCCCCCCCCACCCCCCCCCCCCCCCACCCCCCCCCCCCCCCACCCCCCCCCCCCCCCACCCCCCCCCCCCCCCACCCCCCCCCCCCCCCACCCCCCCCCCCCCCCACCCCCCCCCCCCCCCACCCCCCCCCCCCCCCACCCCCCCCCCCCCCCACCCCCCCCCCCCCCCACCCCCCCCCCCCCCCACCCCCCCCCCCCCCCACCCCCCCCCCCCCCCACCCCCCCCCCCCCCCACCCCCCCCCCCCCCCACCCCCCCCCCCCCCCACCCCCCCCCCCCCCCACCCCCCCCCCCCCCCACCCCCCCCCCCCCCCACCCCCCCCCCCCCCCACCCCCCCCCCCCCCCACCCCCCCCCCCCCCCACCCCCCCCCCCCCCCACCCCCCCCCCCCCCCACCCCCCCCCCCCCCCACCCCCCCCCCCCCCCACCCCCCCCCCCCCCCACCCCCCCCCCCCCCCACCCCCCCCCCCCCCCACCCCCCCCCCCCCCCACCCCCCCCCCCCCCCACCCCCCCCCCCCCCCACCCCCCCCCCCCCCCACCCCCCCCCCCCCCCACCCCCCCCCCCCCCCACCCCCCCCCCCCCCCACCCCCCCCCCCCCCCACCCCCCCCCCCCCCCACCCCCCCCCCCCCCCACCCCCCCCCCCCCCCACCCCCCCCCCCCCCCACCCCCCCCCCCCCCCACCCCCCCCCCCCCCCACCCCCCCCCCCCCCCACCCCCCCCCCCCCCCACCCCCCCCCCCCCCCACCCCCCCCCCCCCCCACCCCCCCCCCCCCCCACCCCCCCCCCCCCCCACCCCCCCCCCCCCCCACCCCCCCCCCCCCCCACCCCCCCCCCCCCCCACCCCCCCCCCCCCCCACCCCCCCCCCCCCCCACCCCCCCCCCCCCCCACCCCCCCCCCCCCCCACCCCCCCCCCCCCCCACCCCCCCCCCCCCCCACCCCCCCCCCCCCCCACCCCCCCCCCCCCCCACCCCCCCCCCCCCCCACCCCCCCCCCCCCCCACCCCCCCCCCCCCCCACCCCCCCCCCCCCCCACCCCCCCCCCCCCCCACCCCCCCCCCCCCCCACCCCCCCCCCCCCCCACCCCCCCCCCCCCCCACCCCCCCCCCCCCCCACCCCCCCCCCCCCCCACCCCCCCCCCCCCCCACCCCCCCCCCCCCCCACCCCCCCCCCCCCCCACCCCCCCCCCCCCCCACCCCCCCCCCCCCCCACCCCCCCCCCCCCCCACCCCCCCCCCCCCCCACCCCCCCCCCCCCCCACCCCCCCCCCCCCCCACCCCCCCCCCCCCCCACCCCCCCCCCCCCCCACCCCCCCCCCCCCCCACCCCCCCCCCCCCCCACCCCCCCCCCCCCCCACCCCCCCCCCCCCCCACCCCCCCCCCCCCCCACCCCCCCCCCCCCCCACCCCCCCCCCCCCCCACCCCCCCCCCCCCCCACCCCCCCCCCCCCCCACCCCCCCCCCCCCCCACCCCCCCCCCCCCCCACCCCCCCCCCCCCCCACCCCCCCCCCCCCCCACCCCCCCCCCCCCCCACCCCCCCCCCCCCCCACCCCCCCCCCCCCCCACCCCCCCCCCCCCCCACCCCCCCCCCCCCCCACCCCCCCCCCCCCCCACCCCCCCCCCCCCCCACCCCCCCCCCCCCCCACCCCCCCCCCCCCCCACCCCCCCCCCCCCCCACCCCCCCCCCCCCCCACCCCCCCCCCCCCCCACCCCCCCCCCCCCCCACCCCCCCCCCCCCCCACCCCCCCCCCCCCCCACCCCCCCCCCCCCCCACCCCCCCCCCCCCCCACCCCCCCCCCCCCCCACCCCCCCCCCCCCCCACCCCCCCCCCCCCCCACCCCCCCCCCCCCCCACCCCCCCCCCCCCCCACCCCCCCCCCCCCCCACCCCCCCCCCCCCCCACCCCCCCCCCCCCCCACCCCCCCCCCCCCCCACCCCCCCCCCCCCCCACCCCCCCCCCCCCCCACCCCCCCCCCCCCCCACCCCCCCCCCCCCCCACCCCCCCCCCCCCCCACCCCCCCCCCCCCCCACCCCCCCCCCCCCCCACCCCCCCCCCCCCCCACCCCCCCCCCCCCCCACCCCCCCCCCCCCCCACCCCCCCCCCCCCCCACCCCCCCCCCCCCCCACCCCCCCCCCCCCCCACCCCCCCCCCCCCCCACCCCCCCCCCCCCCCACCCCCCCCCCCCCCCACCCCCCCCCCCCCCCACCCCCCCCCCCCCCCACCCCCCCCCCCCCCCACCCCCCCCCCCCCCCACCCCCCCCCCCCCCCACCCCCCCCCCCCCCCACCCCCCCCCCCCCCCACCCCCCCCCCCCCCCACCCCCCCCCCCCCCCACCCCCCCCCCCCCCCACCCCCCCCCCCCCCCACCCCCCCCCCCCCCCACCCCCCCCCCCCCCCACCCCCCCCCCCCCCCACCCCCCCCCCCCCCCACCCCCCCCCCCCCCCACCCCCCCCCCCCCCCACCCCCCCCCCCCCCCACCCCCCCCCCCCCCCACCCCCCCCCCCCCCCACCCCCCCCCCCCCCCACCCCCCCCCCCCCCCACCCCCCCCCCCCCCCACCCCCCCCCCCCCCCACCCCCCCCCCCCCCCACCCCCCCCCCCCCCCACCCCCCCCCCCCCCCACCCCCCCCCCCCCCCACCCCCCCCCCCCCCCACCCCCCCCCCCCCCCACCCCCCCCCCCCCCCACCCCCCCCCCCCCCCACCCCCCCCCCCCCCCACCCCCCCCCCCCCCCACCCCCCCCCCCCCCCACCCCCCCCCCCCCCCACCCCCCCCCCCCCCCACCCCCCCCCCCCCCCACCCCCCCCCCCCCCCACCCCCCCCCCCCCCCACCCCCCCCCCCCCCCACCCCCCCCCCCCCCCACCCCCCCCCCCCCCCACCCCCCCCCCCCCCCACCCCCCCCCCCCCCCACCCCCCCCCCCCCCCACCCCCCCCCCCCCCCACCCCCCCCCCCCCCCACCCCCCCCCCCCCCCACCCCCCCCCCCCCCCACCCCCCCCCCCCCCCACCCCCCCCCCCCCCCACCCCCCCCCCCCCCCACCCCCCCCCCCCCCCACCCCCCCCCCCCCCCACCCCCCCCCCCCCCCACCCCCCCCCCCCCCCACCCCCCCCCCCCCCCACCCCCCCCCCCCCCCACCCCCCCCCCCCCCCACCCCCCCCCCCCCCCACCCCCCCCCCCCCCCACCCCCCCCCCCCCCCACCCCCCCCCCCCCCCACCCCCCCCCCCCCCCACCCCCCCCCCCCCCCACCCCCCCCCCCCCCCACCCCCCCCCCCCCCCACCCCCCCCCCCCCCCACCCCCCCCCCCCCCCACCCCCCCCCCCCCCCACCCCCCCCCCCCCCCACCCCCCCCCCCCCCCACCCCCCCCCCCCCCCACCCCCCCCCCCCCCCACCCCCCCCCCCCCCCACCCCCCCCCCCCCCCACCCCCCCCCCCCCCCACCCCCCCCCCCCCCCACCCCCCCCCCCCCCCACCCCCCCCCCCCCCCACCCCCCCCCCCCCCCACCCCCCCCCCCCCCCACCCCCCCCCCCCCCCACCCCCCCCCCCCCCCACCCCCCCCCCCCCCCACCCCCCCCCCCCCCCACCCCCCCCCCCCCCCACCCCCCCCCCCCCCCACCCCCCCCCCCCCCCACCCCCCCCCCCCCCCACCCCCCCCCCCCCCCACCCCCCCCCCCCCCCACCCCCCCCCCCCCCCACCCCCCCCCCCCCCCACCCCCCCCCCCCCCCACCCCCCCCCCCCCCCACCCCCCCCCCCCCCCACCCCCCCCCCCCCCCACCCCCCCCCCCCCCCACCCCCCCCCCCCCCCACCCCCCCCCCCCCCCACCCCCCCCCCCCCCCACCCCCCCCCCCCCCCACCCCCCCCCCCCCCCACCCCCCCCCCCCCCCACCCCCCCCCCCCCCCACCCCCCCCCCCCCCCACCCCCCCCCCCCCCCACCCCCCCCCCCCCCCACCCCCCCCCCCCCCCACCCCCCCCCCCCCCCACCCCCCCCCCCCCCCACCCCCCCCCCCCCCCACCCCCCCCCCCCCCCACCCCCCCCCCCCCCCACCCCCCCCCCCCCCCACCCCCCCCCCCCCCCACCCCCCCCCCCCCCCACCCCCCCCCCCCCCCACCCCCCCCCCCCCCCACCCCCCCCCCCCCCCACCCCCCCCCCCCCCCACCCCCCCCCCCCCCCACCCCCCCCCCCCCCCACCCCCCCCCCCCCCCACCCCCCCCCCCCCCCACCCCCCCCCCCCCCCACCCCCCCCCCCCCCCACCCCCCCCCCCCCCCACCCCCCCCCCCCCCCACCCCCCCCCCCCCCCACCCCCCCCCCCCCCCACCCCCCCCCCCCCCCACCCCCCCCCCCCCCCACCCCCCCCCCCCCCCACCCCCCCCCCCCCCCACCCCCCCCCCCCCCCACCCCCCCCCCCCCCCACCCCCCCCCCCCCCCACCCCCCCCCCCCCCCACCCCCCCCCCCCCCCACCCCCCCCCCCCCCCACCCCCCCCCCCCCCCACCCCCCCCCCCCCCCACCCCCCCCCCCCCCCACCCCCCCCCCCCCCCACCCCCCCCCCCCCCCACCCCCCCCCCCCCCCACCCCCCCCCCCCCCCACCCCCCCCCCCCCCCACCCCCCCCCCCCCCCACCCCCCCCCCCCCCCACCCCCCCCCCCCCCCACCCCCCCCCCCCCCCACCCCCCCCCCCCCCCACCCCCCCCCCCCCCCACCCCCCCCCCCCCCCACCCCCCCCCCCCCCCACCCCCCCCCCCCCCCACCCCCCCCCCCCCCCACCCCCCCCCCCCCCCACCCCCCCCCCCCCCCACCCCCCCCCCCCCCCACCCCCCCCCCCCCCCACCCCCCCCCCCCCCCACCCCCCCCCCCCCCCACCCCCCCCCCCCCCCACCCCCCCCCCCCCCCACCCCCCCCCCCCCCCACCCCCCCCCCCCCCCACCCCCCCCCCCCCCCACCCCCCCCCCCCCCCACCCCCCCCCCCCCCCACCCCCCCCCCCCCCCACCCCCCCCCCCCCCCACCCCCCCCCCCCCCCACCCCCCCCCCCCCCCACCCCCCCCCCCCCCCACCCCCCCCCCCCCCCACCCCCCCCCCCCCCCACCCCCCCCCCCCCCCACCCCCCCCCCCCCCCACCCCCCCCCCCCCCCACCCCCCCCCCCCCCCACCCCCCCCCCCCCCCACCCCCCCCCCCCCCCACCCCCCCCCCCCCCCACCCCCCCCCCCCCCCACCCCCCCCCCCCCCCACCCCCCCCCCCCCCCACCCCCCCCCCCCCCCACCCCCCCCCCCCCCCACCCCCCCCCCCCCCCACCCCCCCCCCCCCCCACCCCCCCCCCCCCCCACCCCCCCCCCCCCCCACCCCCCCCCCCCCCCACCCCCCCCCCCCCCCACCCCCCCCCCCCCCCACCCCCCCCCCCCCCCACCCCCCCCCCCCCCCACCCCCCCCCCCCCCCACCCCCCCCCCCCCCCACCCCCCCCCCCCCCCACCCCCCCCCCCCCCCACCCCCCCCCCCCCCCACCCCCCCCCCCCCCCACCCCCCCCCCCCCCCACCCCCCCCCCCCCCCACCCCCCCCCCCCCCCACCCCCCCCCCCCCCCACCCCCCCCCCCCCCCACCCCCCCCCCCCCCCACCCCCCCCCCCCCCCACCCCCCCCCCCCCCCACCCCCCCCCCCCCCCACCCCCCCCCCCCCCCACCCCCCCCCCCCCCCACCCCCCCCCCCCCCCACCCCCCCCCCCCCCCACCCCCCCCCCCCCCCACCCCCCCCCCCCCCCACCCCCCCCCCCCCCCACCCCCCCCCCCCCCCACCCCCCCCCCCCCCCACCCCCCCCCCCCCCCACCCCCCCCCCCCCCCACCCCCCCCCCCCCCCACCCCCCCCCCCCCCCACCCCCCCCCCCCCCCACCCCCCCCCCCCCCCACCCCCCCCCCCCCCCACCCCCCCCCCCCCCCACCCCCCCCCCCCCCCACCCCCCCCCCCCCCCACCCCCCCCCCCCCCCACCCCCCCCCCCCCCCACCCCCCCCCCCCCCCACCCCCCCCCCCCCCCACCCCCCCCCCCCCCCACCCCCCCCCCCCCCCACCCCCCCCCCCCCCCACCCCCCCCCCCCCCCACCCCCCCCCCCCCCCACCCCCCCCCCCCCCCACCCCCCCCCCCCCCCACCCCCCCCCCCCCCCACCCCCCCCCCCCCCCACCCCCCCCCCCCCCCACCCCCCCCCCCCCCCACCCCCCCCCCCCCCCACCCCCCCCCCCCCCCACCCCCCCCCCCCCCCACCCCCCCCCCCCCCCACCCCCCCCCCCCCCCACCCCCCCCCCCCCCCACCCCCCCCCCCCCCCACCCCCCCCCCCCCCCACCCCCCCCCCCCCCCACCCCCCCCCCCCCCCACCCCCCCCCCCCCCCACCCCCCCCCCCCCCCACCCCCCCCCCCCCCCACCCCCCCCCCCCCCCACCCCCCCCCCCCCCCACCCCCCCCCCCCCCCACCCCCCCCCCCCCCCACCCCCCCCCCCCCCCACCCCCCCCCCCCCCCACCCCCCCCCCCCCCCACCCCCCCCCCCCCCCACCCCCCCCCCCCCCCACCCCCCCCCCCCCCCACCCCCCCCCCCCCCCACCCCCCCCCCCCCCCACCCCCCCCCCCCCCCACCCCCCCCCCCCCCCACCCCCCCCCCCCCCCACCCCCCCCCCCCCCCACCCCCCCCCCCCCCCACCCCCCCCCCCCCCCACCCCCCCCCCCCCCCACCCCCCCCCCCCCCCACCCCCCCCCCCCCCCACCCCCCCCCCCCCCCACCCCCCCCCCCCCCCACCCCCCCCCCCCCCCACCCCCCCCCCCCCCCACCCCCCCCCCCCCCCACCCCCCCCCCCCCCCACCCCCCCCCCCCCCCACCCCCCCCCCCCCCCACCCCCCCCCCCCCCCACCCCCCCCCCCCCCCACCCCCCCCCCCCCCCACCCCCCCCCCCCCCCACCCCCCCCCCCCCCCACCCCCCCCCCCCCCCACCCCCCCCCCCCCCCACCCCCCCCCCCCCCCACCCCCCCCCCCCCCCACCCCCCCCCCCCCCCACCCCCCCCCCCCCCCACCCCCCCCCCCCCCCACCCCCCCCCCCCCCCACCCCCCCCCCCCCCCACCCCCCCCCCCCCCCACCCCCCCCCCCCCCCACCCCCCCCCCCCCCCACCCCCCCCCCCCCCCACCCCCCCCCCCCCCCACCCCCCCCCCCCCCCACCCCCCCCCCCCCCCACCCCCCCCCCCCCCCACCCCCCCCCCCCCCCACCCCCCCCCCCCCCCACCCCCCCCCCCCCCCACCCCCCCCCCCCCCCACCCCCCCCCCCCCCCACCCCCCCCCCCCCCCACCCCCCCCCCCCCCCACCCCCCCCCCCCCCCACCCCCCCCCCCCCCCACCCCCCCCCCCCCCCACCCCCCCCCCCCCCCACCCCCCCCCCCCCCCACCCCCCCCCCCCCCCACCCCCCCCCCCCCCCACCCCCCCCCCCCCCCACCCCCCCCCCCCCCCACCCCCCCCCCCCCCCACCCCCCCCCCCCCCCACCCCCCCCCCCCCCCACCCCCCCCCCCCCCCACCCCCCCCCCCCCCCACCCCCCCCCCCCCCCACCCCCCCCCCCCCCCACCCCCCCCCCCCCCCACCCCCCCCCCCCCCCACCCCCCCCCCCCCCCACCCCCCCCCCCCCCCACCCCCCCCCCCCCCCACCCCCCCCCCCCCCCACCCCCCCCCCCCCCCACCCCCCCCCCCCCCCACCCCCCCCCCCCCCCACCCCCCCCCCCCCCCACCCCCCCCCCCCCCCACCCCCCCCCCCCCCCACCCCCCCCCCCCCCCACCCCCCCCCCCCCCCACCCCCCCCCCCCCCCACCCCCCCCCCCCCCCACCCCCCCCCCCCCCCACCCCCCCCCCCCCCCACCCCCCCCCCCCCCCACCCCCCCCCCCCCCCACCCCCCCCCCCCCCCACCCCCCCCCCCCCCCACCCCCCCCCCCCCCCACCCCCCCCCCCCCCCACCCCCCCCCCCCCCCACCCCCCCCCCCCCCCACCCCCCCCCCCCCCCACCCCCCCCCCCCCCCACCCCCCCCCCCCCCCACCCCCCCCCCCCCCCACCCCCCCCCCCCCCCACCCCCCCCCCCCCCCACCCCCCCCCCCCCCCACCCCCCCCCCCCCCCACCCCCCCCCCCCCCCACCCCCCCCCCCCCCCACCCCCCCCCCCCCCCACCCCCCCCCCCCCCCACCCCCCCCCCCCCCCACCCCCCCCCCCCCCCACCCCCCCCCCCCCCCACCCCCCCCCCCCCCCACCCCCCCCCCCCCCCACCCCCCCCCCCCCCCACCCCCCCCCCCCCCCACCCCCCCCCCCCCCCACCCCCCCCCCCCCCCACCCCCCCCCCCCCCCACCCCCCCCCCCCCCCACCCCCCCCCCCCCCCACCCCCCCCCCCCCCCACCCCCCCCCCCCCCCACCCCCCCCCCCCCCCACCCCCCCCCCCCCCCACCCCCCCCCCCCCCCACCCCCCCCCCCCCCCCCCCCCCCCCCCCCCCACCCCCCCCCCCCCCCCCCCCCCCCCCCCCCCCGCCCCCCCCTCCCGTCCCCCCCCCCCCCCCACCCCCCACCCCCCACCCCCCCCCCCCCCCCCCCTCCCCCCCTCCCCCCCCCGCCCCCCCCCCCCCACCCCCCCCCCCCCCCACCCCCCCCCACACCCCCCCCCCCCCCCCCCCCCCCCCCCCCCCACGGTTCGCACCGCGCCGCCGGGAAGACGCTTCCCCCCCAACAACAACCCTTTAAAGGGTTGTTGTTTAGGGTGGCCTGACGCCGCCCTGGGGGGAAGGAAGCACAGTCAGGTTAGGCGCTGGCTCGCGCTTTGCAGCAAGCTGCTGCCCTATGGGAATCAGCTGCCACCTGGGGAAGCGGCGCTTTTACGCTCTGTGCCGTCGCTGTTTTGGGCGTCGCGCGGAAACGGCCTTAGCTTAATAGTAGCTTGTTGATGCTTCAGAAGGCAGAGTTAGGTTTACCATCAATTGAATCACGCGCCCATCTTGCAATCTTGAAGGCCTGGGGGGAAAAAACAGCCCAGATAACAAGGAAACCTTTGGTCCTCAGTCTTTTACTCTCCTGATGCCAAAAAATAAAAACCGCTCTACCTTTTTCGAAAAAATTCGATCTCGGTACACTATTCCAGATGATCTATTAAGAGTTTCAACATCCAATGCTGAACTCCGAGAGTGGGTGTACAGAGAAGATGCCAGAATAAACAGACAATTAATAGTCCAGACAAAAACTGCTCCATGGTACAAACTATTTAAAAGAGATCATATTAGAGCTACATATCTGACCAATCTGACGACTCAACAAGAAACCGTAAGAATAGCTTATACTTCCTATTAGATTCTTCAGTCAATGCCTCTCAGCAGTGCTTGAGTGGTAGATACACGAACACCATTTTCTCAGCGCTTTTGTATCTGTGGAAAACAGGAGCCTGAGGATCTCTTCCATTACCTACTCTCCTGTCCTTTATATTCAGAAAATAAGTGAAAAGGTTTTTGGAGCCAATACTACCTAGGACAGCTTTTTTGTCCGATGATGAGAAACTGATTTTCTTACCATCTGATATTGATTCCTATGTTTCTTACAAGATGGCTCCCTTTGCCCTGGTGGCTAGGAAATTACGAGCAGAGTATTTAAAGCGCTGTTTGAACTGATGTTCCAAAGTACTGGAGGTCAACTTAGACTAGCTGAAGAAGTCGCAAAAACATTTGACGTGGAAAGTATTTGATGGGGCATTTTAATTTAGAAATAGCGAATGCAAATAATTTATATTTTAATGTAAAGCTAAGTTATTGTTTTAATTTAAATGTTTTAGAAGAAGAAGAAGAGTTTGGATTTATATCCCCCCTTTCTCTCCTGTAGGAGACTCAAAGGGGCTTACAATCTCCTTGCCCTTCCCCCCTCAAAACAAACACCCTGTGAGGTAGGTGGGGCTGAGAGAGCTCCGAGAAGCTGTGACTAGCCCAAGGTCACCCAGGTGGCGTGTGTGGGAGTGCACAGGCTAATCTGAATTCCCCAGATAAGCCTCCACAGCTCAAGCAGCAGAGCTGGGAATCAAATCCGGTTCCTCCAGATAAGAGTGCACCTGCTCTTAGCCATTATGCCACTATGCCACTGCTGCTCCTTTTAACTGTATGTATCTCTGGATTGTTATAGCCAATGGCTCAAACAATAAATATTTGACTTATTGATGCTTCTGCACCTGTGGTTATCTCATCCTCTGTCCTTGGAGAAGGCTGTGTCCACTTTGGGGAGACAAGGAGGGGTCTGGGAACTCCCCCAGGCACATATCTATTCCTATACGTCTTGAATGCCAGTTCTGGCAATTGCCAGTTCTGAAATCCATTGGAATTTCTCTGTCAATAACTCCAGATGTTATTAATACCTGGACCTCCTTGCTATTTCAGCTATTGCAGTTACGTAGCGCGAACAGAGAGCTGTAGTAGGCATAAACACCAATAAGAAATATTAGTAAATTTCAGGGTGGGTTGTTTTTTTTTTTAACCTGGAAATTTTCAGTACAGCTGAATAAAGCCAATATTCGGGTTAGAAAACTCAAACCTGAAATTTTTTGATTCTCCCAAGGGCTTTGGAAATGGCGGCGGCAGGGGGGGGGGATAACTTTCCCTTGCTGACACTTTCCAAGCCCTGGGGAGCTTGGGAAGCATTGTGTGTGTGTGGGGGGGGGGGGACAGATCCTGCATGTTCAGCCCCGTAGGCAGGATTTGGCTGATCCTTCCCCTGCTAATGCTTTCCAAGCCCTGCGGGGCTTGAGAAATGGCCGGGGCGGGGAGGGAGATTTAAAAAGCTGAAAAAACCACATGTTATTCAGCTTTTCCAGCCTCAGGTGTATTTGGCTTTTTGACTACACCTGGATTTTTGTATTGAGAAAAGAAAAAGCTGATATGGCTTTTAATTTTTTCCCTGTGATTTGGGTTTACTGATCACCAAGCCTAATTTGTATCATTCTCTCTTCTTGTTCTTCTTCCTCTTCCTCTTCCTCCTCCTCCTCCTCCTCCTGCTTCCCTCACTTTCCATCCCAGACCTTCAGGGCCCTCTCACCTCCTCAGACAGGCTTGTGTGTTTTCGTTTTTCTTCCCTTTATTGTGAGTTTTTATTCCTTAGGGTCTCTCTCTCTCTCTCTCTCTCTCTCTGTGTGTGTGTGTGTGTGTGTGTGTGTGAGAGAGAGAGAGAGAGAGAGACTACAGCTTTCTGAGTGTTTTCTGCTTTTCTTGAATTATATTTCTAAATAATTGTTTAGATGCTGATTCTATTTTCCACCCTCTATTGCCATAATGAGATGCTGCTACCCAAATTTGGATTGTGGTATACCTAGGTATTAGTTCCTGATTTCATTTTACCTGGATACAGGTGTGTGTGCTCCTAATGTACAAGAAGTGAGTTCCAAGTGTTGGGGGTCACAACAGTGTAGACTATTTGGGCAACTGTATCTTTTTCCTCAGTAGGAATTGCTGGAACATCAATTATTTTACCTAGAGTTGCAGGTGATTCCAGGTTTCCTTCAAAAGTGATGTAAAATTGTCCCCAGACAATGATTTTTTTCCAAGTCACCAAAGGGCCAGTGAACAACTCAGACCAAAGGGATCCTAAAGTTAGGGTTACCAGCCTCCCCTGGGACATGGAGATCTCTGGGAATTATAATTGACCTCTCGGCTACAGTGATCAGTTCCCATGGAGAAAATTACAGTTTTGGAGGGTGGATTCTATGGCATTATAGTTCACTGAGGTCCTTTCCCAACCCACACTCCCACCATCCCCTGATTTCACCCCAAATCTACAGGAATTTTTCATCCTGGAGTTAGCAGATGTTAAGGCAACCAGTTGTGACTTAAAGGCTCATTCCGCACACGCAGAATAATGCACTTTCAAGCTGCTTTCAGGGCTCTTTGAAGCTGTGCGGAATGGCAAAAACAGTTGTGAAAGCAGCTTGAAAGTGCATTATTTTGCGTGTGCGGAATGAGCCAAAGATTTGTCAAAGGGTTCCAAAATGTGAGTATTATTCTTGAGTTAGGAAAAAAAACCCTCTATGTATTTGGGGTTTACTTTACAAGCAGAACAGGTGTTAAATCTTTTGTCTCTGAGGCATATTTTTCTATTCCTGCCACTGAACTTAATTGGGGCTTTAATACATTAAAATGGCTGCTTATGAGAATATTCCAAAGCAGTTATTTCAACGAAAACAGTTTTATTATTGAAAAAAGCCAAAGAACATAAATGCAGATCAGTGCGGGTTTGGAAAGAAGTATCCATGAATACCACACAAGAGTTAAGGAAAATAAATACTCTCATTCTGCAAAGTGCTCTGTTTGGAGATGTGAGTTGACAAAAGGTGATAAATGCTCAGGGTACATAAAAATATTCTAATGGAGACAGTGAACTGTGAAGGAAAGGTTTGTCTCTGTAGCAGGCTAAAAAAGCATATTCAAATTCTCTGGTGTTTGGAATTCACTGGAAAACAAATCTCTGTCTCTCTTTTTTTAAAGCATCAGTTACCTGATGAAAACATTTTTCGTTTTCATTGTCTGCATGATACTCATTCAGTAGCTCAGGAGCCACATGGGCCTTTCCCCATTTACGATTTCCTGCGCGCCACTCCCAGCGCGAGCAATTCCCGGGCCTGGGTCGTGTTCCCCACTGCCCTGCACTCTGCGCGGGGTAGTCAGAAGGTGCCGTTTCTTCCAGCATCAGAAATGACGCGCGCTGAAGGGACGTTGGAGCGCAGAGTCGGGGCGGCTGCGTTGTCGCCGCCCAGACTCGTGGGGAGCACCGCTGGACCACGCGCTATTTGGGGGCAGTAGCGTGGCGCAAACGGTAAGTGGGGAAAGGGCCACATGTGGCTGTTAGCCATGCCACCAGTGGCCCTTTGGAACTAGGATGGCCATCTTCCAGGTGAGGCCTGGAGATCTTCCAGAATTACAGTTCATCTCCAAGCTACAGAGATCAGTTTCCCTGAAGAAAATGGCTGCTTTGGGGGTGTGGACTCCAGGACATCATGCCTTACTGCGGCACTTCCCCTTCCAAAATTCTGCCCTCCCCAGACTCCACCCCCAAATCTCCAGGAATCCCCCCCCCCATCATGTGTACCTGCCCCAAGTTCCAGGAATGTGACAGAAACCACTGCCTGGTAGAGCTTGTGGCTGGCAGGTGGTTCCCCCCATGAAACAGTGGCCTCTGCAGGGTCTGGAGGATATGTAAGTTGTGAGCTTCCCAGGGCTGAGCGACCTGTGCTAGAGATGTAAGTAAATAGAAGAGAAACAGGTTTGCCAAACCCCAACAAAAACTTGCCACAGCACAAGGAAGCGTATTAAATTGATGAACTGTAATAACTATTACTCATATACTAGTCAGCAATCAATGAACAGAAATCATGTGAAATGTCCAATAAATACTGTTGAAACATAGTCCGTTTCTACTCATTCATGGTCCATTGAAAGAACAAGTCAAAGCGTGATGGGACCTTTGAAAGAACAACGCTTTGACTTGTTCTTTCAATGGACCATGAATGAGTAGAAACGGACTGTAATAGTTATTACAGTTCATCAATTTAATACTCTTCCTTGTGCTGTGGCAAATTTTTGTTGGGGTTTGGCTAACCCGGTTCCTGTTTCTCTTCCATTTTGCTATCTTGCCCTTTCTTTTCCATGTAAGTAAATAGACCTTTTTAGAAATGCAGGTCACCGCTCCCCCACAAGACACAAAACACTGTTTCCCACAAAATGGATGCCCCTCAGAGAGTTTTGGGATCCGGCTTGTGTCAAGCTTGGGCAGGAAGGAGGTTGGCAGCTCTTAAGGGGGCCAGACTGGACAGTGGGGCTAGCTAATCCCCGTTGTGTCACTGTATGGTGATTTAATTAGCACTCCAAGCTGACCATGACTTACCCTTTCTGCACCTATCCAAGCAATCAATCAGTATTCAAGATTCAAGAAAGCCCACGACTCACCCAACCTCTCCTATCCTTTTGTCAAGACCCCAGAAAAGCAATCAACTCTTTGTGTATGGCTTTCCTGCCAGCTTTCCTCATAGCACCTCAGGACCAGGTGGTACAGTGATGGCGAACCTTTCTGAGACCGAGTGCCCTAATTGCAACTCAAACCCCACTTATTTATTGCAAAGTGCCAACCCGGCAATTTAACCTGAATGCTGAGGTTTTAGTTTAGAAAAAAACCAGTTGGCTCCCTCTTCCTCCGCCCCACCCAGGGGCCAGCCTGCTCTAGCCTCCAGCAAGTCCTGCGCGCACCGCTCTGTGCCTCTCTAGCATCTCTGCCTCCTCTGCACCCCACCCCGGGCAGCAGCCACCCAGAGCACAGGGACCAGGCCCGCCAGCCGAGTCCTCCCTACTCACTGCGGTGCGTGCACATCGTGCTCAGTGGCCCAGGCCATCTTATATGTGTGTGTGTGATTTTCCGCCCCCCCACATGATGAACTCTATGTGTGTGTGCCCACCGAGAGGGCTCCAAGTGCCACCTCTGGCACCCGTGCCATAGGTTCGCCATCACTGAGGTGGTATAATGGTCCTTTGGGGGGTATAATGGTCCTTTGTCCATTCATATTTTGTGTCCTGGATCCAGACACCCAACTCCTTCGCACTGGTTCTGCCTTTTGCTCCTGGAAACACTGGTCATTTTCCTCTTCGGCATTGCTTCCCACTTTCCCTGGATGTCACTTCAAGACTAGCAACTGTCCCCTTTTGGAGCAGCCCTTTAAGCAGCTTCAAATGCATTTCTTGTTCAACTGCGTTTATTCTTTAATAAAACTATATTTTAATTGTACCACTGCCTGCTCATTTGGGAGTTTCACCCAGAAGCATCCTGGGATACATAAGTTATCATTCCCAGTGACCCCCCCCCCCTCACACTCTGTCTCCAGTACATTCCCCCAACACCAGTGGAGACTGCCTGCTCAGGGTCACCTGGATTCTGGTGTTGAAGACAAAGCTCCAGGTAAGCCCTAACCACATCTTAGCACAAATTCAAAATTTAAGTCCAGCAGCTGTTTAAAGAGCGACCCGATTTTCCAGGATCTACAAAAGCACTGGGGAGTGGAGGTGGCAAAATATAGCCTGACTTAGAACTTGGAAGCTACGCTGTACACACAACAAGGGTGTGCGTGCAACTCAAATACAAAACTAGAGCAATTTGCACAAGGATGGCTAGCAGTCAAAAGACTGAATAACTTTACTGATTTAACAATGTGAACTGTGTTTACAGTGGGGCTGTGATATGTACCATGCCTTCTTTACATCAATAACGCATCAACATTTTGTGTCATATATGCAGGATTCTCTAAGCTAATGTGAAAACCCACAAATGAAGGACCAGTTTCCAGTATTAGTCTGGCTTCATAGAATCTTCAGTGGTTCATGGTTCAAGGTATTTTTATTGTGCAACAAAATAGTCCCATAACAAGATTTTCATACATGCATTGGTTAGACCCCACCTGGAATATTGTGTACAGTTCTGGGCACTGCAATTCAAGAAGGATGTTGACAACCTGGAACAGGTCCAGAGGAGGGCAACCAAAATGGTAAAAGGTCTGGGATCCATGCCCTACGAGGAGAGACTTCGAAAGCTGGGTATATTTAGTTTGGTGAAGAGAAGGTTAAGAGGTGACATGATAGCCATGTTTAGATATTTGAAGGGATGTCATGTTGGTGAGGGAGCAAGCTTGTTTTCTGCTGTTCCAGAGACTAGGACCAGGAGTCATGGTGAAGGAAAAGAGATTCCCCCTAAGCATCAGCAAAAACTTCCTGACAGTAAGGGCTGTTCCACTGTGGAATGCACTACCTCCGAGTGTGATGGAGCTTCAGAGGTTTGTAAAGAGAGACCGGATGACCACTTTCACAACTGTTTTCAAGTGGATTTTGCTATTCTGCACAGCTTCAAAGAGCACTGAAAGCAGTTTGAAAGTGCATTATTCTGCATGTGCAGAATGAGCCGTAAATTGTTAAGTTATTCAGTCCTTTGACTGCTAGCCTTCCTTGTGTAAATAGATCTTGGAAGCTAAGCAGGATCAGTACTTGTACGAGGAAGACTTTGCAGAGGAAAGCAATGGCAAACCACCTCTGCTACTCAGTTGACTTGAAAGCCCCTTGATGGGGTTGCTGGAAGTCATCTACAACTTGAGGGCACTCACATACATAAACAAAAGTGATGAAGTGAGCTGTGTTGCTTCTGAAGGTGTTACTGAAGTATTCTGCTAAACCATGAGTGCCCACATGAAACAAGTACAAATTCAGTAATCAATTACAGACCAACTTTAATATTTCAGTTTGTGCCAGTAAAACCCAAGAATCCCATGCCACCTTAGAGACCAAGAGATTTATTGCAGCATAAACTTTCATCTTTTTCAGAGAGTGCATATAGTGAATTCTTAATAACTGTAGCCACACACTTGGATAAAGAAGGGGCTCCGTGAACAATGGCATGACGACCTCTTGAAATGCAAGAGACACATTTTGTGACACTACCATGCAGTGTTCAAAAGCACAGGATAAGCAGGGACCATTCCCAACAGCAATAACTGTGACAGTTTTAGTCCTGATTAATACATTGGATTCTAATTCAGCAATGATTTATGCTACAATAAACCTGTTCATCTTTGAGATGCCACAAACTCTTTTTTGTTTATAAAGAAAGAGAATAATTGTAATGCTCATTAAAATGCACTGGACCATGGAGTTATGATGACTTGTAATGAATTAATAAGCTCCTTTGTGACAGGGTGGCTCATCAGAGCATGGTTGACTTCAGTTGCCAATGCCATCTTGTAATTGGGAAGATCAACAGCTGCCCATGCATACATCTTCTATGTAGTGGCCCCTTGTGATATGGCTTGCTTGGGAAGGTCAGAAAGGTTCCCATCCGTATGTGATTCTGCTTACTGTATGAAGTTTAATAGTTCAGAAGGTCACTTTTATAAAGGTAATAGGGTTATATTTTAACGGAATAGTTCACGGTGGTGCTTTAATAAGGCAATGAGTTGCAACCCAGCAAAACATACAGTATGTATTATCTTGCTCTTTTTGGATTGTTTTCCATTTATGTACTATTTTCTGCATTGCTTAATATACCATGTCTAAATCTCTATGGTTCACTTCAAATCTCCCTCGTCCTCGTCCTATTACGTGACTTATTAGATGTTTCATCCTATTGATGACATTGGTTTAGTATACAGTGTAATCCTTTCAGAGCCTCAGCAAGAAAAGCAAATTAAAAATAATGTAAATAAATAAATAAAATAGTGCCGAATTAAAAAGAAAATACATTTATATCCCAGGAAGTTCTAGGTTATTTTCCACAAACTTATATTCTGCTGTTTAGGAAGTCATTTTTCCCAAGGTGGATGGAAAAATTGTACCTTGCTGTTTTGGAACGGTAACTTTAGTCATGGAATTGACTGAGCTGTCTTTGTGAAGAGCATAAGGGCTCAAATACATGTTACGTGTGATGTAAGTCACACTTATGGTACACATAACCTTAGGGAACTCTAATTTCCAAGTTCTGTGGGGTTGGTTTCTTCTCACAGGCATGTCAAGGGGAGGAGGGGCTTCAACCTTCTCTCCTGTGCCATTTTCTGAAACCGAAACAGCCTTGAGGAGATCTGTTTGTCTCGCTCTGAGCCTCCACATGTTATAGTCAGTACCTGTGGAACCCCAGAGTGGGGCAAGCAGCCCATTTCTGTGCAGCCGGTTTGGCATGAGAAAACAGCACATCAGGGAAGACCTACCAGACCTGGGTCACACATAACATAACATTCCTGGGAGAGAAACAGATGGCACGTATATATACCCCACTTGCTTTGCTACCATGAGATCCTCTGAAGATGCCAGCCACAGATGCAGGCAAAACGTCAGGAGAAAATGCTACTAGAACACAGCCATACAACCTGGAAACCACACAACGCTCCAGATGGCATGTTCTTTGCAGATTTTGTTTCTATTTTCATGTATCTTCGAATAGTTAGTCAGGATTTGTGGGTGCACAATATTTGTCATAACAAGGAGGAATGGACAGCCCAATGGGTATATGGCACAGTGGCGCAATGGCAGATGACAAGAGGCTCACTCAAGGGCTCATTCCGCACATGCAGAATTATGAACTTTCAAACTGCTTTCAGTGCTCTTTGAAGCTGTGCGGAATGGCAAAATTCACTTGCAAACAGTTGTGAAAGTGGTTTGAAAATGCATTATTTTGCCTGTGCGGAAGAGGCCAAGGTTTCAAGGATCTCTTGATGCACTGGCTTAATTTTGTTATTTTTGATTCTGACTTGTCTACTGGACCTCCGGTTTAACGTAGACATTGCCTAAACTTAATTGAAGAATTTATGTATGCACAACTTGCCAGTTTTCAGATTCCTCTTTATTTTTCCTGTGTCGGTCACTGGTACTTGTTTTTGCTGATTAAAATCACAGCACAGAACCATTTTTGTGCAGTGTTTTGATCAACACAAGCATGTGCTTTAATAAGGACAATATGCAAACTGTGCATGTTCAGTAGTCACAGCAAAGATTAAAAAAGGCGGCCGGGGGGGCGGGGGGATGTAGCTCATTAATGCATGCCTGCCACACTGCATATGAGAAGAAATGAAAACTGGGCAAATGTTGGAAGTGTGCTAAACACCCACACTAATTGCCAAAGGAGTGAGTCCAAGTTCAGCTATAAAGGCAGCCTTACAGCTCCAGATGCGCTTCCAATAACACATCACAAGCCAAGATGTAGCCGAGAGTTGTTTATGCTCCACAGCGAAGCAGAATCCTAGAGGAACATGTTCCTTTTCATATGTATGAAGATCTTTATTACAAATCCTGCAGGATTGTCAGGATACCCTAGGAGATAAGATCTATAGGAACTTTTTAAAGACCATATGTTTTGGGGCTGGGATCATCACCTTGTCAGACTTTGAGAAACGCTGTGTCCAGCAGGAAATAACACGCACACATTTAAAATTCATAGAATGTTTTTCTGATTAATAATGCACACGCCATTCCTTTTCTCATTTTAAAATCTGTTTCAGGAAACAATTGAAGTCTTCCATTCCAGTTCGAAGATTTTTTTTTTCCTTTGAAGAAGACGGTCTTGGAACCTGGAGCAATTTTCCCACAGATCTAAGCTTTCACTACCAACACTGCTTTATAGTTTCCCTCCTTGTTTTCTGTTTTAATTTGAAGCACTATTAGGCTCCTCCAAACTCTCAGCTAAACACCTAGCAAAACAATATTTCCAGAACTGTCGTTTGTATATGATCAATAAAATTCCGGGTTCCACAATCCTCATAAACCAGCATTGATGTTATTTGGCTTTGAAATTGCAAAGCTGTGGAAGTCTTTATTGATTTTATTGCAAAATGTGACCAAGCAATTAAATGCTATTGCTTTAAAAAAATAAAGCAAAATACTAAATATCAAATATTTAATCTAAAAAGCATATACACCCATGAGTTAATTGTTTTTGCATAATCCGCAAATATACATATGGTCATATCCTACACTTAATCAATCATCTTACTTGCCTTAAAAGCAGGGTCAAATGGTCCTGAAGAAAATATGGGGAAAAATGATCAAAGTTTTTTTTCAATTTTACAACATGGTTTGGATTGCCAGCTCTGGCTTGGAAAATTCCTTGAGATTTGGAGGTTAATCCGGGAGAAGGAAATTGCTCAGGAGGTATATGATGCCATAAAGTTCACCCTCTGTAGATGCCATTTTCTCCAGAGGAACTGGCGGATATCCGTGGTAATTCCTAAAGATCTCCAAGCCTCACTTGGAGGCTGGTGATCCTAAAAAACACTGTATTTCAATTCTCCATAATCCTTAATGAAATCATTAAGGATGTGGTGATTCATCCCTCCATTTCCCCCCCTGTAAATTGCAGTAAATATGGGGTTCATGTCATTGCAACGTTAACACATTAAGGCATTAACACATTAAGTACTCTCTCTCTCTCTCTCTCTCTCTCTCTCTCTCTCTCTCTCTCTCTCTCTCTCTCTCTCTCTGTGTGTGTGTGTGTGTGTGTGTGTGTGTGTGTGTGTGTGTGTGTGTGTGTGCGCAGCAGGATGCACGTGCTTCATCTTCACTTCACTTGTGTCAGGATGGTAGTCATGGGGGTTTGGCTACCATGGGATCTGTGGATTTCAGCTATCCGATGCTTTTGCTGCTCTTTCTTTTTCCACAGCTGCCTTATCAGCCAACTGTAACCTTGACCGTCTGGAAAGTTGCTTCAGAGAAAGTTTCAATGTGTGTTTCACATGCGCGCATGCGGGGGGTGGGGGTAAATGGCATTCTATATTACCACTATTCTGAGAGCTTGAGCTTCAGAACAGGCTTGCAATAAAGCTTTGAACTTTTATAGGTTTGACTGTTTCGTTGTCAATGCAGGGGAGTTCTGACAACTTGGTCTTCATCTTCACTCCCCTCGATCTTGAGGACCAAGCATGATGCAGAAGGGGAAGTGTAAAGATACAAGGCAGGACTGGTTGCAAAAGGCTACTCTCAAGAATTTGGAGAAGAGTGTGATGAAACACTTCTGTGAGACTGTTCTTGTGCACTACGGCTGCAAGAAAGATGCAAATTGAGCATTTAGATGTAAAGAATGCCTTTCTACATGAAGAATAAAGGAAGAAGTCTTCATGGAACTACCCCCAGGATTTGAACAATACAAGGGAAAGCATCTCATGTGCAAACTGCAGAAGAGGATTTATGGAATAAAACAGGCAGCCTGGAGCTGGAACCAAAAACTTCAACAGATGCTTACCAAAGAAGGATTTGAACAACGCAAAGCAGAACCTTGTCTAAACTCAAGGTACAAAGACAACAGATAGATTTACATTCTGACATGTGGATGATCTGATCTTGTGCTATGAAAGCAAAGAGGACTGTGATGAAATAGTTCAGCATCTGAGCCAAGCATATGGATGTGAAATCTCTCATGAGAAACATTAGTGAAGATGGACTTGTTGACTTGCAGAACTGTCCTACAGAAGGAATGGCTGCAGATACATTCACCAAGCCCTTACCTGGAGAGAAGTTTGAAATTCCATGCAAAAAGATGAATCTTGTGGACTTTGCACACTAGATTTTGAGAAGAAGTGTTGGATGTAGCCGTGTCTAATGAGCAAAGGAACTGACAAGACCCATCATGGGGTGGGCAAGTGGTCAGCAAGAGAGGTCTGTAAAATTAGTGGCCCCTTCATCCTTTTGTGTCACCTCTTGTCTGTCCTTAGATGCCCTCAAGTCTAATACCCTGCATCTTCTTGGAGGTTAGTTGCAGACTCTTCCTAACTATCAGGATAGCAGCCTGCTGTCTTTCCCTCTTTCCTATCCTAAATGTACTTCCTAATAAACATTTACCTTTTATCTTTTAATCAGTGTGTTAGATCTCTGTGTGGTAGATCTCTGAAAACTGACTTTTTAGATACTCTCAAACCACTGTTGTGTGGGGGGATTATACAATGACAACACTCATTTTCATACATTTTTGGTACTTGTTTATATTAATTGGCTTCTTTTGATGTGAAAATGTTATGTTTCTATGCTTAGATGTCTCTTCCTTTAGTATATTTCTTGCCAGATTCCTGAAGTTAAAGTTGGTTAGTAAGAACTGACAAAGTTAAAAGTTATGTGTGAAATGATTCGTTGCATTCATCACCTTATCAGGGTCAGCATACCTACAGAGAAAAATAATGCTGATGATGTTCTTAGGAGTTCCCTCCTAAGGGTTCGTTCCACATTCCAAAGTAAATACTTGGAAGAAGAATTAAGTACCTTCCTTATCACATCCAAAAAGAGACAGCTGCCTCGGCCCCAGTGGTTTTGGGGGCTCGACCACTGGCAGTGTGGGTCTGTGAGGGACACATTATTAGTAACCAGAAGGTGATGGTTGGAAAAATTCAAAGTGAGTGGTTGGAAGAGCTGATCATTGGTAGTGTGGGTCTGTGAAATTAGGACCTGCTGATTAGTAACCACAAGGTGACAGCTGGAAAAAGTAGGGATGTTGTTGGGAAAACTGAGATCAGTTTGGGGTGCCTTTTGCCTCTTCCCCTACGCAGCCCTATGTTTGGAACTTGGGCAAAATTCCTTGGAACTTAAAGCCTGGCTTAGAGCTTTTAGATTTTGGCTGTGTCTTCATTATCTTCCATCTGAACATTCCCTTGTTTCCTTAATACTCCCAGTCACACAGGCTAACCCCTGGTTTTCTCTGATTGAAAATAAAATTGTATCTATCGGTTTGTCTCTCGAATCATTCTACTCTCTTTCCTGCTCAGAAGCGCACAAACTACTCAAAGACCATCTCTTAGGCCATTTCCGCACGGCCCCCCAGGCGCCCCCACACCGGCAAGAATTCTGCCGGCGTGGGGACGGAGGCCGTTCGCACGCAAGCGTGCGTGCGGCCTCAGGAGAGGCCGGCGGACGACAGGCCTCTGCCCCCTTCCCTTTCCCACTCACCTTGTCCCCGTCGTCGGCCTGCTGGCCTCCGAAGGCTTGCCCATGCTGCCCTCCGACCTCCAGGGGTCGGAGGACAGTGAGGGAGGGGCTTCGGAGGCCAGCAGGCCGGCGACGGGGACAAGGTGAGTGGGAAAGGGAAGGGAAACTCAGCGTTGTTCCCACGTCCCGGTGCTGTTCCACTGCGCCCGCTTGAAAGGAAACGCTGTTCCCTCAAAAACAACCCTTTAAAGGGTTGTTTTTTAGGGCGGCCTGACGCCGCCCTGAGGGAGGGGAAGGGCAGCCAGGTGGGTGCTGCTGCGTTTCAGCAGTGCCGCCTGTGCGAACGGCGGCCTGGGGGAGGCATTTTTACCACCCCCAAGCCGCCGTTTTTGGCCTTAGGCCATGCGGAAACGGCCTTAGATTGGGAATTTGCTGAACTGTATCTAGCAGCTAAAAGAACTTGCTCTCCCACACAATTTTTAATCCCATTTGAGCAGGGTCGTATGACCCACTACTTATATTTTCTAACTAGCACCTAGGCATTGATTGTGGCCGGTAGTGCAGAACTGGCTTGGCTTAGCCATGGCATCTTGACTCCTGCCGGACCATCCGGGAATGGCCCCGTTGCTCTCTCACCCACTGGCTTCAGACTCGGCCGGACGGGTAAGGTTCGAGGCTGCTGGTGGCGTTGGGGCAGTGTGGGCCTTCATGCCCATCTCAGAAGCATCCCCCAGGCACAGGGGCAGTGCTATAGTAGATAGGCAGGATGCAGGGGTGGCGGCCCACATTGGGGCATGATTGCGCACCCCTGGACATGCACCCCTGACCTCTCTAAGCTTTATTGCCAAATCTCCAGGAATTTCTCAACCTAGGATTGGCAACTTTTCCTCCTCTTTTCCTCCACTCTCCTTAATTCCACGTGTCTTTAAATCAGACCTGGGCATTATACGGCCCGCGGGCCACATCCGGCCCGCCGGATGACCCTGACTGGCCCCTGCTTTAGAAAAACCCATCATCAAAATGGCGGCCAGGAGAAGCGGCGCAAGACTGGGATTATTTTAAAAAGCCTCTCTCGGTCATTCACGCGCGCGTGCGCACTTCCCCCTCTTGGGACCCCCGCCTTCTGACGCAGGTGCGGTGTCAGGAACAGACTGGGAGGATCGCGAGAGAGTTTAAAAAAAGCTGTAGTTCTCTCCCCACCCTCGGAGCCCCGCCACATTGCGCAAGGGCCGTGAGAGGAAAAGGTGGCGAGGGTGGCGAGAGCGAGTGACTGTTGCTATGTGAACTGCCGCCAAAGGGCAAGGAGCGGGGAAGGGCTGACCTGAGCACGCCCCCTCTGGACAGGAGGAGGGCCCGGCCCTCCACAATTTTTTCTGTTTCTTATGCGGCCCCATGGAAAAAATAATTGCCCACCCCTGCTTTAAATGCTCCTTAAAGACTGTGATAGGAGAGGTGAGATCTATTTCTGGGGCCTGTAGTAGCCAGCTGCACAAGACGTTCTAATTTGGACTTTATGCAATTGTCTTTTCACCCTTCCAAAGTGAGTGTGAAATTCAGAAAAAAAATAGATTGAGGTAGTTTTTGTACCCAGCAGAAGCATATATAAAATAGTTTCATTACCTCTCTGACGATGCTTGCTTATTTTCCCCGGCAAAAACACACATTATTAGAAATCACACTTTTTTTGGCAGCTGTGCCCAGTTAAGCTCATTGCTTTAAGGCAAGAATGCTGTAGAAGTTAATATGATACAGACACGTGCCTCTGGATCAAAGAGAAAGAAAGATGAAGCAAGGTTTATTGACAGTTTTATACTGACGAGGTACCCTTCACAATGTCAATCCATTGCACATTTGGGCATATTTGTAATCATAGCTTTCAGAATATTTATGCAAGTGAATATCTGCACAGAAAAGGTTATTATTATATGCTCCTGTGTGGTGAACCAGAGGGACTAATGCCATGCCCTGCGTGGCAAGAAAGGAACACAGCAAGAAAGAGTTGTGCTTGAGAGGCCTGGCTTCAGACGCTGACCGACAATCCGCGCTTTACCCTGCTGCACCCCAACTGCTTGAAAAGGAAAAGAGGGAGGAAATGGAGCTGGCGGTTGTATTTGAACTGTGGACCAAGCCCAGAGGCTTCGGAGATCACAACACACCTTTTCCTCTTCCCTTTGAAAACATCTGGCCTCTGAGCTGGAAATGTAGCCCTGTGCCCTGAAAATGTGTAGCAAATTCCATTTTGCATCTCTGTGAGCTATTCTGCACAGGCCAAAGATAATGGGGTCCAGGGGGGTGAAAAAAGTATTATGAGGGAGACGTTCCCACAGAACTCGCCCCCCTCCCCAACACTTCTAACCCGTTCTATTTGGCTGAACCCAGGTTAAATGAAAGTCGCTAAATTATTGGCTTTCCCCCTTTAACTTGGGTATCAAATGCTTCCTGCTTGCCTTTGTTCACGCAGGCAAGCAGGAAACATTGTATTCCCCCCTTTCATCTACCCTTACAGTAGATTCTCCAGGCAGTCTGGCTGATTTCCACAAGGGCCAGGACTTACTCTGTCCTGGCCCTGACCTGGTGGAATGAGCTCCCAAGGGATTTGAATCAATTCTACAGAGCTTGTAAGACGGAGCTCTTCCACCAGGGCCTGGCCAATTGGCCATGCTGGTAGGGGCTGATGGGAATTGTAGTTCCTGAACATCTGGAGAGCCGCAGGTTCCCTACCCCTGCACCAGGCTGTCCCAGGAACCCAGCCAGGTTAACAACAAGTATTATTGGCCTCCCATGGGTGGGGATTTGGGACTGAAGTTGCCATCTTTTATCTGTTTTGGGGTTTATTGTATTTTAGAGCTGCTATTTATTGTGGCTTTTAACTTCTATGTTGTATTTGTGTTGTATGCTGCCCTGAGTCCTTCAGGGATAGGTGGGGTAGAAATGTAAAAATAAATAAATAAAAGTGAATTCTCTTGGTAGCCGCCATTTTGTGTTAGTAAGGCCCCTGAGCCCTTCAGGGGAGGGCAGATATAAATTGAATAAACTAAACAGCACAGGTAGACTAGGTTGCAGTCAGGATAAAGTAACCAGCTCTCCTGTTTTCCTGTTCACATGTCTCTGGCCATGCAGCTATCGTGTCTTTGCACTGAGGTTGCTATCGTGTCTTTGCACTGAGGCGTGCCTTTTTAAAATTTACCTCTCTTTGCTGCATAACTACACTGGAAGTCACAATTGGACCTCCACAGCCATGATGACATCTCACAATGCGATGAAACTTCCCTGTGACTCCACGTGGTTATGCAGCAGAGAAGTGGGAATTTTGAAAAAGGAAAGTGCACCCGATTAAAACGCCTCCCACACAGCCGTTTGCTTGCAAGTGGCTGCAACCCAGGTTTTAAGAAAAGAATTGAGGATAGTGCAGTTCTAAAAAAACCTGGTTTGGGGGATTTAACACAGGGCAGCCTCGCTTTAGGGGAGGGATCTCTGCAAAGTTCCGCCCCGAAATGGTTTTTTAATTGTCCATAGCCCAAGTTTATTGGCCCATGCAGAAGGGACCTGAGTGTGTGTGAGGGGATTCTTGGGTAGGTGAGGGGATTCTTGGATGACTGTTCTCAGGGAAACACAGCGTTTCCTGTGTGAACCATACCATATCCTTGTCAGAATCCCAAAAACTGAAACAAACTCATGCATAAGAACAGCAGTTTATTGAGTATCGAGGATCTTCTTTGGTCATGCCAGAACTGAGGTTTGCCCACACAAAACCCAGTAGTTAAAGTAGCTTGCACCCCCCCTCCTCCTGGGAAAGCGCGCCCAAAAGGAACTGTGAAAGAGATAACAGTAGAGACAGCCAGGCACTGACCTTAAGCAGCACCTGGTACAGTATAACATCATACAGAAGACAGTTGAAAGTCAGTTAGAAATGCAATTAATCCATTCCACCACCCCCAGCATACAGAAAGCAGCAATAGCAAAATCCCCATAATAACAGGTCTCCTGACATTCCGCTCCCTCTAATTATTAATTATTAAATTATTTGAATCCCACCACCAGAACTGGTTGTTAAATAATTTGAATCCCACCACTAGATATTTACTGGTCCTCATACACTTGATCCAGCTTTACTAGGAAGATAAATTAAACAGTAATATTATTTTTTCCCATTCTACACATTATTTTATGTGTCTAGCAAATCCTTTCTTCCCTTGTAATGTCTAGGTCTTCTATAGTTTCCCCGTTCATAGGAGAGTATGAATACACCGTATTCCACTTATTCCAGTAGACAGAGAACTGCTACCGTGTTTCCCCAAATATAAGACAGAAAAGAGGACAATGGCCCCGTTCAATATAAGACAGTGTCTTATATTAATTTTTGCTCCCAAAGATGCGCTATGTCTTATTTTCAGGGGATGTCTTATTTTTCTGTATTCTGTTCGTTGGGCATGCTTCCAAACAAAAACTTTGCTATGTCTTACTTTCGGGGGATGCCTTATATTTCGCACTTCAGCAAAACCTCTACTATGTCTTATTTTTAGGGGATGTCTTATATTCGGGGAAACAGGGTATAATTGATGATAATAAAGGTCTGTCAGCTCACAGTTGACTTCTGGCAAACCCTCACACGAAGTTTTCAGTGCAAAAGCTCCACAAAGGTGGTTTATCATTACCTTCCTTTGCAGAGCAACCCAGGTCTTTCTCGTTGATCTCCCATCCAAATACTCGCCATGGCCAACCCTGTGTAGCTTCCAACTCTAATAAGTTAGGGTGAGTCAGGACTATTCAGGTTGCTTATTCTGGGTTGGTTAACTTTTAATTAATTATTGTTGGGGGAGGTCTAACTTTGATCTCCCCCTCCCATCCTAACTTTTTAAAGTTTAAAGTTGATGCTTCAGTAATACCGAGATCACCTTTCTCTCTGATGTGCTATTGAGAGTGAACATAAAAACATTTCCTTGTCTTCGACTATGCACAGTAGACCAGAGGCCTTAGAGCAGAAGCTATTCATTCATTTTTAGAAATGAAACCAGTTCATAATTTCATCTCATACTTGTTTTGTCAACACTGCCTTCCATGCTGAAAACTGACCTTCGTTTCTCTCACATGACAAGACTATAAACTATTTCATTTTTATGTGGTGGATTAAATTCCACATTATTGCTTCTCCTACAATATGATTTCAGTCCGTGCATCGCTCGGTGGCACGGTGGCCAGAGTTCTCACTGGTGACAGTAAAAAGAGTATTAACTCACACCAATGTGGCTACAAAGGAAGGTGCTTTGAAAGTCGTTCACAATATGGACACTCTGTGGAATAGAATTCTTTTCATTGCCAAAAATGTTCTCAGAGAAAAGAGGTACTTTTAGGGTGTTAGAACAGATAAAGAAGGGCTGGAGATAAAGAAGGCCTTTCCTCTCTTAATAAAGTCAAATAAATAGAACCTGGATTGAGAATGGGTTCAGATACCTGTTCAGAACTACTCAGAGGCCTTGATCAAGTTACTTCACAGGATTTTTGTAAGAGTAAAATGTGATGATCGGGAATGCTAGAATACCCTCTGGCTCAGTTCACACATTGCTTATGGGCAGATGACGGTCCAGCCAACCATTTATCTGCCCCTGAAGAGACCTTGAATGTATCCAGGTCTAGTGAAAAGAGGACAGCGACCCCGTTCAAACTGTCATCATCCATTTTAGCAACCAGTTGCTTATGGATTTTTTTGGGTGTAATTTCAGACACAACCATTCTGGTTCCTGACTGCTAACAGATTTTTTTTTAAAAAAGCCTTTTACACAAAGCTGTTTGCGTCCTGTTTGCAAACCGGAGTCGAGCCAGTTTTACACAAACCGCTTTCTCTCATTTCAGCTCTTCTTTGCACTTCTGAATCGCTGTGGTTTGCTGCCAAAAATGTCTGCAGCTCCTCCGAAAGGGCCACGCCCCCCTCGCCCCCTGCTGTTTTTCACAGCGTGCTAGATTTCACATTTTTTTAAATGTCAAGAAAAAGAACGCACCACAGAAAACAGCATAAAAAGTGGCACTGTTTGAAATGGCCGGAGTGCTTCAGGACATTTTAGAGATGCCTCATTAATGGATTGAAATATGCTGCTTGAACACCCCTCAGCCCCACCCCTGTCGCTGGGAACTGGGTCAACAACAGACTGCATCCAGTTCAGGGCCACAAGGTGAACGGCGTCACTGACTGTACTAGTGAACAACAGCATTTCCATCTTGTCTTTAGCTTGTTAGCCCCCATCCAGAAAACTACAGACTTCAGTCAACTATTAAAAGCATCTGTTGGCTCGCCTAGGTTGAACAAAAAAGAACTACTGTTTTATTCCTTGGTGGGGGGGGGGGGAATGGAAAGGCACCCCTCCCACACATCTAGGCTGGCTGGTCGTGATCCTTTACCTGGGAGTAAGTTAGGTTGGTGGCAATGGGTGTCGCTTCTGAGGAAACCCTCTGAGGGGTGTGACGCAGCCATTCAAAGTATGTCATGGTTGCTGTACCAAGCTTACTCCTGAGTAATGCGTGCCTGGTTTTCTTAACTGTAACCGCAGAATTCAGGGAATCTAGGGTGCCTGGCCCCTGCCTCCCCTCCCTTGCATGTCACCCTTCATTCTCTTCCCTCCCTCACTTCTCTTCCCTTGCATGCCACCCCTCCCCCTCCCTCCCTTCCCCTCTGCTAGGGTGGGTGGGTCATATCAAGATGCTGGGCCCCCTGCCTCCCCTCCCTTGCATGCCACCCCTCACTCTCTCCCCTCTCTCACTTCTCTTCCCTTGCATGCCACCCTTCACTCTCCCTCCCTTCCCTCTCCCTTGTGTGTATGTGTGTGTATATGTTTCACTTCCACTCAAGTTACTGCCTATGTACTGTTTCCACTGCTCATATTTGGCCATCTGAGTGAACATTCTAAGGGTGACAGTTACACACAGGCAGCTGCATGTCCTTCACCATGGAGCACCAGGAAAAAGGCGTTTTACCTGGGCCAGGTGTGAAACTTCAGGTAAGTGAACATCTAAAAACACTCTCACCTGGCTGACTATGGTGGCTGGGAATTTTCAAAGGAATTGGCCCAGCAGTTACTGAGTTATACTATCATCAACAAAAACACTGTTAGCTTTTTATATATATAGATTTCCAGCAATCAGAACAGCTGCAAGCATTTCTGTAGGACACATCAATGTTCAATCCCTTCTAGTCCAGCCTCTGCCCTGGCTGTGGGACGGAGAGTGTGCTAGTTGCCATCACAGACAAGCTCCGGTTGCAGCTAGATCAAGGTGGGTCAGTGCTGTTGGTGCTATTAAACCTCACTGTCGCTTCTGAATAGTCAATTTGTCCTTTTGACCCACCACCTTGCCAAGGCTGGGATTTGGGGTACAGCCAGTGGTGGGATTCAGCCAGTTCACACCACTTCAGCAGAACCAGTTGTTAAAATAGTGCTTGTATACAACCAGTTGTTAAATTATTTGAATCCCACCACTGGGTACAGCTCTGAAGTGGCTGGCCACATTTCTCCAGAACTGGGGTCAGCAGGTGTCACTTGTGGGAATGGTGTCTGGACAACACCTACTCCGCAGCAGTGGCGTAGGAGGTTAAGAGCTCGTATATCTAATCTGGAGGAACCAGGTTTGATTCCCAGCTCTGCCGCCTGAGCTGTAGAGGCTTATCTGGGGAATTCAGATTAGCCTGGGCACTCCCACACACGCCAGCTGGGTGACCTTGGGGTAGTCACAGCTTCTCGGAGCTCTCTCAGCCCCACCTACCTCACAGGGTGTTTGTTGTGGGGAGAGGGGGAAGGGCAAGGAGATTGTCAGCCCCTTTGAGTCCTCTGCAGGAGAGAAAGGGGGGGATATAAATCCAAACTCTTCTTCTTCTTCTTCTTCTTCTTCATGTACAGAGTGCCACAGGTGTCTCTTCTTTTCTCGATGTTGTTTAATATCTATATGCAGCCCTTGGCTAAGCTGGTCCAGAACTTTGGTCTGGGTTGCCACCAGGGGAGAGCAGGATAGAAATTTAATAAATGAATAAATAAAGCCCCGATTTTAAAACAAACTTCTCTTCTCCTATAGCTGAGAGAGTGAGAGAGAGCAAGAGGAGGGGAAAGAGGGGGAGAGAATGTCAGCTCTGGTCTTGGGACTACTTTTGCCCATAATGGGCATGGCCACCGCTGCCTTCCGCCCTTCTAAGGGAAGGTGTGATGGGAAGAAGAAGAAGAAGAAGAAGAAGAAGAAGAAGAAGAAGAAGAAGAGGAGGAGGAGGAGGAGTTTGGATTTATATCCCCCCTTTCTCTCCTGCAGAGGACTCAAAGGGGCTGACAATCTCCTTGCCCTTCCCCCCTCACAACAAACACCCTGTGAGGTGGGTGGAGCTGAGAGAGCTCCGAGAAGCTGTGACTAGCCCAAGGTCACCCAGCTGGCATGTGTGGGAGTGCCCAGGCTAATTTGAATTCCCCAGATAAGCCTCCACAACTCAAGCGGCAGAGCTGGGAATCAAACCCGGTTCCTCCAGATCAGAGTGCACCTGCTCTTAGCCACTGCTCTTAGCCACTACGCCACTGCTGCTCCCACACACGCCAGCTGGGAGCCCTCTTCCTGCCAGCAATGGCGGCTGTGCTAATTCATGGCCGCTCTTTATTCTTATTTTTAACATCACAGCTGCCAGTTCTTTAGCTGGTTGTTGAGCTTTCATTACAATTCGAGCCTCATCGAGACGCCCAAGGCATTGTAATGTATCGGCATCGTATTCGTGTCTCAATTTCATTGCGGAGATAGCTGAGAGTTCCCAGTAGAACGTATTTGTTGTGCTCCCCGTGGGGCCTTTTATCTATCATGTATTCATGCAATTGTTCCCGATTTATGTAACTCTTTCTGACTATGCCAATAAAGGCGTATGTATGTATGTATGTATGTATGTATGTATGTATGTATGTATGTATGTATGTATGTATGTATGTATGTATGTATGTATGTATTCGTGTGGCTCCCAGCAGGGCTGCCTTCTGAGTCTGTCAGATTTTGATTTGGTCTATTTGAAGATGTTTCAAGTGCCGCTCTAATGGTAGTGGTGGTGGTGATGATGATGATGATTTCATCAGTTTCAAGGGCTTTTAAAATTTGTTTTGAAACAAATTTGTCATGCCTTGCCTTGCCTTCTAAGTTTTGCTGTGCACAAATGACTGAGAAATACTTTAAGTAACTCAAAGAAAAAGTGGCGCAGATACCCGGTCGTGGACTGTTTGTTTGTTGTGCTGGTCAGCAACCTGCCCCAGCTGCCTTCAGCACCAAAGAGGTTTAAGGGTGATGCTCACTGATGGCTTTAGAGAGTTCAGTTCACAAACACATCCACCGTCTCATGTTTAGCTCATCCAGGCCAGGCATTCACTCGCAGTCTTGGCAAAGGACCAAGGAAAGCTGCAGGGAAGCAGGCAGGTGGCTGACGGAGCCCACCGAGCCACCGGAAGGTCAAGGGCATGTGGAACCGCAGCAGGAGTTGCAAATCAAGCTTTCAGCTAAGCAGAAGGTGCCAACGGTGCCCTTATTGGGGGGGGGGGGGTGATGTGCACTCCCAGAGTTCTACAGCCAACTGTTGAGGAATTCTTGTCTAGCACAATCATATCTATGGTGGATTCCACAAAGCATATGTCTAATGGGTTGCAGCCAGGAGCAGCAGTGGTGTAGTGGTTAAGAGCAGGTGTACTCTAATCTAGAGAAACCAGGTTTGATTCGCTGCTCTGCTGCCTAAGCTGTGGAGGTTTATCTGGGGAATTCAGATTAGCCTGTGTACTCCAACATACAAGAAATGGAAGGGGTGTGTGTGGAATTACTAAAGAGGAATTTAAACAAATAGTCAAGACATATAGGGAGAAAGTGAGAAAAGCTAAAGCTCACAATGAGCTCAGACTTGCGAAAGATGTTAAAAATAATAAAAAGGGCTTTTTTGGCTATGTCTGTAGCAAAAGGAAGAAAAAGGGTATGAGAAGATGGTGAAATTCTAACAGGCAACAGAGAAAAAGAAAAACTACTCAACACCTTCTTTGCCTTGGTTTTTTCCCAAAAGAAAAGCAGTGCTCAACTGGGGGGAAATGGATCAGAAGATACAATAAGGGAAATTCAGCACAGAATAAATAAAGAACTAGTACAGGAATACCTGAATACTTTAAATGAACTCAAAGCTCCAGGGCCTGATGAACTACATCCCACGGTGTCCGGATGTGTGCCATGGGGGAAGGGAGGCTGTTGGGTTATTGCTGTGTTCTGCTGTTCTGTGTTGCTGTTCTGTACTGTTGCTTCCCACAGGTGTCTTATCTGCCTTTGTAACCTTGGCAGTAACTTGTAATGAAAGTTATGCTGTTCAGCTTCTCACATGGGGGGGGGGGGGCACACTGATGTATGTTATTGTCTGTTCTGAGAGAGTGGCTCAGAACAGACTTTTGCCTTCTTTCTGCTTGGAGAGAAGTGACTAGTGGGGTGCCACAGCGTTCTGCCCCGGGCCCAGTGCTATTCAATATTTTTATCAGTGACTTGGATAATGAAATAGAAGGCATCTTAATCAAATTTGCAGATGATGCCAAATTAGGAGACGCTAATACCCTGGAGGACAGGGGCAGGATTTAAAATGATCTGAACAGATTGGTGAACTTGTGAAAATGTTGAAAGAGTTATTGTGAACCAAACTGGATGAGATTCCAATCCAATTCAAAAACCTTTATTAGGCATCAACCAGAAGTTCCATACATTCCAAGTACAAAAACAGGATCATTGTTACATATCATGTAGAACATGGATTAAAAATGTAGCAACTGCTTCAGAAATTTCTACATTAGGGCTGTTCAATAGCTTAGACATTTTTAGTTTGTCTGAGAGAAACATAAATTCTAGAGGTAGTAAAGCTCCCAGATCGGTTCTAATATCATTATACCTTGAACAGTAAAGCAGGATATGAGGGATTGAGTCCATAGCGTTGGGACAGTACCGACAGCAACGGTCACTTTGTGGGATGTTAAGGAAAAGACCTTGAAGATAGACAGAGGGGGAATGAGTTGCACCTTGCTCTTGTCATGACCCATCTGCACTTATGATTAATAAGCTGTTCTAAGTATACAGCAGGGCTAGATTTCGGGGGGGTGTGGATGAGATTATAAAAGCCCTGTCAGTGGAGTCCCAGGATTTCCCCCTCCCATTGTAGATAGTCTGGATGCATGAAAACCTAAGATGGGCACCGCTGGATCTGACCTGAGGCTCATTTAGCTCTGCATCCTGTTTTACACAGGGTCTGGCTTGCATCTGGACTGTTGCATGAGTGGGATTAAGCCTTCTCTGCCATGTAGTTTTCCTTACACTGAACCCCCTGTGGGACTACTTTGTTAGGAGTGATCATTCGAAAAATCTGAATTTTTTTAAAAAATGGAAAAAGGCCATTTTGGCTTTTTCAGGGTGGGGTTTGCCCCCCAAAAGCCAGTAAATTTTGTCTTTATTGGCTTTTAAGAACATAAGAACAATCCAGCTGGATCAGACCAGAGTCCATCTAGTCCAGTACTCTGCTACTCGTAGTGGCCCACCAGGTGCCTTTGGGAACTCACCTGCAGGATGTGAAAGCAAGAGCCTTCTGCGGCTGTTGCTCCCGAGCACCTGGTCTGTTGAGGCATTTGCAATCTCAGATCAAAGAGGATCAAGATTGGTAGCCATAAATCGACTTCTCCTCCATAAATCTGTCCAAGCCCCTTTTAAAGCTATCCAGGTTAGTGGCCATCACCACCTCCTGTGGCAGCATATTCCAAACACCAATCACACGTTGCGTGAAGAAGTGTTTCCTTTTATTAGTCCTAATTCTTCCCCCCCTTTTCTGGCGGCCTTTGGGGTTAGGAGAAGATCAGGGATTCTGATCTCTGCAGGCAGCCCTCTCTCCCTCCCAGCTTACAAAGTTGATTCCAATTTTGCAAGCAGGGAGGGGGTCCCTGCATTCAGCTGTGCGGGGCTTGTACTTTTCCGTTTTGGCTTTAAACATCCAAAAAAATGTTCAGGGAAGTGGAAAAAACAGGTACAGGGTATTGGCTTCTTTCAGTTTTCCCAAAAACGTTCATGTTTTTTAAAGCTGAACTCTAAAATTACCCCCCTGAAAAATTGATCAGTCCTGTGCTTTATTTCCAGACTGGATCAATTGGAAAGGCCCCGAATGAGGACTGTTAATCCAGCCCTGCCAACCGACCAAATCCTCAAGCATCATGTTCACTCCAGGTTCAGAATGAAAACTTGTCTCTTAGTTATTCCACTTCAAGAATAGCTTAGCTTTTTCCCCAGGGGGGGCCCACAGCAGCTTACATGGTTTCCCTCTCTTTTCTTTTATCCTCCCAATAATCCTGTGAGGTAAATTGGAATGAGAGTTTGCAACTAGCCTCAGTTGACCCAGGCAGCTTCCACGGCACAGTGGGGAGTAGAACCTGAGGTCTTCTTCCAGATTCTAGTTTCACACTCTAATCACAACACCCTGCTGGCTTTTATTCGGTGGGAAAAAGTGTCCAAAATGTCTATAAAAGTTAGTTTATTCAATTTAGTACCCAGCCCTCCCCGGCTGAAGCGGATCTAACGCACATGTTTAAAATGCAATAAATCAACATCAATAAACAAGTGATTAAAACAATCCCCCTGTGGCATTTCCCCTAGTTGCCCCGACCCTGCAGGTGGCTGTGCCAACCCAACTTTCCCTGACCTGGGGGTTGGACTCCCCAGACGATGTTACATTAGCTTGGCCCTGAGAGCCAAGGAACAGTCTTGCCCACAGGGCGCCTTGCGTGAGGACACGCCTTGCACCCTCCTCCCGTACCCTGGCCTGGGGTCCTGGTGCCGTTTGCCAGAGCCACCGGCTTGCCTGACCCCCCTCCCTCTCACTCTCTCTGTTTCCTCACAGAAGAGAGCCCACTGATTGTTTCTTCCCTTCTCCGGCTTCCTTGCCCCACCCTGTTGTGCTTCACAGGGGTGGGGTGGGTGTGCAGCCGGTGTAAAGCCCGGGGTTCCCCAGCCTGTTCCCCCACAGTGCTGGGCAGCAGCCCCTTCTGAGCTCCTTGCCTCTCTACCCTTCTCTCCCTGTTCCTTCTTCACCACTCCCTTCCCCTGCCAACACCCTCCCCAGTCCCTGCTGCAGCGGCAGCCCCGGAGGCCTCTTTTCCTTCTCCTTTTATCTTGTTCAGTCCCACCTCCTGGGCCCAGCTGCAGCTCATCACTCTCTCTCACAGCCACTGGCGTAATGCCCATTGGGCAAGGTGGGCAGCTGCCCAGGGCATCACCTTGTGGGGGGCATTAAAATGCTGGGTTCGTTTTTGGGTATTTTAGTGGTTTTCTATTTTTGGCCTGCAGGGAGCGCAGTTTTTAGGCTAGCGGCACCATAATTTCAGCGTTTCATCAAGAGGCTGTCCTTATGCTACCCTCCAAGTTTGGTGAGGTTTGGTTCAGGGAGTCCAAAGTTATGGACTCCCAAAGGGGGTGCCCCTATCCCCCATTGTTTCCAATGGGAGCTAATAGGAGATGGGGGCTACAGTTTTGAGGGTCCATAACTTTGGCCCCCCTGAACCAAACTGCACCAAACTTGGGAGGTATCATTAGGGAAGTCTCCTGCTGATACCCTGAAAGTTTTGAGACTGTGCCTTCAGAAATGTCCCCCCCCCCACAGCCTGCAACCCCCATTGACAGCAATGCAGAAAACTCAATGCAGAACAAAGATTCTTGGGCAAATTTCTAGGATGTTCCTGCAGGGGGTGCATTTTTGGATGTATCAGCACCAAAATTTCAGGGTATCATCTGGAGATGATGGCACCCCCCCCCCCAGTTTGGTGCAGTTTGGTTCAGGGGGGCCAAAGTTATGGACAGTCTCCTGATGATATGCTGAAATATTGGTGCTGATATGTCTAAAAATGCACCCCCTGCAGGCACCAGTGTCCTGGTGCAAAACAAATTTGGTCATGGTGGAGTGGCCGCCCATGGGGGGGCATCCAATCCTCCAGGGTTCTTGCTCCAGGAGCTTAAAGTTTGCCTCAGAGGCTGCCCTCAAGATACGCCCTGCTCACAGCCAGTTCAGCTGTGAGAGGCCCCTCCCGGCCAGCTCTCACTCTTCTGGCTGTTATCCTGCTGTCTCTCCCTTTGCCAGCTCTTGCCCTGCCTGCTGTGCTGAGTCCGGGCGCTGGGGACATGGCCGCGCCCGGACACCCAATAATATCAGCAATGGCAATTTGAACCATCTTACCCACAGCACATTCTCAAATTCTCTCCCTAATTTTACAAGATCTTTTGGGTGTGGAAGGGTTATCCAAGAAAGCCACCAAGAAGTGTCCTCTTGCAGAGTATGCATGAAGACCCAGCATGCCTCTGGAAGAAACATAAAACTGAGGACCCCGCCCAAGAGCTACAGTCAGTACTGGCATAAGAGCAATTGGAAGAGGATGCGTCATCTTGGCCCATGGAGAAAATGGGGAAAAGAAAGTGTGACAAATTGTTTATATTCCCCCCATGTGACTATTGGTGATTTTCTCTGGTAAATGCCTGGCCTGTGCCTGATGGCAGTGGCGGGCATTTGCTAAGGGACCTGTTTTGCTTTAATTTCTGCAGGTGTCCGGTTATCACACTCTCCTTTGCCAGCAGCCTTGGCAGGCCAGATGTGTCGATCTTATCATATGTGATGTGTGAAATGTTCCCAGCCTGGCAGTGATTTGTAGAAGAAGAAGAGTTGGATTTATATCCCCCCTTTCTCACCTGCAGGAGACTCAAAGGGGCTGACAATCTCCTTCCCCTTCCCCCCTCACAAAAAACACCCTGTGAGGTGGGTGGGGCTGAGAGAGCTCCGAGAAGCTGTGACTAGCCCAAGGTCACCCAGCTGGTGTGTGTGGGAGTGCACAGGCTAATCTGAATTCCCCAGATAAGCCTCCACAGCTCAGGCGGCAGAGCTGGGAATCAAACCCGGTTCCTCCAGATTAGATACACGAGCTCTTCACCTCCTACGCCACTGCTGCTGTAGTGGGAATCGAGTGAGCCATTTGTCTACAGGGGGGTGAGGAACTTTGGGGATATAGGCAAGAAGTTTTGCGTGGGATCTTCAGAATCGTCTTTGCTGATTTTTACTTTACAACTCAAAATAAAGACTTTAGAACAAATCTACAGTTTCTATTATTTTCGGACCCGAGGTCAGCAGAGTAGAGCAGAGCTACCCATAGTAGATAAGGAGGTCTAGTAGTCCAACTGCATACACTCAGCAGCCTCCCACCTTCTTAGGAATAAGACACTTCACACAACATGTTCTTTCCACAGGAGGGCTTTACTTGATAGTTGCAGCATAACACTATACAATACACCGTGCAAAGTTCTAAGCTACATAGGACTAAGCAGTAAGCACTAAGGTAAGTAAGAAGCCTAAAGATACATACAGAGTTCTATACACTGCCTTTATAATGTTCAAGCTAGCACTTTGCCCAGCAACAGTCTTCTGTTTCCACGATCTCTGTAGATCGCAGTCATGGGCCACAATAAATCAATTAACTTGTTTCACACTCCAGCTATGAAGAAGAAGAAGATGAAGAAGAAGAAGAGGAGGAGGAGGAGTTGGAGTTGGATTTATATCCCCCTTTCTCTCCTATAGGAGACTCAAAGGGGCTTACAAACTCCTTTCCCTTCCCCACTGGCAACAAACACCCTGTGAGGTAGGTAAGGCTGAGAGAGCTCAGAAGAACTGTGACTAACCCAAGGTCACCCAGCTGACGTGTGTTGGAGTGTACAGGGCTAATCTGAATTCCCCAGATAAGCCTCCACAGCTCAAGCGGCAGAGCAGGGAGTCAAACCCGGTTTCTCCAGATTAGTGTACACCTGCTCTTAACCACTACGCCACTGCTGCAAAGGAGAATCATTTGAGGTCCCCACAGGAACCTCAGAGTGTCTTATCTGGCTTGGTCTTCCATCAAGTTCACAGCAGACGATGCAGCTTTGGACAAGCCCAATGGATTGTGAAGTGGTTAGATGGTTGGTCTGGATCTATAAAGCTCACCAGGGACGGGCTGGGCCCCTGTGGAATGTTGACGTTCTAGGGTTCAACACTTGGCATCTCCAGTTAGAAGGACGAGGCTGTAGATGATGTGAAAGACCTCTACCTGAGCTCTGGGAGCATTTGCCAGTTTGAGAAGGCAATTTGGGCTGTGATGAACCAGTGCTCTGATTCAGTACAAGGCAACTTCATGCTGGGACGGTCAATCTCTCAAGGAATGCTCTTGATGGCCAGTGCCGCAACAAGCCACACCCAGTCAAGACTCACACCTTGGACAGAGCAGCTGGGGCAGGATGCAGGTTACTGTCCATCCTCAGATACAACTAGGTGTCATCTGCACACTGATGGCAACCCAGTTTGAACCTCCTGAGCAGCAGTGGCGTAGGAGGTTAAGAGCTCATTTATCTAATCTGGAGGAACCGGGTTTGATTCCCCGCTCTGCCGCCTGAGCTGTGGAGGCTTATCTGGGGAATTCAGATTAGTCTGTACACTCCCACACATGCCAGCTGGGTGACATTGGGCTAGTCACAGCTTCTCGGAGCTCTCTCAGCCCCACCTACCTGACAGGGTGTTTGTTGTGAGGGGGGAAGGGCAAGGAGATTGTAAGCCCCTTTGAGTCTCCTGCAGGAGAGAAAGGAGGGATATAAATCCAAACATATGTTCCAGTTCAGTGGAAGTTTCAGGACTCCGCAACGATGTGATACGTACAGTTCACTGTCCAAAGAAGCCATTTTCTTCAGAGGAATTGACCTCTGTAGTCTGGAGATCAGTTGTAATTCTGGGAGATCTCTGGGCCTAGTCTCTAAGTCTCTTGAACGTGGAAATAACAGAGTTTATTTCTTGCAACGCGTAGAGTAACAATAGAAAGCAGGATCTGAGCTAGAGAGCTCAGATCCAGGACCTGTATCCTTCACCCCCCCCCCCCCCCCGTTTCATCCCACACCAAATGTCCACTACAGTTTCTACAACATTTACACTACAGAGCTTCAAAGAACCTGGGAACCGTTCACACCTTCTTGCAGATGAGCTGGTGCCAGGAGGTTGCCAGGAAGGGAAGAGGGAAACAGGAAAGCATTTACAGGAAAACATTTGCAATTCCCACACAGCAAGACATCTAGGCACTGACAGGCATGGTCCTGACAGTTCAGTCCTTGAATTGGCAGGAGAATCTTAGTGGACGAACCAGTTTGCAGGGCTCTGGCCACTTCCTCACATGCAGAATAATGCACTTTCAATCCACTTTCACAATTGTTTAAAAGTGGTTTTTTCTATTCTGGACAGTAAAATCCAGCTGCAAAGTGCATTGAAAGTGGATTGAAAGTGCATTATTCTGCATGTGCTGAAGGGGCCTCTGATTCTTGCACTCAATGTCTTGGGTTCCACAGTACCACAGAAGACCCTGTTCCTAGAGAGACCCTTCTTGCTGCAGGTGCAGAGGAATGATATTTGTGCCATAGGGTGCTGATGGTGGTGGTTGTCCAGAAATGACAGTGCCTCTCAGCATGGCCCCTTTGCAGTCACATCCCTTCTGCCACTGAGGGCTGCTTCTAAAAGAAGAGAACATATAGCGCATTGCTATGGCTTCTCTTACTTGTAGTTTCCTTGATCCTCTCTGAGCAGCGCCTCACCCCACGAAATCCATTTGCATTACAGATTATTTGACCTCTTTTTTACTTGCTACATAAATTCATCAACTTGCATACCAGGGAATTAATTAATGCACTCCTATCTCACAGATCAGCAGAAGGTCTGCATCCCCTTCAATTCCCATCTCCTAAGATTTACATATCCTTGAAACTATTACCAGGGATGTAAATATACTGTTTGCACTTGGCCAGCATGTACCTAATAGCATTTCCCCCCCTATTAGAAATTCCATGCACAATTTTAACGTGAGGGTGGGGGTGGGAATGTGGAAACCTCAAACAGATGCAGGGTGCTTTTACCGAACAAAGATTTCTCAGTCTGACCACTTTCCAGCTGGGGGAAAAAGTTATGTCGAGTGGTTTATATGAATAAGAAGTGGTTACTGTATTACATGCAAATACATCTTACAGATCTTTACTGCCTTAGAACAATATCAGCTCTTGGGAAGCAACATGTGTGGAGAAGCAGGGAGAGGAAAAGAGGGCTGCTTTCTCCTCTTCCCTCTGTCCTTTAACCTGCTCTCCCATGCAGGGGGGGGGGGGGATTTCAAATTTCTCACTCTTGCTGTTTCAACCTGAAAAAAACCCTGTTCTGATTTTGCTTCTCCTTTCTGCAAATTGAATTCATGGGAGCAGCAGTGGCGTAGGGAGCAGCAGTGGCATAGGAGGTTAAGAGCTCATGTATCTAATCTGGAGGAACTGGGTTTGATTCCCAGCTCTGCCGCCTGAGCTGTGGAGGCGTATCTGGGGAATTCAGATTAGCCTGTAATAATTCCTACAATACTTTAGCCAGGTGACCTTGGGCTAGTCACAGCTCTTTGGAGCTCTCTCGGCCCCACCCACCTCACAGGGTGTTTGTTGTGAGGGGGGAAGGGCAAGGAGATTGTCAGCCCCTTTGAGTCTCCTACAGGAGAGAAAGGGGGGACATAAATCCAAACTCCTCCTCCTCCTCCTCCTCCTCCTCTTCCTCCTCTTCCTCTTCTTCTTCTTCTTCTTCTTCTTCTTCTTCTTCTTCTTCTTCTTCTTCTTCTTCTTCTTCTTCGCCCCTTTGAGTCTCCTCCAGGAGAGAAAGGGGGGATATAAATCCAAACTCTTCTTCTTCTTCTTAATTTTCTTGCCATTTTCTGCTGCCTGGCACCAAATCCCCCCCCCCCCCAACACACACACAACAAATGCACACCTATTAAAAACTGTTACTTTCAATAGACTAAATTGTCAAAATTACATATAAAACCTTTTAAGGCAACCCAAGCACATGTATAAAACCAATAGAAAATATCAGAAACCCACTGATGATTACAACTAAGTCACGTCAGGTCTGATTCAGACTATTTATGTTTTAATTGCTGTGTGTAGTGTTATGAAACTCAGATTTTAATGATTTTAAAGTTGTTCACCTTATTAAAGGCCCAAATTGAGTAAAAAGGTGGGAAAGTAATGTCTCCGATGAACTAAAAATACATTCTGTCTGCCAGACTGTACCTCAGAAGCCCTAGACATCTAGTTAGCTGTCATACATCAGGTGATCACACTCCTGCCAAGAGGTACACCTAGGCTTGCTTGTCTTTTGCCTCCAAGAAATCTCCTGTCCCCAGCTCCCATTACGTGCTGGCTTGCTGGCAGCTGGCAGGAAAGAAAAAGTAAAACATTGGGTGACAGCATTATATCACTTCCGGGAAAAAATCTAGAAGTGGTGTGTGACAGATTTTAGGACTTTGCTAATGTGTAACTAAGCAGAGCCAACCTGAATATAAAGACTTAACTACTGAAGTAGAGTGAGTGAGTGAGTGAGTGAGTGAGAGAGAGAGAGAGAGAGAGAGAGAGAGAGAGAGATGGCTTCTGATTGGCTGGAGAAGAGAGTGCTCGTTAATAAGTGGTGAAAAGACAGTTGAAGGACAGTTTTGGAGAGGCAAAGGCTGAGCAAACAATTCTGCACTCTCAGGCTGTTTCCGCAGATGCGCGGAAACGCAGCTCCACCGGCATGACGAAACTGCGGAGCTCTGGGGACCGCCTTTACATGCTATCATATGAGCCCTGACTCTTCCAGCCGGGCGTCTGCAGCCCCTCCACTGACCTTCCTGTCCAGCATCGCCTGGAGGGCTGCAGGGATCTGCTCCATGCCGCCCTAATTCCAGGGCGCATGCTGGGATATGGGGAAGGTCAGAGGAGGCGATGGGAAAAGTGCGGGCGGCCCTGCCGATGTGGACCAGACCGCTACCGGGCGGGGAAGACGGCGCTTTGCAAAAACCTCACTCAATGAGCGATGTTTAATGCGGTGGCTTCACGCTGCTCCAGGACGGCCAGGATGGTGCTGCTGTGATGCAGCAGCGGCTCCTGTGCGGACAGCTCCCCAGGGACGGTGTTTTTGCCATTACTGGGGTGCTGTATTCCGCCCGTGCGGAAAGGGTCAACGTTGAAAATGTCACTTTCTTTTTTTAAAATCCTTTATTTAATCAGTTTTATATATAGTCGATATATACAGAAATGGAACCATGTGTTTGTTGCTTCAAGGATAACCCCACACCTGCTGGCCCAAACGTTCTGAAAATTTCACAGACACTTACTCATTCCCTGACTGTCTTCTTACGTACCTCCTGCTGTCAGACAACACACCTGAGCCAGGTAAAACATATTTTTCCTGGCGCACCAGGCCATGAAGCTGCCTATGTGTAACTGTCACCCTTAGAATGTTCGTGCCCTTAGAATGTTCGCTCAGATGGCCAAATATGAGGAGTGAAAATAGTACATAGGCAATAACTCGAAAGTGGAAGGGAAACACATGGCAACCCATTGCCATGTGAGAGACGCCAGGGTGGGGTTCCCCCCATCACACGCGACGCGATCTTTCACTCTCTGTGTCTCACCCACTACTACTACACAACACACCTACTCCTCATACACATTCAGCTGGAGGGAGGAGGGAAGCTGAAACGGAGGGGGAGGCATGCAAGGGAAGAGAAGCTGAGGGCAGGGCACAGAGAGTGGGGGGTGGGATGCAAGGGAGGGGAAGCAGAGCAGGCTCAGCATCTGGATATGACTCCACCCACCCTAGCAGAGGGAGATCGGGAAGGAGGGAGGGGGAGGGGTGGCATGCAAGGGGAAGAGAGGGCGGGGAGAGGGAAGGAACAGAGGGGGAGGCATGCAAGAGAAGAGAAGCTAGGGAGGGGAGGAGGGGAGGCGGAGGTGGGGTGGCATGCAAGGGAAGGGAGGGGAGGGGGCCAGCATCTGGGCATGACCAACCCACCCTAGCAGAGTGGAGGGGAGGTAGGTAGGGGAGGGGTGCCATGCAAGGGAAGAGAAGTTAGGGAGGGGAGAGAGTGAGGGGTGGCATGCAAGGGAGGGGAGGGAGGTTCCAGCCAGCCTAGATTCCCTGAATACTGAGGTTACAGTTCAGACAAACCAGGTTGCCTCCGAGGCACCCGTTACTCAGGAGTAAGCTCGGTAAAGCAACCATGACATAATTTCTGAATGGCTGAGACGCACCCCTCAGAGGGTTTACCCAGAAGCAGCCACCCATAGCCACCACCCTAACTTCATCCTTGCGTAAAGGATCGTGACTAGCCAGTTTTCCTAGATGTGTGGGAAGGGTGCCTTTCCATTCCCCAAGTAACGCAGTCACATTATTATCACTGACATCGCATTGGTATCAGCCAAAAAAAAAAAAAAAAAAAAAAAAAAAAAAAAAAGCTTCCATGAGCAATATTACTGGGTTGACTCATAAATTGATTTGCTCCTACTGTTCCTTTCCCATTTCACCACAATAAGCCACAGCAACGCGTGGCCGGGCCCCGCTAGTATAACATAATGAATCAGCATTAAAACAATTGTTAATGTACAAAGAGAACAAGAGTAGAAAAGAAGAGAAAGAAGAAAGAAAATAGAAACATAAGCAAGTATAAAATGAAGATCTAGGATAAGTTAAAGAAAAATAAGAAAAGCTTGGTTAGCCTAAACTTTACTGACTTCCCCTTTGACTCTTGTGCCTACACTATTCTTAAATTATATAAATAGGTAAATACAGCCATATTCTCTTCTTGTACCATACACTGCATTAACTATTATTATAATAAAGATAAAGAAACATACTGTGTGTAATACACCCCAGACAGCAAACTGATATGTTATATCTTTGTTAGCCATATGAATCCACCCAAGGATCCCATATATTTGCTCTGTCTTTGAAGTTGCTTCCGCTTCTGCAGGTGTTAATTTTGAGGTGTCAAGTGACATTCTGGTTCAAGCAGTATTGAATCCTTGTACTTCATGCATGACTTCCTCTACAGATGGGATGACCGGTGCTCTCCAGTTGGATACTAGTAACAGCCTTGCAGTTGACGTAAAGTAGAATAGAAGATGCGAGTTGTTTGTGGTAAGTTTGAGATCTGTAAGTACAGGACTTAACAGGCAAGTTTCCAGAGACATCTTACATTCCTAGGGGATTTCAAATTTTTAATATTTGTTTTATGGATTTCCTCAAAAAAATTATTTTACTTTTTTACAGGACCCCCATGAATGCATAAAGGATCTGACTTTCCTACCACATTTCCAGCATACTGGTGAGTATCCTTTATACATTTTAGCTATTTTTTGTGGGGTGTGGTACCACCTATGAACATTTTTTAAATTGTTTTATCTCAATATAACACAGGAGGTATAAGCATAGATGTTTCTCCAATATTGAGACCAGCTATCCAGATGTATATTTCTTCCCAGACTTTCCACCCATTGGGGACTTGATTATCTCCTGTTCCATTTTATACCTTAAAGAGCAATTTTTATAGGTTTTGTATAATTAATTCTCATGCATCTTCTTTCAGCAAAATCCGATCCAAAGCATTCTCATTTAAATCAAATCTTCAGGTATCCCTATCCATTTTGAAAAAAATTACACAGTTTTTCGTATGTATACCAGTGACATTTTTTAACTTCAAAGACTATTGATTCTCTTGTTTTAAAGTTAAATTTGCCCTTTTCTTTCATTATTAGATCCTTATATCTGGACCACTTCCTAAGTTGGAATCTCTAATTTATAACATCTCCATCCTGGAGACCCAACCTAGGGGCTTTCCGCACTACAGAAGGGAGCTAAGGTCGACTCAGCCCAGTTAATACATTCCAGGCTGTCCAAGACAGCAACTTACTTTGGCCCCCCTGGAACCGAAGCCAATCTCATGGATCATCTTGGTGCCTATTTTGCTCCTCAATCGTGATTGGAGCTTGTGTTACCATGGGAAACTGGAGCGTTCTTTTTTTTACAGTTTTTACAGTTTACAGTTACATGCCCGCCACGACCCTCTATTCTGCAAAGCTACGCGCCTCCTCGGGATTGTATTGAATGGATGAAGTGTTGTTTCATGTGTCCCCACTTCCAAAGCTTCAAGCTGTATCGACCTTTGTTCCAGCAGAAGGTAGAATTCATAACCTACAGGATGTCGAAGTTCTGAGGTAAAACTCGAGACAAAAAACAACGTTGAGCTCAGTTGCAGTGCAGATAATAATTGAGGAACTAGATAGAAAGCAGTACAATCTATGTTGAAGCGGAAAGCCCCGCACTTTATCGTGAAAATATCTTTTTGGTATTTGACCCATGTTTCTTATTAAGGAGTATTTTCCTTTATATTATGGTTTCTAGTAACTGTTGTTCCCTGACCTTCTTTTCCATGGTATTATATCTCACTTCATGCCATCGAGTTGGCATACCATATTCTTCTAAAGTAAGGAGAGACTCATTTTTTAAAGTAATCCATTGATTTAGCCAAGTCAATGCATTTGCGTCATGATATAATTTGAGATCTGGGAGCGCCATTGATCATGTTTATAAATATGCCACACAAATTTCATTATTTCTTTATTCCAATTTAAAAATTGGTTTCTCTGTTTCAATCAATGGAATGTTTTGAAATAAATACATACATTTTGACAGAATGTTCATTTTTATAAGTGATACTCTCCCCAATAACAATAAGTTAATCTGATTCCATTTAATTAATTGTTCTGAAATAAGTGGTGATTGTTTCTTGTCAGATATATACCAAGATATTTAATCTTCTATCATGAAGCCAGTTAAGGATTCAAGGTAATTATTAGCCTTAGCAATTAAATGTTTAGTCATCATCTTTTTTTGTTAATTTTAAATCCGGCAAGATTACCAAATTCTTTAATACTTTGTAAGAGTTTCTGAATGTTATCTAGAAGGTCTTTAACAAAAAAGACCGTATCAACTGCATACACCCTTAGTTTATAATTTTTCCCTTTAAAATCAATTCCCTTTTGTAAGGAATTCCATAGAAGCAGAAATAAAAGGCTTTTTGGGTGTAAAAGTCCGTTTATTAAGACATCTTAGAAAGCTCACGTACACGTAGTGGCAGGAATGACACTTCCCGCCAGAAGCACAGGTTATAACACCATTCACCCCATCCCCCCTCCTGCTTCCCATGGGAACGGAGTCTTCATCTCCCGCGCAAAGATAAAGTCTCCGCCGATGAAGCTGGCCCATCGCCCGGGCTGTGGAATGCACTCAAGGTTACTTCACCATCAACACTATTGAATCCTTTACACTCTGCCTCCCTTAAAGAAGACCCCTCCCCCCCAGGTTTATGCGGAAAAGCGCGGTGGAAAGCAGAAATAAGGGTGGGGGCGTCAATATTTTCGGAATAAACCCATTGATTATACCCAGAGGAATATCCCACCCAAGAGACTAAATATTGCAAGCGTTTGCGATTAAAGCGAGAGTCCAGGATAGCGTCAATTTCGTAGTGCTTGTGACCATCAATAATAGTCGGTGGGGGCCTCTCCGGCGGGTCGTGCCAGGCATCGGAAGCGGGAGCCTCCTTGAGCAAGCTGGAATGGAAGACAGGATGAATGTTACTAAGAGAGTTAGGCAAATCTAAGCGGGCAGTGACATCATTAATCACTTTAGTAATCTGAAAAGGTCCCACGAATCTTTTGCCAAGTTTGGAAAATTTATGCACGTCTCTAAGATTTTTTGTAGATAAATACACCCAAGCGCCCACACGCAGAGGGAAATCCGAGCGGTGTTTATCCGCTTGCAGCTTTTGGGAGTCCTTAGCTTGTTGTAAGGCGGTCTGGACCGTTTTCCATCCCTCGGCCAGGGATGAAATCCATTGTTGAAACTCTGGAGGGTCCAAAGCTGCCGCGGGTAGTTGTGGCAACGGCGGGAAGGAGCGACCAGACACAATTTCAAAGGGGGTTTTCTTTGTACTGCTATGAACCGCATTGTTATAGGCGTACTCCGCAACGGAATAAGCTCGCACCAATTGTCTTGGTGGTAGTTGGTGTAACAACGTAAATACTGCTCTAGGGTTCTGTTCGTTCTCTCCGTCTCGCCGTCACTTTGAACGTGGTAGGGGGCGGCGACGGCCGGGGCGGCCCCCAACAACCCCAAAAACGCCTTCCAGAACTTTGAAATGAATTGGGGGGCCGCGGTCGGAGACCACCTTAACGGGGGCGGAATGGAGACGGTAAACATGTTGAATGAACAGTCGTGCCAACTTAGGAGCGGAGGGGATGGAAGCACATGGAATAAATGGGCTTGTTTAGAAAATAAGTCCACCACCACCCACAAAACCGTGTTGCCATGGCTTTCGGGCAAATCCGTAATAAAATCCATGGAGATGACTTCCCAAGGGCGGGAGGCCACCGGGAGAGGTTTCAACAGTCCATGGGGCTTTCCCGGGATGGTTTTGGCTTCTGCACAAACCGA